>NC_088920.1:20947500-21107500 GCF_038396675.1 Hydra vulgaris
TCAATGGACTGCACTCTTCTTCATTCCCTTTAACATCATGGGTTTCTTAAGGTTCTTTTATTGGCCTTATACTTTTTTAAATTTAAATTAACAATCTCCTAGAAATTCTTATATCACAAGTGGCATTGTTTGCTGATGATACTACTGTTTACTCTTGTCTCCATAACTAGTCAGCACTCTCTGGTTGCTTGGAAGGGGGCATTTGACCTTGAAAAGGATCTCACTTCTGCAACATGAGGCTCTCAGTGGCTGGTAAACTTTAACTCAGATAAAACTCAATATTTTTGGCTAATTGTTATCGCAACAATCTAGATCTTCTCTTCATTTACTCATCATTTTCTAGGATTAACTCTTTTTGCGATCATACTTGGAAGTAATATATCAAATCTGTTGCAGAATAAGCATTTTCTAAGGTTGCAACTCTTTATTGTGCTCGCCACTTTCTTACTCTGGATTATATTCTTTGTCTTTATAAATCTCTCTTCCGTATTTGTATGGAATACTTTTGTCATATCTAAAGCAGATCTTCGAATGATGTCCTTTCTCATTTAGATAATGTGCAAAAAGGCATTGTAAACATAGTTGGACCTGGTCTTGCAGCCAACTTTCAACCTTAGTCACATCATTGTAATATTGCTTCTCTTTCTCTTTTCTATAAATGCTGTAATATAATGGGCACTGCTCTTGTGATATCTACTAAACTTCATTCTCATGTTACTCATTGCTCTGTTAAGTCTCATACTTTGAAAACTCTCAAAAAATTAGACCAAAAAGAATTAGACCATCCAAGGTTTTTCTACCTCTTTATGACTACCTACAATTAAATTTGGTGTTTTATCATAAATCACTGTTATCAAGCTCTCACCCAGCTCAACGCTTGTGTAAGTTGATGTGGGTTAAAAAAGGCCTACACAAAACATAATTTTTTTTTGTGAAAGTTATTTGAAAAACCAAATATCTTAACAACTTAAAGTAAAACTTTTAATTCAGTGAAATTTTGGTATTTGATAAAACAGTATCAAAAGTATTTTAGTATAATCAAAAGTGAGATATTTATAGTGTTTAATTTATGCTTGTAATACAAACACAATGCAACACTTCTAATGTGCACACAGCACTTCTATTGTATATATTATATAAATATATTTAATTTATTTAATATAAATATATTTAATTTATTTATTATAAATATATTTAATTTATTTTACATAAATATATTTAATACATTTGTTAGACCCTCCCCTATATGCATGCTTATGCAAAATCTTAACTTGGACACCCCCTTTCCCTGGGTGCTTTCATGATATACATAGATGTCCCCTTAATTAAAAAAAATTGTATTAATTTTAATTGACATTATTATTGCTTGGTTAATGTTTAAAGTTTTGAAAATTTGATTTAATCAGATGGCTCTTTTTAAGAATGTTCTAAAATGGTGTAAGGGGTTACATGCAATGGCTGATAGTGAAGACCTAAAACCCTGAAAAATATATTTTATGGATAATTCATCAATTCCTGTTTAATTTATTATTTTGTATATAGATATGTTATATATAAACTCATTTTGGGAATATGAAAAAACATATAAATATATATTTAGACTGGAAAATACAAAATGAACATCATAAAAGTAACCTTTATTCAAATAAAGATAATGGAATATTGATCAATGATTGTTATAAATTCGATGAAGAAAATGGTAGTTATAATTTGATGTTTTAAATTACTTTAAAAAAAAAGAAAAGTAAAGAATTCATATCTTTTATTTTATCTTAATTTTGTTTCACAATTTATATAACATAACTAAGTATACCACTCAAGTAGCCAATCAAAAGGAATTAAAAGTAGCTGATACTTTAAGTCAAATTATTAGTTGCTAGCCCATCCATTGGACTTTTTGGTTAGTCTACATTGGCTAAGGGTTTTGTTTAAGGAAGACTATCTTTTGTTTATCTTGTTTAAGAAGTTTTTTTAAAAGTCTTAAAAGTGTTTAAGAGTCTTTTTAAAAGCAAGTACATAAAAGAGTCTTTTTTTTCCCCTTTCTTTTTTAGAAGCTCTTTTCACTCAAACTTCAAAGAATTTTGATTCTTCTATATACGGAGATGTTTCTTCTATATATGGTGATTTAAAGTTCAAAGACTGTTTGAAAAATTTAGACATTCCAACAGAATCAGAGCTTGATAAAATAATTGAACAACTTCCGAATTCATTGAAAAAGAATGAAAACTCATTTGATTATTCTGATAATCTTTATGAATCTAATAGTAGCGCTTCATCTCTTCTCGAAAAACTTGAATCAACGATGGTTCAGTTAAAAAAGGAAAACAAGAACAAGTTGGAATTTTTAGGCGCTGCAGAAAATTATTTTATTATGGAATCCGATTTTTTACCAGTAAGATTTTTTCATTTACAAAAAATAATTTTATGCTTTCCAGAGTGAATAATATTGAGATATTTGTTTATGTGGTTAAAACTCATAAAAGTGTTTTTGAGGTTATATTGCATGCATATAGCAGATTATATTGCATGAGAATAACAACAGAGTAAATACAGTAATTGGTTTGTGATTATTGAACAGAAGCTTTTTTTGTTAACATTTAGAAGCAAGTTAGAATTTTAGTAGTTGGGGTTATTAGAAAATAGTCATGTTTTATGGGGGATGGGGCCATAGATTTTGTGATACTTTGCGACATGAAAGGGGGTGCTTGTTAAATTTGTGATGTCACAGTTGATTTGATCTTGGTCATTAATATTTTAGCCCTCTAAAATTATTGTTATTTTAAATTTATAAATGTATTTTAAAATGTAAATATTTATAAAAGTTATTGTTAATTAAATTTATAAATGCATTACCAATCCATAAGTCGCATGCATAAAGACATTTGACTTTTTTAAAATCAAAATAAAAAGTTTTTGAAAATTAAAGAACTTTCTTGATGAAAGTAAAATGCTAAAAATACCCAATTCTGGTCTTCAAAACAGGTTAAAGCCTAAAAGGGCATTGGGTTGTAAAAAAATTTAGCAAACAATGTCATTTAAGATAAAAAATTGACCCTTGTCATGGTTGAACACTCGGACCTTTGGTCGCTCACCAGAAGGGTTACTGAAAGTGACCAGTTTATTAATTTTGAGTAGATTTTTTTATTAAAATTTTTGCATTCAGCGGAGTTCTTGCATATTCTAGTGATTTTTTCTTAAAGGGCTATGTGTAGGCTAGAAAATATTTGCATAAATAAAACGAAAATTGTAAACTATTGATAACATTTACTTTTTTACTTTCAGATAAAACACATGCTGATATATACGCCATGAATTTTTTCACTTCAATTAAATGCTTATTTTATAAAAAAAACAGGCTCCTTTTTTTGCAACAACAGTTTATTGATAAATATAAAAAAACAATTTACAAATACTTCAAAATCCTTTGCTTTTAATGCGTTGTAATTATTAGGATCTTATTTGTTACAGGAGCCTGAAAACAATTGATCATTTGAAAGTATTTGAAAGTATTGTGTTGTCATTGAATTTAATATTTAATTTAATTCCGAGTTACAAATCTTTTAAACTAATATAAGAATAATAAGTTATTGATAGAATCTGAATTCGGTATTTGAAAAAGATTATATTTCCTTATTATTTATTTCTTAAAACTATCTTATATTAAACATAATCTTTTGTTTATCACAATTTATTTATTTTAATTTTTATGTATTAAATGTAGTATTTTTGATAAAGATTATAAATAATTTTTTCAGTTACCAATTAGATTTTTGTAAATGTAACTTATGTTTGTAAATGTGTTACGTCAAAAGAACTTTACACAGTATTGAATTAATAAGAAACTAAAATTTTTAAATATATTTGGGAAGAGAGTTCTCTTAAACAAAAACACTTCTAACTTTTTATAAGAAAAAGAAAGTTTTTAATATGTTTTTGCATATTATAATTTATGATAATCTATGATGGAGAGAGTTATGTTTTAAGTAATGAATTAGTTAGCAGAAAATAAGAAAAAAATTTCTTTAATAAAAATTGCAAAACTATTTTACATTCTTTTAAACTAAATTTTACATTTTAACGTTGTACTATTTTACATTCCTTCAAAAGTAAATTAAAATCTTTCAAATCATATTTAAATTCTTTTAATAAAAAAAAAAAATTATAAATTGATTTGCTTCTTTAAAATTCTGGTAAACCTGAATTTTTGTTACCTCGAACTGAATCATTTGGTCCTTTAAAAATTTATATATTATAGTATAATATATATTTTTATAGTATAATATATATTTAAAAAAAAATAAAACTAGAACTGCGGATATAAATCAATAGTTGTCTTTTCTGGCAACTTTTTTGCATCAAAGAAGTATTTTTAGTTGCCTTTCACAAAATTTGAAACATGAATGTTGAACATAATCATGAATGGAAACATGAATGTTGAACATATTTTTTATAAAAAAAAAGTTCTCTATTTTTGTTCAAAATTTTGTACTTTTGTGTAAAAAAATTCTGTAAATTAGATGCAAAATCTGCTCTTAAATACTTTAATATACTCTTTTTCTTATAAAAGTTTTATGTGGCCCCCCTGCTTATGAATATTTTTGTATATATTTGCTCAGGCTGTTTCTTGTTTTTGCCAATAAATTAATGCTATGAATTTAACTTATTTAAAATTAATATATCTTTTGTTGAATATAAATTAGTAAATGTTTTAATATATCTTTTAATAGTTTCCCCTATAACATTTTAAAGTTACCTTACGTCTTAATTGGTTACAATTGGTAACAAGGTTACATTCTCTAACTTTTAATTAAATATTAGGTATATAAATTTGATAATGCAGTAAATGTTTGTTTATCGTTGCCGTATTGCTAAATACTATCTTATATTTTATTTTTATTGTAAAATAGCTTCGTCTCAATTGAATACTTTGTCACGAAAAAAAATAAAGTTTCAATACGCAACGTTATGTCTGAAATTTTTTTTTTTTTAACTTTATAAAGTGTTAACAAATACTTAAATAATATTGTAAATAAAACAATTTTTTTAAATACCATATTTAACAATGCGTTTGTCGAAACCTTTGTAACTAAAAAGTATTTTTTTAAAAACTGCTAACTATTATCATTTATTTTAATTGTAAAATAGATTTGTCTTAATTAGTTCATTTTTTTTTTTTGTAACTTGTTTGTTGCGAGAAAAAAAAAGTTTCAATTCGCAAAGTTACGTTTCAATTATTTTATTTTAACTTATAAAAGTGCAACTTTTAAAAAGTTTAGACTGAAACGTAATTAACGTTTAAATCTATTTTTTAGATGTATTTTAACTACATCTCATATCTATATTTTGTTACGTTACATTACGTTGTTTTTTTTTTGTCAATAATAAAAGTGTAATACTTAATGAGTTTTTATAAACCCACAAGCAAAAATGTTCATAAAATTTCAATCTTTCTTATGATGTCAAATGAATTACTATGTACATTAATTTGCTAAAGGCAAATGTGTGTATAGTAGCACTTTCTGTGCAATTTGTCTACACTCTCTCTGACTTGACTTCACTTTTAAAAATTATGTAGATAGATACTATAAATTACAATGTTATATATCATTAGGTCAAAATGTTACTTGTTGTTACGTAACACTTTTCACATAGCATTACGTTACAATTACAATGTTACTTTTGATGTTACGTTTACAATGTTAAAGACAATGTTACGTCTTGGTTATGTAAAAATAACGGACATTTTGCATGTAAATTAACGAATCCCGTTTTTGTTACAATACATAACATAACTTTAAAATGTTATAGGGGTTTTATAATATATTTTTATTTGCAATTGTTTTTATAGACAATTGCACAAAAAAAAAAAGTTAACCTGACTGTTATGGCTCGCTACGGAAACAATTGGTTAGATTTTTTTTTTCTAAAATTTATGTATTAATATAATGTTTCAATAAGTAAAACTTCTACACTTGCAGTAATTAGTTAAAACGATAACGATTTCTTAAAATAAATTATTTTGGTGCAGTTATCCTACATTTGGAAGATACTCTTTTACAAATACCTTACCTTTAGAAGTTACTCTGTTAAAATGTATTTTACATGGTGCTTAATAGTATTTATTTAGAAACTTTAAAAAAAGTTACTTTAAATTCTTTTTTTCTTAAAAATAATATAAATTAATGTGATGTCGTATTAAAATTTTTTTTTAATTTTAAATTTTTGAAATTAAAATAATCAACAGTAAAAATAAATTATAAGTATATAAATTATTTTGAGTAACAAAAAAATAGAGTTTTAGCAAAAGTAACCTAAATAACTTGGTTATTAGTAATTAATTAGTAACACATACACAAATCACATCCCAGTGGAAGTAGTTTCAAACCAAAAAATATATTCCAGGATCATGTTTATACTTTTTTAGATCCATACTGACCTCTACTTTTAGAAAATAACACCACGGAAAAAAAATTTTAAGGTCCAATAATAAATTAAAATAAGTTTTTGTAAACACTAAAAGGCCAGTACTTTTCCTTACATGTACAATAAATATTTTATTTGATCATGAATTATGCCAAGACTTTTTTTTAATATTTAGAGCTTTTATTTGATGATTAATTTGTTCTCATATCAATTATGATTACTAATTTATTGAATGAAATTTAAAAATAAATATTTTAATATGGGTTTTCTTTTGTGCCAACATTTATGAAGAATATATATGTTATGTTTTGTATTCTTGTTTATAGCAAAGATAATTAGTGTTAGTTTTTGTTTGACACTTATTTATACATATTTATTTAATTTATTACAACTAATTATATTATGTTAAACTGTGTGTAGTATTCTTGTATTGTTATTCCAACTTTATTGATATATTAGCTCTATTCATATAGAGCTATGGCTTATATTTTATTCAAGGAAGAATTCCTTGTGTGGAATTAATCTCCAAGGGAATAGTTTAACAATCATTATAGAGAGTTTTTCTTATAGTTTTCAAAAGGTAATTGCTTTTGTTGCAATCATTAATCATTTTAAACCAGTATTAGAAATTATTGTCAAGTCGAATCGATTTTGTAACGTTACTGTTATAACAATCATAATATTGCCATAACATCATATAAATCAATAAGCAAACAAATTGTCTAGTTTACTGTACCAATGTGTCTGAGCTTAGTGGAAAAAATAAATATCCCCAGAATATATTTTAAAGATTGGAATGGATAGAGAAGAAAGATTTCTAAAGGTTTGTTTAAATATTATTGATTGTGAAGTGAATGAACTTAAGACCAAGTCCTTATACAGAGAGGGAATGAAGCAGGATAAGTTCAAGCATTTTTTAGCATTCGACTTGAAAGCTTACAAACATTTATCTTGGCAGCTTCTTCTACTCATCCCTGCAATTGGTATGAACTGTCAAAGCAAGGCATGCAGCATTTCACAATGTGTAGCCACATAAGGTAATTAAGAGTTGGTTTGGCATTATAAAATATTTTTTTTGTACAGATAAAGCCTCATTTTGGATATTTTTTTTAATAAAGGATTTTAGTCCACTTATTTTTAGAACACTTCGTATGATTAGTAAGACTCACAGACAAAAAAGTCTCTGCTGCTCTATTCAAGAATTGTATTCAAACTCCTTTTCTAGACCTACCCAGATCGTACACTTGTTGCAGAAATCCTTACTTCAATATAGCTTTATTTATTTTCTAGAAATACAAACGATTTGTATAGCATAGGTGACAATATACTGTCAAAAACAAAAGCATCTATTTCCATGGGTATGTGGAATAAGGTAATTGAATTTATTGCACAGCGGCCAGTTCAAGAGAAGACAGTGTTTAAAGCTATTGGATAACATTCAAACATTAGACAATATTCTTATATCCATGTTTGAAATTGTACCTGATGAATTGAAAAAGCTCGTGTGCAATGAAAGCACTTAATAATATCAAGAAAACTTGCTTTGGTCTACGTTTGGACATATCTTACAATCACATCAATGCCAACAAGGAAGCATATATGGAATTGAATGAAAAAGTATTACTGAAATAACATGCTCTAGTCATCCATGTACCAGCTTTTTTGGAATCAATGGCAGACAAATACTCTGGAACAAATCTTGGCTTTTTGTGAGAACAGGCTTTTGAATCTGTTCATTACAACTTCAAACAATTTTATGAGCAAAGAAAAAAAGTTCCAAGTTGTCACAAACGGTATCAATCAAAACTCCTAAAATCGGTTATAGTTTATAATAGTAGACATCCACATTTCAAGATTTAATTTTATAGAAGACATTAATTGTTTTTAGAAGATTTATACATATTTTAATACACAGTTCATTTTAAGTCCATTTTAAGTCCATTTTGCTGTTCTGAGAAAAAGGCATTTAATGTTTTTAATTCGTCATTGCGTTTGATCTTCTTAATTAAACCAAATTGTTTTTAAAGTACTTATAGAATAAGTTATTATTTTTCACAATATAACAAATAAAAAATGAATATTTAAGTTGATGAGAAGTAACAATGCAAACAAACTTAAGAAAATCTTAAATCTATATAAAATATGACAAAATTCTAGGAATTAAATTGCTGCTGCAAAATAAGACAATCTTGAGTCAGTTTTGATTTTCTGAGAAAATCAAAATGGACTTAAGATTGGATAAGACATTTAAAGTTTTAAATTTAATCACTAATTCTGCTTTTTTTTGATTAAATCTACTTGTTTTTAGTTATTTATTATATGTGAAAAGTATTTTAAACTAAAAAAGTTTTTTTTTGCCAAAAAATAGACTTAAGATTTATTTTACATCAACAATGTCTCTTAATTATTTTTTTTAGGACATAAGATATTTGAATTTTACTCATAGTTGCAAAAGTTGAATCAATTTTGGTTCCATACTTTGTGAGATAGCTTTTGTGCACCTAAGGAGTATTTTAAACCAAAAAAGTCAATTTTGCCAAAAATGAACTAAAGATATTTTTGCTTTGCAGCGACCATTTTTATTCTTTTATTTGTAATTTATTTATATGTAAATATAGTACATTCAAATACCAAGTCTGAATATTGTTTCATTTGCCATTGGAAATTATTAAACAACTATTTAAAATATAAGTATTCCCTTATTTTTAAACCCCCTTATAAAGATATTGAGCTTGACCATTTCATTGGTATAATTTTTTTTCAACTTGAAGAATAAAGTTATTTGAAATTGTTTGTTCAGTAACTTAGTAACCATAATTGTTATGAGAACATATTACCTATCAAATAAAACCTCTGTCTATTGTGATAATTCTAAAGATTTTAAAATATCTTATAGTTATGGAATAATTCATCATTAAATAAAATATTTATTTTACATGTAAGGAAAAGTACTGGCCTTTCTGTGTGTTTACAGAAATGTATTTTTTTTTCTCGGACCCCCAAATTTTTTTTTTTCTTGGTGTTATGTTCTAAGTGTAGAGGTCAGTACAAATCCAAAGTATGACATGACCCTGGGACATTTGAACATACTTCCACTGGGGTGGTAATATTTGTTTATATTTCATGTTTACTATAATTTTTGGTTATTGTTTTAAATTTTAAGGTAAATGCATTTTTTATGAAACTAGCAAATAAAACTATTACTAGAAATCTAGTTTGCAAAGAAAAAAATGAATTTGCTAATTAGATATTTAGCATAACAACTTAAATTTTTAATAAAATGTCTATTCAACCTTATCAATTTGAAATGTAAAAAATAAAATTCAGAAAAAAATTTAAATAGTTAGTTGATTTAATGAGCTAAATAATAATTAAATAACAAGTCATATAAATAAGTTGTTATTAAAAAAGTATTGAAAAAGCTAAATAGTTTAAAAATTATTAAAATAACACACATACACACACACGCACACACACACACACATGTTTTTCTGATCTCTTTAAATTTGAATTAGATGTTTGAGTTAAAAACCAAACTTGCTTGTGTGTAAGACCAAATGAATCTCCTTAATTATTTTTTTTTCATAAGTATATTTAAAAATGTTTTTGTGACTTTATGATGGTATCTTTTTACTTCATTGTCATTTCATTAATGTTAGTTACGCTGGTAATTAATTACTAATTTTTTTATTAAATGTTTTATATCTTAAATTGTTATGATATTTAATATTATTTCCCTCCCCCTTCCTCCCCCGAAGCTATAATTTCTAATTTATTTATTTTTTATGTTTTTGTATAATGTTTTTTTTTTCAGTTCTACAAATACCGATGATTTTGATTTGGACGAAGAAGATATTGAAAAAATGCGCCAAGAATTAAAACAAAAAAGTCAAAGCATCATTAATTTAGGAAAAAAACAAGAATCTTTAATGCCTTGCCGTTACATTGAAGAATCTCAACAAAAAAAAATAGCAAGTGAAAATGAAATTGATTTTAGGAATTGCATTAGAGTTTCTGTACATGAATTTTTGGTAGGTGATATTGTGGATAGTACAGTCGAAAAAAAAGAAGATGCAAAATTGAACATTACTGTTGATAGCATGCTAGATAAGTTGAATCCTATTATGTGTGGATTTGATGATCATGTTTTCTTGAATAACCATTGTGATGATGAAAACAGTCAGTTTATAAAAACTTCTAAAGATATATCCCATGAGATTTGTGACATTGTTTCTAAGAAAACAATGGATTCTAATAAAGTCAATGATAATAGTATAAACAATGTTATTAACAATAAAAATAATGAATATAAATTTAGGCAACAGAAAATGTGTAGCCCTATTAGAGAAATAAAAGATAACAATGAAGCTGGAAATCAAAGTAGATTTTTATTTTCATTTATTTTCTCTATTTTTGTTTTGAAAATACACATGTTACGCATTGTGCTTAGTTTATGGTTAAAGTGAACAAGTACAGGTTCGCATTAAATTAGGCAACTTATAAAAATAATAAATTTAAATGCTTTACTGCAAGATAACACTTACAAAGTATGTTATTTTATTACTAAAAGGACCTTAGTTTAATTAACATAATTTAACATAAAATGCATGTAGTCAGTTAAAAAGTTTAATTTAGATTAATTTTTGTTTGCATTGTGGCAGTGTTTTTGAGTGTCCTTAGTTTTTAGAAATAGATATATCTGCTATCAATACAGTATATTATATGTACACATGACCTATTGTAGACATATCTATTTGGACTTGAAAACTTTTAGCCATGGCCTAGTTGACTTTGTTTGCTTAAACTTTTATTGTGTGCACCTTATTTATAAGCATTGTATATAAAAAAAATATTACGAATACAAAATTATTATGCCTCAAGTCTCTAATATATCAAAAAAATAAATAAATATTTAATTGTGCATGTAATATAACTGCTCTGCTGGACTTTAGCAAACTTTTTAGATTTTAGGATTTAGCAGGTAGTTAGGTTTAACAAGTATCTAAGGCATTTATTAGAGCCATAAATGACAGGTTCACAGCTATCATTAATTGCTGTAATATAAATGTATTTGTCTTTTATATAGCTGCACAAAAGGCATTTATAACTATTAAAAAAAATTTAGTTTTTGTAATATCCTTTTTTTTTTCTTGATATTAGTCTCAAAAGATATTATTTAAGACTATATTTGTTCTATGTCAACTTTAACCTGCAATAGATGTTAAACTGATCTTATATCAAAGGCAAGTGAAGTTTCTCAGTTGTGGTGTAGCTAACGTAGGAGAAGGATACTTTGATATAAAACTCCTAATTTAATTGTGAGCGAGGAGGAGCTTGTAAACAATAGGTTGTAGAACTTCATGTGGTGTTATTGCAATAAAAGAAATCCTAGTTCTGATCTGCAAAGCTAGAAGATGGAAGCTAGAATTGCGATATAAATTTAAAAACCGTTTCTATTTTTCACTTTGATTTACTTTTTAACGTTTTTTATTTAAGAGACTAGCTACCAAGTGTAAAACTAAACTATAAATCGCAATAAACAAGCAGACTTTCTATAAGAATTACAATTACATTTTCAAAACTTGTTCAAAATGTAATGAATTATAATTACATTTTCAAAAAATTCTTTTTTTTTGGTAGTTACATAATTGTAATTAGGGCTCTATTAGGTCCTCCTCTTAGTAGTGTATTTGAAATAATGGTTAAGGCAGCAGAATGTGCTGTAACTGCAATACTTGAAAAGGTTGATACTACTGATGAAGTATTCTATATGGCATTTACTGGTGTGATTCTGTTCCACAATTAAAAATAACCTGATAGGGCAATTTTTATTAACAGATAAGTAAACTATTTTCTTTCTAAAGTAAAAAGCAAGTTCCAAAATTTATGTTTTTGTGCATAAAACACATAAATCTAAATATATCCTATGCGCATGGGTTAATCCTAGCAACACTACAATGAAATGGTTAATGAGAAAATATATGTATTTATATGTAAAATATGTAATTTTTGGCACTTTCCAATGAAAGGCTCTAAGGATAAACACAGTTTGTCAATTTATCCCTGCTGCCAACTAACCTCGTTCTCCCTATACATAATGATATTTATTAATATCATTATTTATTTCAGAATTAGATGTTATTGCAGGAGATAATTAAAAAAAAAATTTTAATTTTAATCTCCTCCCCAATACCCAGAGTACTGCTACAGTTGAGTAGGTTACTTTAATGTTGTTACAACTCTCTCTAAACTATCTCTGAAACAAAAACTTTGATGAACCAAAAAAAATACCAGGGTTGTGGTGGGATTACACTTATTATTACTAACTGCTTATAAAGCGAGTGCTCTACCACTATACGACTACCACATTTTTAAAAATCACATAATTAAAATTGTTAACTAAATAGATAATGGCTAAAATAGAAGAATTTGTTCTTATCATTGCAAGCTTGTATCCATGTCCTGTTTACATAGATTGTAGTTGCTCAAACCCAAACTTTTAGTTGTTTGCATGAAGTCCCTGCAGTATTTTAATATAGATGTGTATGAGTTGTTTGTATTTTCATATTGTTTATATATTAATTTTGCTAGTATTTTTTTTAGGACACTGAAATAAATGCAACAAGGGTAATTAAGACTTTGAATCATCTTGAAGTTTCAAACCATCTGGAGACTTCAAACCATCTAGAGAAACCAAATTATCTAGAGTCCTCTAGCTATTTGAAATTTCTAACAATCTTAATAATTCAAATCATATAGCAACTTTAATACATCTAGTGAATTTAAACCATCTGCAGACTTTAAAGAATCAAGAGAATTCAAACTATCTAGAGATTTCAAACAATTCAAATATTTCAAAGCTAAAACATTATACTGCAAACACTATTTCCAACAATATAGATGAAAGCAAGTGTTTGGATCCAAGCAAGAGTTTAAGCCCACCAATAGGAACCAATAACTCTGTTCAGCTAAACAAAAATGATAATTCTAATCTACTAATTGAAAACAATAGTTTTCATTTACCAATGGAGACTAATAAAAAAAAGAAGAAAAAGAAGAAAAAAAGTGTTTTGTCAGTAAATGGTTTACATACAAGCCAGCACATTCTTAAAGAAGTTTCAGAGCTCAATAGTTTTCTATATGATCAGGTCTCATGTTTATTTATTTTTACTTATTATATATTGTTATGATTATTTTTAATTAAATAATTTTTCAAACCCTTTGCATATATTATTATGTATGTTGTTTTTTGCTAATTAGAAATTGTTTCATTTTATGGCATTATTGTGTATGGAATCTGTGGAAACACTGCTCCAAACTTTTTTTTGCTTGATTTTTAAAACTTATATGATAATTTATTTGAGTTTTGGTCAAATTCAAATTTATATTACTGACGTATGTAGGAATTAATAATTCCTTTATTCCATAAATAGTTAATACTGCATTTGTTGTCAGTCAAATGTTTTATTTTAGACATAATCTCCCAAATATTTGTTTAATAATAAAGACAGGTTGATGAAAGTATATAAATTTTTCATTTTCATAATTTTTGTTCTTTATAATCAAGATCTTAGAAAGGAGGAACTTTGACACTACCTAGCCTTCAAAATGTAATTTGGATGTCTTGATTTTGACCTCTTGTGTCTTGGTATTGGTGCAGTTAAGCTTGTTAACTGCAAAATTTACCTCTAATTTTTGTTTTTGAAATAAATAATTGAACAAATTTAGTATTAAGTAATATAACTGCAACAGTGGCATTAAAATATTGTTCACTTGGTATAAGCCATATTGTTAATCTTTAATATACTGCAATTGATTACATATTTTTTTTGGTCCATAAAGTAGCTTTTAATCCAACTAAATATTTTGTTTGTTACAGTATGGCTATATTTTTTCTAAAATTATAGATTCACATATTGTGTCAATTACTTTTGACAGGTTTTTAAATAAACTGACTTACTTTTAATCTGTTCGTTATTTGATTAACTAAGTTAATAATTGCATGCTCTGTAAGAGTTTTTTAGAAATCAAACTGTTTAGGGTTTAACCATAGATTTTCATAATATTATTTTGTTTTTTATTTATTTTTTAGACCAGATTTTTAGTCTTTATTTACTCCGCAAGTAAATATACAGCCCTCTGATTTATATATATGTATATATATAAATATATATATATATATATATATATATATATATATATATATATATATATATATATATATATATATATATATATATATATATAGAGTAGTGTGAATAATTTTTATACCACTTAGATTTTTTTATAAAAATAGTGGAGAGTAGTTCTCGGGAATATTTTTGTTTGTAGTTCTAAATTATAAACTTATTAAAACACATGTATTTCACACAAAATATGGAACATTTACAAACTTTTTAATGTCAAACTTCATAAAAAACTCTTAATATTTACTATGTCCTCCTTTTGCCTCAATCCTAGCCAATATTCGCCAGGAAATAGATACATACAAGTTAGTTATAAAATCCTGGGGTATGTTGTGCCATTCTCTTTGAAGTACTTCAAAATATTTTTCAGCATTTCAGAGAGCATGTTCGACTTTCTTTCTGTCCAGGTAATCCCAAATATACTCAATTATATTCAAAACTGGACTCTGGGGAGGCCAGGTCATCAGTTCCAGTATTCCTTCCTCTGCCATTTCATTTAAATAATTTTTTGCCACTCGGGAACAATGTTTTGGGTCATTGTCCTGGTGCAGAATAAAATTATGACCTATTAGTCTCATTCCGGATGGTGCCTTTGGATATCCACATAATGTTCCCCAGTGAGTCGCTCCCCTATTTTGATCAAATCACCTACTCCAGATGAAGATAAACAGCCCCAAACTTGTAAAGAGCCTCCTCTGTGTTTAACAGTAGGGTTTAAACACTTGTGCTGATAAGCTTCTTTAATTCTTCTTCAAACATATTGGCGTCCATTCATTCCAAAATTTAAATTTTGGAACGAATGGACGCCAATATGTTTGCCAATATGACATCGGTTCTGTACACAGATGAGTCCAAAATTTGGACTCATCGGTGTACAAAACTCAATTAAACATATCCTGGGCCCAATCTTTGTGTTGTTTTGCATATTTAAGTCGTTTTTATTTATGCCACACCGTAATAATGGTTTTTGAATTGCAACACATCCTCTTAATCCCAATTTAAGTAGGTGTCATCAAATAAAAGAAGAGCTGACATTTTTCCGAGTTGCTGTGTTAATGTCTTTTGCCAGTTCGGTTAATGCTTTTTTTGTATTTTTTAATAATAGGGTTTTTAAATATTTATTGTCATCTTTTGTTAGCTTAGGAGGTCTACCACTTTTCTTTCTATCTTCAAGGAAGCCAGTTTCTCTAATTTCTGTAACAGCATTCTTCGAATATCCTGCTTTGGATGTAGTTGTTATGACACATCGTTTTAATAAATAAACAAACAAATCCCTCATTTTTCCTCATTAATTTTGTTTATTTATACAAAATAATATATTCTTTCAACTTTTCTTACATATTATTTAACTTAAGTACGCTTTAAAAATTTTACATAGGAATTATACAAGTGGTCTAAAACTTATTCACAGTACTGCATATGCATAGAGAGAGAGAGAGAGAGAGAGAGAGAGAGAGAGAGAGAGAGAGAGAGAGAGAGAGAGAGAGAGAGAGAGAGAGAGAGAGAGAGAGAGAGAGAGAGAGAGAGAGTTTTTATTTTAAAGAGAAACCTTGAGATTATTTTAATTTAAAAAATAATTTTGAAGAGTCTTTTTTATTTATAGTTTTTGTCCGTGGTTTCTACATAATATTTTTTATATTTCTTGAGAAGTATATTTTTTGTTTCTTAGAGTGTGTCACATCAAGAAGGTTATCCATTTATTCCAAATACAAATAAACAGATTTTAACTTTGAAAATTAGCTTAGATTCACCTGGTGTCATAAAAATGAATTGCCCTAATTTGATTTCCCCTGTTATTAATTTATTAGCAAGTGATATTTATATTGGATTGGTCACTTTGTTTCTCCTTTTGTTACAAGGTAGTAAGTGGGAGATTACTTCACAATTAACAGAAATACTGTTTGATGTTGTATCTTTGTTTCAAGTAAATTTAGATGGTGAACTTATGCTGGTGGTTGGTATAACAGAAAATCAAAAAAAAAAAAAAAATTAAAAAAAAAAAATTTGGATCAACTTTTTTTCATGCAACATCTCATTTTTTGAATGTAACAGACTTGGAACAAATTTTAAAAAAGATATGGGACAAAATAGAAATTGAAAGATTAAAGTCGGTTTGTAGTCAAACTATTATTTTTCAACAGTTAGAAATGCAAAAAAAAGAAAAATGTGAAATACCTGGCACTGGTAAGCTCTCCTCTTTTATTAGTATTAGTCCAGATACAAACATTTTAAATCACATTTTAGCCATGAAGTCATCTTTATCTATCCACACTACTAATGACTCTCCAAGTTTCTATTCCTTTCAATATGATTCGCAGATTCCAGAGCAAGAGTTAACATGCCTAACAATTCAAACCATTTTATCTATGTCTCCTAAACAAATATGTGCTTTTTTAAAGACATTGCGGGATAACTCAGTTGAGATAATTGGTTTAAGAACAGGATTCATAATAAATGGTAAGACTGTAAATTTTTAGTTAGTAGCATTTATTTTATTATATCTTTTACAAATTACATTTCTCTCTTTTTCTCCCTTGATATTGGTTTGTGCTGACTTTAACTAATCTGCAGCAGTAATTTACTCTACTAGTTGATAAAAATTAGCATTAATTTTTATCAACTAGTAGAGTAAATTACTGCTTAATTAGAAAAAGTTAGCATGCTATTATGGCTAGTGATATATTTGTCAAAACGTTTTGATTGAATGATAGAATTGGTTTCATATAATATTCAGTAAAACCCTTAACTTACATATATAAATGTAAATGCTGTTTTTTTTAAATAATTTTTTATATTTACTAGAGATAAAATTTGCAAACAAGAGTTTATTTATATTTTCGAGATTTTTTTTGTAAAAAATTTGATAAGGACTTTTGAAAAGTGTTAATATTCCCTAGGACTCAAGGTCTCAGCTTGGAATAAAAATAAATTACATAAATTGTTAAAACATATATAGCTTTTATATAAATTTTTAAAAAAGTAAAAAAAAAATTTTTTAATTAAAACATTAAAATCTCGATAATAAAAATAAACTCTTGTTTGCAATTTTTATCTCTTGTAAATATAAAAATTTATTTAAAAAAAACAGCATTTATATTTGTATATGTAAGTTATTGGTTTTACTGAATATTATATGAAACCAAATCTATCATTCAATCAATACATGTTTTGACAAATATTTTTCAGGCAGGTTTGCTTACCCCAGACATTTTTAGGTTAGCAGTTAAGTTGGCATTGGTGAATGCATACCTGAATTCCAAGGGCTGCTTATGCAAGAAATGTACATACATCAGGGTTCAGGTTAGGGTTAAATAGCGTCAGTTACATTATGGTCCACAAAAAAAGTCCAGCTATTATTACTATATTTCTTATATATTATCAATAACTATTATTATTATTATTATTATCATTATATATTATAAATATTTATTATTTATTATTAATATCATGGTAACAATAATGATAAAAGTGATGATAATTATATGTAATTATACAATGAAGATAATTATAAATCAACAATTGAATTTCTTTAAAAACTTAACAAATAAGTTGCATCAAAGTTAAGTTTGTTATATATATGAATGAAATAAAATTTAATTATTCGAATTTTAAAAAATCTTTAATGTTTGCTTATTCAAAGTAATTTAAAAAACCTTTAATTACAAATCATTTATAAATAGCTCTTCATAAACTTCTTTAAATCCATTAATTTTTTAATTTTCAGTGGTAATACTTAGGTTTTTAGGTAATTATTAGGCTGTTTTAATTTATTACCAGAATGCGTAATCTTAAGAAAACATTGTAAACTATATATGGTAGTAGAACCTTGTAAACTATATATGCTAGTAAAACCTTGTAAACAATGTATGATAGTCTTCCTGGTTGAATTATCAAAACTTCCTGTCCTGATTTGCAAAACATGTTAATGTCAAGAGCATCTACTTATAAAAAGTTGCTTTAACTCTTTCATGTCATATTTAAATTAGAAAGTAGCATTATGGATAGTTTTCTAAACCCCACAAGTGGAAATCATGATCTTAAATTGCTTTTTTGTTGTTTCATTAATAGATTTTAAAAGATGATTAAAAATACTACATCTTAAGTTTTTTTATTTAGTTATTTAAGTGTCACATGATCTATGATGTCAAGTTTGAGAGTTAATATCACATACTTATATGGCATATTTCTTTAAAATATATGAAGTAAATGTTTCAATTTATAATTAATTATAATTAATTGCAATTTATATTTGATTATAAGTTTATTACAAATCAGTTTAAACACTTGATAGTAAAACTTTTTACTGATCAAAAAAAATGTTTTTATGTTTTTATTATTAAAATCATTAATATAATAAAAAGTGTTTACAAAAAAATTTATAAACTCTTGTAAGTAAATATTTTAAGCAGGGTTGGTGACAAATATGTATTTGTATTTGGTGAAAATAGGCTGATTTGGCGTATTTGAATTTGTAATATATTTGATTAAAATTTCTTAAATATTTTTATTTGAATGAAATGTACTTATAATTTCATAAACTAAATTACCTGGTGTTTTTTTTTTAAGGAAAAATTATAAGGTACATTGTTTTTTTTCAATTTTAACACTAAAATTAATAAAAAGTTTATTGTTAAGAGATATTTGTTAAAACATTTTATTCCTCTCTTTTAGTATACCATTTTATAAGTCCTGTCCTGAAAAAACGTTTATACTTTTGCTTAACTTAAAGTACAATTGTATTTATTTAAAGTAATAGTATTGTATTTAGAATAACCCGATTGCATTGGAAATCTAGAATTAACTTATTTGTATTGAACAAATATGTATGACCCTAACCCTAATTGTCAATGTATGTTTTAAATTTTTTCATGTAGATTTTTAAAAAGCCAATATGAAAAAAAAAGATTTTTTGCAAGAGAAAAAATCATTTTGGTATCTTAATTCTTTTTTTTTTTTTTTTTTTTTCTGTTTAATCAATTAAAATAAATCAATTAATTCAGTTTAAATAAATTTCGATTTTTAAAGATAAAGTTTACTCATAATTTGTAAAGGCTTTTTGTAAAAGATTTTCTTAATAGATAGAAATATTTTTAGTTGTATATATTTAATAATGATACTAATAAATACAATTAATGTTATAGTTACTTAATAATAATTGTTTTTAGGAACTTTATTGAATATCATATCAATAAATATAATACCCTAATTTGTGATATTGTTAAATTTAAATTTTATTTTTCATTACAGATATGAAATTGCAGCTCATGCTTTCAATTTGTATAAATGAAGTCAGTTCATTTATACAAATTGAAAGCAGTTCAATTGTGAAGAACTTAAAAGAATTAGTTTTAATTTTTATGCTGATCTTTCCCTGTTTAATAATAATGAAGACCCTATAATTAATTTTCCTGTTGGCAGTAAGATGGCTTTTCAACTGGTTGTTCAATGGTTTGGACCACATTATAAAGATCATGATGAAGCTCATTTAGCCATTAAAGAATATAAAATGGTTTCTTCTCAAATTAAAGATAAAAAATGGAATTTGGAAACATCAAGTCTTTCTCTTTTAGCAACCTGCTTCAGTTTTTCTTGTTTGCTTGTTTCGTCTAGTGTTCCCACTTCATTTTTAGCATTTATTATTAGTTTCTCAGAGAGGAGGGGACTGCAACTTAAACCAATGTGTAAACTTTGTATTTCACTAAAAGAGCAGGGTGCATGGAAAATAGTTCCTGATCTAAACAATAAAACTTACTCAAGCATTAATGACAAACATACTTTATTAGTTTTCTATGGAAGTAGCTGCTCATACCGTTTACTTGGAATTGTTAAGAAGCTATGCAATATATTAATGAAACCCACAACTGGAGAAAGTCTGCAACTGCTGTGCACTGACAAGTTTTTTTAAATATAATGAATTAAGTAAAAGATGTAAATCTTATTTACTGTCCCACTCAACTAATGACATAATTATGCCTTTATACTTTAATGAACATATCGTTGCTTTATTGAAAATGTCAGAACTGCTACCTAATCCATCTTTACTTGTTGACTTTAGAGATATTGTGTTCAAAGCTAGATTGAATCTATATACTCCATATACTGCGGTAGTGGTGTAGTGGTAAGAGCGCTTGCTTTGTAAGCGAGAGGTTCGGAGTTCGACTCCCACCACGTCCCTGGAAGTACCGCGCTCAACTTAGTTTCTATGCGCAGCGGCCTTGCTCGGCAAGTTTCGTGTTTCGGAGTTAAAGAGTTGAGAGAGGGTTGCACCACGAATAACAATTAAAAAATAAAAAACACAAAAAAATGAGTAGCTTCCTCAACTGTAGTGGCCCCCCTCGGGCCTTGGGGAAGTGAATAATCTAAAAAAAACAAAAAAAAAAAAAAAAAAACTCAATCTAATTGCTTTATTAGTTTATGGTACAAGCCTTGTTAGACAAATGTCTGTTTTTTTCAGAATTGTTTTCGAAGATTTATTTTTTGATTGCATAAACGCATGGTGCCAAGCCTCTCAATTCTGCTCAATGAAAGTTTTATATGCTCCTACTTTAGAATGGCTTGGAGTCAAATATATTTTCAAACTTTCAGCAACCCAAGTCAATGATTTTATCATTCACGAACCATTTAGCACTAAATGGAAAACAGAAACAACGAGAATGATAGGAAAAGAATCTTGTGATATTTAGAGCTGTTGACAAGCGTGAAGTTACGGGGTTAATCGCAAAACTAGAAGATTTTATGATTGAATCAAAATCAGATAACAACCATTCTGATATTATTCTACATTCTGGTGCAGAATATGTGACTCAAATAATGTATAAATATTTTAATGACCATGAAATTTATGGTGATAGTTTAGCCTGCTAATCGTATAATTATTACATACCAATAGATAAGAATTTATTTAGTTTGTCAAAAATTTTCAATTCTAATGCTGAATATAGTTTTGTTTTTTTAGAGTATGTTCCTAAACTAGAATTTAACAAATTGTATAATTTTCTTCCAAATTGTGACAAAGTATATAAAGTAGAGTTTAACATAGCTCCCTTACTTGCCCAATTAGTTTTACAAAATGAACAGTCCTATGTTGGTTTTTCTGTGTTGTATAATACTGAACAAATTTTAGCCATCTCTAAATCCCTTACAAGAATTGTCAATATATGTTTTCAAATGTGCGCATTAAAATTTCCTATTTTAATGTTTTTTTTTTAATGTTGTTAAGTACTGTTTGAACTATTTATCTTCTTTTTTTTTTATTTCATACATAAACATTTGAAATAAAATGTGTTCCATCTGTGTTTTATGCTATTTTGTTAAGTTTTTAATTAGTTTGATCACAGAGACTTCTGAATGCATTTAGTTTTCTAGGCAATCTACTGCATTTTTTTATTAAGCAAGTTTTTACTTGAACTGAGGAGTTCCTACCAAAGCTTGGTGTAAAATAGTATATATATGATTATTTTGACATCTGGTTTATAATTTTTAAATTTTTTGCAGTTTTTCAATAATAATTTTCCTAACAATATTGTTATAAATTAATTATTTTCAAATTATTTTTCAAATATTTTTTTAGTTACAGAAACTGAAGAGGATTTGATGTTTTATTGAAAATAACTTTAAGCAGAATTCGAACACAGGAGGGATATTTTGTTCCAACTATTTTTCATATGTCCATGGAGTGAGTTTTTTAAAGACTTTTTTTTTTTAATTTCATTTCACCTTTCCAAGTTCATGAAGCCACTACAATTGAGAATGCTACTTTTAGTTATGGTTTAGTTATGGTTTAGTTATGGTCATGAAGCCACTACAATTGAGAATGCTACTTTTAGTTATGGTTTAGTTATGGTTACAAACCTCTTTCAACTATATAAATCTGAAAATGATGTGAAATAGAAAATTATTTCTAGCAGTTCATTTGAATGAATTATGAGTTAGTTATGACTAATTATGACTATTTTGAACTAAGTGAAACTACAAGATGACAAAATATTTTTTTTTTTTTTTTTTTTTTTTTTGAAAATAATTTTTTAATTGGTTGTCAATAAGGTCGCAACATATTGTTTGGAAATACAATTTAAATGATTACAAAGCAGTATATATATAAAGGTTATAAGGTCTGTGGTAGAATTTTAAGGACCACCTATGATATAATTTAAAGCATATCTGTTCAAAAAGGATATATATTATAACATTTTTGTGTTAATTGTATTACATAATTGTTATGGTTAAGCTACACTGCCAAAATATTCTATTAGGCAATATAGTAATACTCCATAAATAAACATAACATAATTAGCTTAAACATAAATAACAAATAAAACCACCAAATTTGCCTAGAACTATAGTTTACATTTTCATATACTTTTATTAAAACCCTAAATGTTAAAAGCGCAAGGAATATCAAACTTTGATATTCTTTAATGAACTGCAATCATTCCAACATCCAATGAGTTATTTACAACTTTGGATTACTTTTTTTTACCTGTATTATTTTTTAAATATTTGGTTATCCAAGAATTCAATTCTGAGCATTACACAACATGCTTGTAAATAAACAGTAAAAGTTTAAAATATTACTTTTAGTGAGTTAATGATCAATTATTTGATAAGTTATCAAAATGTATATGTTCATACTTTTAGTTGCATTTTGAGTATTTTTTGTATTTTAAAAATTAATAGTATTTTAATTTTAAATTTAAGCATTATTTATAGAGTTTGGAAGGATTTAAATTTGGGACTTAGACACAAAATATAGGCTATGATAAGTAATTCTAATTTTTTTAAGCTGCTGATTAATAAGTATTATATATATATATATATATATATATATATATATATATATATATATATATATATATATTATATATATATATATATATATATATATATATATATATATATATATAAACAACTTTAAAAAGTATTCTACACAATAGAGTGCTCAATGTTCTTAAAAGAACAGAGCAATTATATATTAGTAGAAAATCACTTAACTAAATTTTTTTCCATTTGACACTGTGTTTCATCAACAAAGATTCATCAGAAGTGCATTTCTGATGAATCTTTGTTGATGAAACACAGTGTCAAATGGAAAAAAATTTAGTTAAGTGATTTTCTACTAATATATATATATATATATATATATATATATATATATATATATATATATATATATATATATATATATATATATATATATATATATATATATATATATATATATATATATAGCCCTCAAAATTAGAGTTGGCATTCGGCAATTTTGACCTAACTGCCACTCATAAAAGTGTTTGAGGTTGGAAAAAAATAGATGACCCCTTTGTGTTAAGTTTTTTTTGCCGACTTGATGCCGACCTCATTTTTCCTAATTGCGATATATATACATATTTTATATATATACATATTTTATATATATATATATATATATATATATATATATATATATATATATCACATATTTTTTTAGAAATCATTTTAATGGATAAACAACACCTTATCTTGGCTGTTGTAATGGTTGGGTCTTGTATTTTATCAAATTTCTTCATAACTTTGCAAAGGTAAAATGCTATTGTAAATTTTCTTTATTAAATATATTCATTCTGATTTTGATGCTGCTATTTCATCTCAAAAATTATATTTTTATTGCTATGACAGGGCTTGTGATGAAGAAAATTGTCAAGCGTGTTATATCGCGCTTGTATAATTAGAATATGTCTTTATCGAGCGTGATTATGTGCGCTCGAGATAACATCGGCGAGCGCGATCATGAAAATTGCTGAAGGCGATGCTATAAGTTTTTATTTAATAAATATTGACATCATTACTTTTTTTTCTTTTCGAATGTCCTTAATTGCGAACATTCTAAACAACAGAATCGTTTTAAATTTGAGTTAAAATAAATAATAGTTAATAAAAAACCTATACTATGAACAAAACCTAATTTTAAAAATTACTCTATTATTAATATTTATTTTTATTATAAACGATGTGCGGAATATTACAAACAATAAATCAGATAAATCTTACTTGATATTTTCGCAAGATTAAAAATACTCAGCAGTTTCTATTTTCTTATAATGGTTTTCTAATTTTCTATTCTTATTTTATTTGCGCACTTTTGTATTCACGTTGTGTTTCCACGTGCACAATCCATTATTGAAATTAGTGACTATTAATGACTTCAAACTGCTCATTCATTACATTAGCGCAAAAGTGAACGACGTAGTGCTTTTTATATTTTATATCAGTGCTTTGATAATAGAATATCTTTAATAAAAATCTTTTTTAAATATTTTATGAAAATAAAAAAATAATCCTGAACTATTGCACGAGCGTTATTTTATACGCTCGTTATAAGCTGAACAAGGGTTGTTTATCGCGCCTAGAACGTTTGAAAATACTGTTTACGGGCACGTTTTACGAGCCGAGTGCGATCGCGCTCGCTTCATTACAAGCCCTGCTATGATGAAACTGTTGGAAGCAGATGTTCTGATGATATATGTTCTATGCTGCATGATTTTGAATTATTAATTATTCGAATGTAAAGGATATCAAATTGATTTCCAATTTATATGCTCGGCAAAATATAAAATGAAAAATTTTAGATTGATTTTATTATCTAGTTCATAAAACTGAAAAACTTGACAGCATTACTGTTTCATTACCAACTCTGTAATGTTCTGTATAGGTATGACACCTCTATAGAATGTGACAGAAACATAGCCGTTTCGAATCAAGTTTCTTGCAGAAACACTAGTTGACCTCACAAAAAACCAGAACAATTTATTATTATATACAAACATGATACAAAAAAAATTGGTCCTGTTTATAACAACCACTCTAACAGAAATGAAAATTAAATAATTTTTATTTGTTTATTTATTGATAGCTATTCATATAACTGTTGTCTGGAATAAACTAATTTCGATTAGTCTATTCCAGACAACAACTTTTTCAGTTAGTCATTTTCAGAAAGAACTTTCATTTTGGTTAGATTGGTTTTTGACAAAACCATGCTGAATGAAAGAAGCCAAAATATAAAACTTAAAATAAAATTGCAAAGTAAAGAGCCATTTCCAAAGCAAGAACAATATACCAGGCAGTCTTTTAAAAAAAATTTTTTAATAACTGATATAAATAATATTAATAAGATTAATTGAAAATAAAAAAATTAAAACTAAAAGTAAAAGTAATTAACTTAAAAAATTTTATAAATTTTAAAATAACTTTTTATAACCACAACAATATATTTATATATTTTAATTTATTTAATATACCAAATTTAGTAGTAGGGTTCAAAAAAGCACACATTTAAATTTAAAATTATATGGTCGATTGTGAAGTATCTTGGTGTTATTTCATTATATAGATGAAATAAGATCAAGTTCTTTTTTTTAGTAACTTTGGTTAATTTATTTACTTTAAATTTTCAAAAGTTTAAATTAAAAAAGTTAACAAAAGTGCAAATCACAATATTTAAACAACCAGATGTCAATCACGCATTTAAAATCAGGCCCGTAGCAAGCCTTTTGTTTTTGTTTGAGAATTTAACTTTATGTAACTACATGGAGCAAAATCCAAACATTTATATATTTTTGTTTATGTAAAGCCTCTCAAAAGTTTGGAGTCTGTTAACAATAAACCCCCAAATTGTTTATAACATTTATATATACATTTTTTTTACATTTTAAACTTAAGTTTAAATTTAAGTTCATTAGCAAGTCTCTTATGTCATGAAAAATTATCCCCATATAAATTGTGAGTTTAATGATTTTGTTTTAGTTGACAATTATAGTTTTGTATTTTTTAGAAATATGCCTGAAAAACTAATATATAAGTAGCTGAAATACCAAATTTTGCTGTTTTAGTATGTTGTTTTAGAAAAAGAAAAATATTTTTCTAATATAACATTCTAAAACAGAAGAAATATTGCATAAACAACAGAAGTTTTAAATAATTTTTTTTTTTTTTAAATATAAATAAAATGGATTTAAAAAATATTATCCATAAAAATATAAATTAAACAAAATACAAGATTTAATTTAAATTGATTTAAATACGAGTGGTAATGCGTAGTACTATCAAAAGTAATATAAAAAAGTTTTATAATTTGAAAATGCAGCAATTCCTTTATCACTAAACCGATTAGAATTACTTACTACAGCATTCTTAACCTGATAGTATTATTATATAGTTATGTACAAATGAGGTCTTTTAATGTGTTGTTAAAAACCATTTTAAAATCATTTAAATACTTTATGAATAACCAATAATATAATGAAGTCTACTAGCGTAAATTTTGAGATATTAATATAATTATGAAAAACCGATGGGTAATATATATACTTTTGGTAAATGAAATATATCTAAGTGCCAAACTTAAGTATGTTTCTGTTTATATCACATTAGAGTGTTTAGGAAAAAATTGAAACATTTTAAAAAGATTTGGTTAGGGTGTAAACTTATATTATCATAACTTTTGAAATTTTAATTTTATAACCTGTTGTCTTAAATTTAGTGTAAGAAAATAAAAAAATAAAAGTTACTCATTTGTTGCCCTCACATTTTGAGTAGGGATGGTAGATGTTTTGGGGTATTTTTGTTTCCAGGCTCTAATCACCACAAGTTTTAATTCTTAATCTACATATAAATCATTGCATAGATACAGCTCAGGTTATTTGTAGATTACACAGTGACATAGCAAAATATTTTTGGTCAGTAGACAGACATGGCCCAGGTGCATAACTTCTGTTCTCTGGAACAATATTTTTTACTAAATAAAATCAAAACACTTTAAATACATCTTGAGGCTCCTAAATCTTGCGACCCTGAGCCTACTTGCTTAAGGGACCATAAGTTTTGCTTACATTGCCCTTGCTGTAGTTAGGTCACTAATACTACACTCAGATAATGATATTTAAATAAATAGTTCTAAATTTTACATGCCCATTTAAAAAACCGTAGTTCTTAAAACTAGGTTTAAGACTTGCAGGGTTTAGGGATTTTTTTTGAGGAGCTGGACATTTTTCTCATTAAAGTGGCAAAAAAAATCTTACAAAAATAAAGCATCCTCTTAAAAATTTCGGGGCTCCTAAATCTGCAGAACATGGGGTTGTAGCCCCCCTAATCTAGGACTGCTTTAAACTTTCCTTCCTTAGTTTTTAAATAATAAAAACTTTTACGTAAAAAACCTGTAAAAAGAACTAACAATTAGGCCAAATATGCCTTTCAAATAGTCAACCTTTTTTGAGTATCACATCGGTATATGCGCCTACTGCTCGCTACCATGCTTCAGCTTTATCTGAATTCTAGACTTTACGTTGGTAATGAACTGGGGCTGGATGTTGTTGGTAACTGGAGGAAATGTGGAAGAAAACTGATAGAAAAGTAGATATGCTGGAAAACATTCTTGAATAAGAAATATATTTTTTTGTTTTTATCGTTGATACTTATGATTAAGAAGACACAAAAGTAGCAGTCATTTACATGGTCATATTGCTCTCGCCATATCAAGGAATAGCAAAAGGAATTCAATGTTCACTTGTCAAACAAGTATCCATTCTGATGAACATCTCATACAGCAAATACGTGGTACCCATGTTTTATCCTCATCTCCAACAGCATAATCAAATAACAGTTTGTAGAGCTTTTTGAGTAGATACCATCGCATATGTAACAAAAGCCATCATGATGATCCATCCCGTCTGGAGAAGCCATAAAAACACACAAATAATAATGATGAGATGAATGACCTTAAATTTTTTCTACTATCTCAATAAGAAGAACAATAGACGATTATTTTTATGGGAGAAACTTTTTTGATTTTGTGGTTTTTTAATTTGGTAGATCTAGTCCTTTTTGTAAAGAGGACGGTTTTTAGACTTTATGATTTATGAACAGACTAGTCCTCATATCATAATGCTTTTTGAGTTAATTTTTTTTTAATATGAGTGTTATTTATGTAACTATGGAATGATGTAATACGTTGATTTCCCAAAATTCCAATGTAAATTCGTATCTTACAATTTTATTAAAATTTCATATTGTTTTTAAACAGTCAGCCTATTAGACCTAATTTACTTCCTTTTTTTTTAAACAACATGCTGAGTTGAATATATAGATGTTTAAAAATGTACAGATATACAAAAATATTCTCACAAAATCTATATGAAATGGACAATTGCCTTTCCCACCCCCCACCTCATCCATGAAACCGCCCCTGCATACATAGGTTGTTTTTTATTTTGATAATTTTATTATTCCTGGTGTAATGCAGTTTTGGTGTAGCGGTAGAGCGCTCGCTTCATAAGCGGGAGGTTTCAAGTTTGATCCCCACAACGTCCCTGGTAGTACTGCGCTCAACTCCTTTCTCTGCGCAGCAGCCTTGTTCGTTAAGGTTTGTTTTTCAGAGTTATAGAGTTGAGAGAGGGTTATACCACAAATAAGTAGCCTCCTTGTCTGTAATGGCCTTCTCGGCCAAAAAAAAAATCCAGAAATTTAATAATGTTTTAGTTTTAATAATTATTGTTATCACCCACAACGCTTTATCAGAGTGTTTTTGAAGTATATGAAGAAAAATTTTTGTTTATTGAACAGTGCCTTCAACACATTTTTGAGCTAATATAAATTTTAGTAAATGATCTAATGCATTGATATAAATAATCTAGTTTTAATTTTTATACTTGCAAATTCGTTAATTTGATCAATTGAAGATTAGATTAGATTAAAATTTATTAGAACAGCGATACATGTTCCATAGGACACGCAGGTCTGTAAAATGTGAAGGACTCTGACAATGTTTCCTACAATCACATAATACATATGCTAGACAATTTACAAAATACATATTACAAATATATATAAGACCACAGTTATAAAACAAAAACTAGTTACCAGTATTTTTCAAAGTCGATAGAGTTAATTTTAATTTTGAAGCTCTTGATATATTTTTGGCATTCACAACGTGAGACAGCAAGTTATTCCAAATATTAACAACCCTTAGTGAGAAAGAATATTTACGGACATTGAGTTACATTTTAGTTTGCGTAATTTGAAATTATGACCTCAAGCGTAAATATAGTTGTTAAATAAAAAGAAACTTGATTTATTTAGGCAAACTGAGTTGTTCAGATTTTTGTAACATGTAATCATGTCTTGCTTTAGGCAACGAATTTCTAGTAGTTCCAAACCAAGAATTCTAAGTCTATTTAAAAATGTTATTTAGGTTAGCAATTCTTTTGGTAAAATGTCTTTGCCTTGTTTTGTTCAATTAAGTGCGGTTTGGCAACCAAGCCAGAGAGCAATATTCTAAGATCAGTCTTATGTAGGTATTGTAGGCTTTTATGATAACATGTGGATTGTGACTTTGAAGTTAAGCTATTCCTAGTAATTCAAGTTGGTTTATTTATAATAAATAATACTAATAATATTTATAATGTCGTTTTATGTGGTTTTATTTATAATTTCAATCGTTAATGGTTCACACTCCTTACTCATTATACTAAATTCCGTTAGCGATTGAAAATATAAAGAGTTGTGGATAAAAATACACTCCTCCACAAATTAATTTTATTGTTTTTTGGTTAAAACCTTGTTTTTATTTGTAAATGCAATGCATTCTAGTAAAGCTGCATCGAGCAGTGAATGCCTTAGAGATGAATAATAAGTACAAAAAGATGTCCAGTGGAAAACAAAGAGCCTCAAAGTAGAAAAATACTAAAAAAGTGATAAGTAAAATGTTGTAAAAATTAACAATAACAATAAACAATAGTCGAGATAAGTAAGAGTCATTAGTTGTTGTTCTACTAAATTGTCGATAGTGTCAAGCATAAGTGTGATGTATAGACAGTATTAGTGATGGAGCAGAATTATTCTTTTTATAAGTAGTTATCATGTAGTCTGAATTATTAGGGTGGTAAACATACATTATCGATATAAGTGTTTCATGGGTGTCTTGAGTACAGTATGGATTTGCATCTACAGTATGAACACAAGAAGACCTACAAATTTCACCCAAGACTGAATTTTTAGGTCTTCTTTTATCCCAATTTATCCCAAAAGAAGTTCCACTCTGGGTCTACACCAGGGTATCTTTTCAAGGTATCCCATTGTGTTATCCCAAAAGGACTATTCTCAGAGTGTCCCATCAGGACGATTGCCACAGACTTCAGAACTGACACTGGGACCAGAGGTTACTTAGTGGGGCTCAGTACAACTTGCATACAATTGTAAGTTACTTTGTTGACATGAGTGTCGATAAGTGCAGTGCTTTGTCGCAGTATAACATGGGTTAGTGAGAGTTGTGAACTGTTTTGAGTTCTTATAGCTGTTTTTGTAATAAAAATAGTCAATGCAGTGTATGTGGCTATTGCAATAGCCTGTCTTGATAGTATCAGTAATCAGTACAAAAATAGTTGAAAGTCATTTAAATTTGTATAATGTAAACTAGACGTGAATGGAGCACTATCAGTGATGGAGCAGAATTATTTGTTTCATAAGTAGTTATCATGTAGTTTGTATTATTAGGGTGTTAAACATACATTATTGATATAAGTGTGTCATGGGTGTCTCAAGTACAGTATAAATTCGCGCCTTATGGTACAGTATTACCATTTTAGACCGTCGGAAGTACTTTTTTCGAAAGCAATGAGTTGGACAACTGATGGGACAGAGACCCATCCACTTCTATGGTATTTTCTTTTATTGACTAGAAAGTTCGAAATTAAATGAAGAATTTATTTAAAAAAATGCTATATAAGATGATAATTTCTTAGTTTATTTTTAGCGCTTTAATTTAATTAATGCGCTTTAATTGAAGAAAAATGAAAATAACTTATTGCTGCCTATTGAGGTTCAACTTTGATGAGATTTGACTGAGATTTTTTTGCAACTTTTCTTTCGTGCTAATTAGTTGCTGGATGAATTAAACCCTCAAACCTCCCTAAATCAGTATTACATCATCAGTTCCAACTAATGCTAAAATTGAAGCATATATATATATATATATATATATATATATATATATATATATATATATATATATATATGTGTATATATATATATATATATATATATATATATATATATATATATATATATATATATATATATATGTATATATATATACATATATATATATATACATCAGGCCTTGTTAAGAAGCGTTACGCAGCTCGCATTTTGCTTGCGAAAAGGCGATTTGCCTACGCGTTCAGCAGTTTTGCGCTACGCAAAAACTTATATCTTTTAGAATATTTAAATTACCTTTTTATTTGTCGTTAACGTGACGTTTATTCAGAAGAAATAAAGTCGTAAGTAAAAGCATTTAACCGCAATTGTAAACTTATAGACTTTTTGTTAAAGAAACAGTTTGTTAAATAATTTTTTTGTTGATGTTAAAAATTAGTTAAAAAAAATTAAGTGCTTTAAGTTTTATCTTAAGGAATTAAATATATAAGTTTCTTTCAAATATAAAATTTATTTTTAGTCATAATAGTTTAAAAAATGCACGATTTATTTTGATGTAAATATTTTATTAATAAGATATTTTGTTTATTGTTAATTCAATAACGTAAAGTTTTAATGACATTCGTTTAGTTTATGAAAATAAATTATGATCACGAATATGTTATCGGTAACTGATAAACAACAAAAAAAAACTCTTTCTTGTTTAAAAATATTATTAAAATGAGTTCACAAATTAAATAAGAAAAAATTTATTAACAGTTAATAAAATAACCAAAAACCAACTGTAAAATCATAAGAAAATAAACAAACATTATTTTACGTTTCATGAAAAAATATTTTTTTCAAAATAAAATTTAGTTCATATTTGAAAAAAATAAGAAAAATGATTTTTTAAATAAGAACTTAGATTTTATTTGTAACTTTTGTAATAGTGAGAAAAAAACAAACTGTTTGTATGATTTTTAACGCGTTAATAAAATAACTTTAATTACAATGCGGTACTTGAAAAGACGCGAGTGACGCAATATAACTTCTAACGATGCAAAATATATTTGATGAGTTGAGTTACTTAGAAATGCGTTACGCGTTTTCGCTACGCAGCGAAATCTCGTAACAAGGCCTGATACATATATATATATATATATATATATATATATATATATATATATATATATATATATATATATATATGTATGTGTATATATATACACATGTCTTAAAAACAAAACAAACTATACTACCACAGCAAACAGTTCAGGAGTCTGGAGTCATAGCATGCCATGACATGAGCAATCAGCTGACAGGTGATAGCACACAGGCAGAATTTCGTTGACAAGTGCCTTTTTGCAGCAGACAAAACAAGTGCAACTTTTTTGGTTTGTTTGTCAATCAGTCAGTATTATCAAGACAGTTTATCAAAGTGAGTTTTATCAAAGTGTTTTATCGAAGAACATCATAACAAGAAGTGAAATACAACAAGTGTTTCATTACATCAATACAATCCACATCCAACCAAGACATTGTGTTCCACAGAGCATTATTGAAACATCACAAGGTAAATGTAACACAGTAAGCCTTGAGAAGCGTAACGCATTTCTAAGTAGTCAAATCATCAAATATATTTTGCATCGTTAGAGGTTATATTGCGTTACTCGCATCTTTTCAAGTATCGCATTGTAATTAAAGTTATTTTATTAACGTGTTAAAAAGCAGTGTGATTTTTTTTCACTATAACAAAAGTTACAAATAAAATCTAAGTTCTTATTTGAAAAATCATTTTTATTTTTTTTTTCAAATATGAACTAAATTTTATTTTGAAAAAATATTTTTTTCATGAAACGTAAAATAATGTTTGTTTATTTTCTTATGATTTTACAGTTGGTTTTTGGTTATTTTATTAACTGTTAATAAATCTTTTCTTATTTAATATGTGAACTCATTTTAATAATGTTTAAAACAAGAAAGAGTTTTTTTTTGTTGTTTATCAGTTACCGATGCTTTTACTTACGACTTTATTTCTTCTGAATGAACGTCACGTTTACGACAATCAAAAGATAATTTCAATATTTTTAAAGAATATTTAAAGAAAAAGTTTTTGCGTAGCGCAAAACTGCTGAACGCCTAGGCAAATCGCTTTTTCGCAAGCAAAATGCGAGCTGCGTAACGCTTCTTAACAAGGCCTGTTATTAGCGATTGCATAAGTGGAATGTCACAAAAATGTATTTGTGATAAATATCGCGTGAAAAAATGTACTGTATCAAGACTATGTTCCAAATATCTTTCTATGGGGAAGTTGGCAGCAGATAACAAAGGTGGAAGACCGCATTCCACCACTTCTAGAGAGGATTCTATGATCGTCAGATCCGTCAAGAAGGATCCCTGGATATCGTCAGTCGAGAATTGAATCGAACAATCAGACGACGTGCTGTTGAAGCCAGATTGTTTTCTCGATGCCCTGCAAAGAAACCGCTGATTTCACTAAAAACCAGAAGAAAAGACTCCTATTTGCTACATCTCATAATGACTGGAATGTGCAGAAATGGCGATCTGTCCTGTTCAGTGATGAATCGAAGTTCAACATTAATGGGAGCGATGGCATTTGCCGTTTACGTTGACCGGCCGGAAAACGCCTCGATTTACGTTACTGCTACAAGACTGTGAAGCATGGTGGAGGCAATGTAATGGTCTGGGGGTGTTTTTCTGCTAACGGTCTAGGTCCAATACATCGAAGCAATGGAATAATGGACTGTTTCATGTATAAAAATATACTGAAAGATGTTATGTTACCTCATGCTGAATGGAATATGCCAATAAAATGGGTTTTTCAGCTAGATAACGATCCGAAACACACTGCAAAAGTAGCCAAGCAGTGGTTTCAAGACAACCACCTATCGGTGATGGATTGGCCGCCTCAATCTCTGGATCTCAACCCTATCGAGAACCTGTGGGAGATCGTCAACTGCAGAATTAATCGTGAAGGTGTTCGTAATAAGGATCAACTGTTTGAACAAATCCAAAAGGCCTGGGCAGCGATTCCACAAAGTTTCATTGATCACCTGATCGAATCTATGCCCCGAAGATGCAAGGCTGTGATCGACAAGGATTCGCCACGAAATATTGATAGCGAAATACAGCTTGGTCAACATTTTGTCGAGTTGCACTTGTTTTGTCCAGAAGGAAATCAACTTTTTTTAATATATTTGATTAATTTATTAATTTTCGTGTACAAATAATGAACTTTGTGATGAATAAAACTGAAGTACTTTGTCTCTTAACAGTTACATAGTTATTTCTCTAAATTAAAAAAATGCAGCACTTTAATATAAAGAAATTAAATTAGCATTATTTGGTTGCACTCGTTTTGTCCAATACTGTATGTATATATATATGCATTTAAATACATGCGAACCTATAGTTAAACCGAATTTAACTGTTTCATTCTTATTTCAGTTTTTGAGATCTTAAGTGACATCCAATGTATGTTCATCTGTGAGATGGTTTCTTGCTGATATGAGCAAAAGCGCACCTTATTCACTGGTTAGTAGTATTCTTACAATTTATAATGCTATATATTTTTCATATGTTTATATGCTTTTTTTATAATACTCAGTTTCTTATTCTAATTTTTTTTAAATGTTGTATTTTAAAAAAATTTTATTTAAAGTTTTTACAGCAGTTGAAAGTATTTCTATTTAGTATTTACAGTATAAAATAAGTGTTTTACAATCAATAAAATTAAATAAACATAAAATTGTTTAGTTCTGCAACTTTTCTATTAAATTTGAAAGCAATGATGGTTATTGTGTATAATATCTACTTAAATTTTAGAGCAGGAAATTAGCATCCAAAGGTGACTAGAATATTAGGAAGATTGTTTGGAAAATGATTCCAATGGCGATAGGCACCAATATAGAGAAGAAAATTGATTGGTCAGGAGCAAACAATAAGCTTGCTTTAGAAGCAATGTCAATAAAATTATTGGGTTAGAAGAAATTTCATTCTATATTTAACATTTGTATATATGTATATTAGGTTGATTGAAAAAGCAGCTTTTTAAATAGTCTGCTGCTTAATCCTAAATGTATTCTATATAATAAAATAATACAAGATAAAAATTTTGATACTAGTACTCGAAAGATGCAATATTAAATAAAGTTTTCAAAAATAGTAATCATTTTATATAAAAATTATTATTTCAATAAAAACTATGGTTTTTTGACTAAAAATCAAAGTCAATATTTAGTTAGTTAATAATAATTTTTTTTAAATGTTTTTTATATAAAATTGTTATTATTTTTAAAATTTTTATTTTTTTGCAATAATATTATGAACTTGTCTTATGTTAAAGGGTCTTATGAAAAATATTCTTTTAAATTTTATATCTACTGTTATTTTATTATATAGAATAGGGTTGGGGTGCGGAGTATTAAAAAAAAATGCTTTTTTAATTACCCTACACGGTGATTCAAGCATAGGATTTTATTGTGAGCATGCGCATTAAATTAGCTTTTTAAAAATATGGCGAAGCAGTTTTCCATAAAAACTAAAAACTTTAGTGATTGATTTCCTTTTTAAATATGTAATTAGTCTTTGCAATCAAAAAAAGAAAAAAAATTTTTAAGTTATATAATTGAAAAGCTCTTCATTAAATTAAAAAAAAAAAAAGAAAAACTTAAGTCATAAAGAAAGAAAATTTTTTGTTTGAAATAATTAGATTTTTAGGTAAAATAAAGTACAGCATCACCTCGTTTATTTAAAGAATATTTCGCGAATAAAAATTTTTTGGATAAAAAGCAAAATATATACTTACTCTAGATATTTTAAGTAAAAATTATAAGTTATACATTTTTATCTGTCATTTTTTTAAATCAAGATAAGGTAGAGCGGGGCATATCAGAACAGTGGGGTATAGCGGTACAATTATGCCTGAAGGCTTGTATCTCAGCCGAAAATTTTTTTTTTGTCAAAGATTATTTTTGATAAAATATTTTAAATTATTGTGCCTTATTATTATGAAAAACATTAGTTTTAGAAATTCCAAAATACATTAAAAGTACTAAATCACATCAATAAGTTTGCGATAAACCAAATTTGCGTATTTTTATAAGCGATACAACAACAAAAGATCTTGAACTATTGCTAATTTCCTTTATTTATAAAAAGTTTATTTATTCAGAGATTATTTTTTATCCTCTATTTGAATCTAGTTTTAAAAAAATATCTGGAATTAAACTTTTTGAATTGTATTAATTTCAGTAAAGTGACTTTTGTGGAGCATATTGAGAAGATTTTTACATAATTGACTATACTACTACCATTACGTCATGCTGTTTACAGTTTGATAATTTTATTATTAATCTAAAGTATTATTTCCCTTATTTAGAAAAGCAATATTAGTATTAAATCTTATTTTTATAACTTAACCTGATTATTAATAGTGTTTAGTATAAACAAAGATGGTAAGAAATTATATAAGAAAGATCAATATCTAAAATGGGATGTAATGCAGTTTTAGCTGTGAGAAAAAAGGGACTTAAAAATAGAAAAGCTGCTGATAAATATGGTATTTTTAAATTTGCTCTACATTGGCATATTGCTAATAAATAAGCCAGCTCAACAAAAATGTTGCCAAATTGTTTCAGGATATTTTTTGTGTGATTCATGTGATTCATAATATTTTTTGTTTAATTTTGAATATAATAGTAGTTACCAATTTAATAATATATAGGTTAGAACATTGAGGGGGTATTTTATAATAATTTTTCAACAATTAACTTTAGCAACATTTTAAGCTTAGTAACAGTTTAAAACTTAAAATACCAAATAAAGCAAAAAAAATGTATAATCTAAATTCTAGCAATGATCATCTGCATCATATAAGAATTAAATTTTGATTTTGAATTAAAAGGCCATACTCCTAATAAGTTATAAAAATTTTATGTATTTTATTTATTTTAGCTTTCAAATTATATAGACATTTTCATTCGATATTAAAAAGTCCCCTTATATTAACTTTTAAATTTACATTGCTTAAGGGCTAAAATCAAAAAGGTCTTAAAATGAAAGTTAAAAAAGAAGCTAAGATTTTGTTTATGATTTATATTTTTCAAAATTTATAATAAATCTAATTTCAAAATTCTTTTACAAAAAACACTTTGTAAAAAATTTCTATAAATTTATTTTTATTATTTTTTTACATTAAGCTTTATATATTTTGCTTTTGTGTGATTTTATATAAAATGTTCTTTAATAATGCTTACAAGCTGACTACAACCTATATGCCAGAATAATCTATTAAAATTGGTGAATTTGGCGTGTTAACCCTCACCATAAACACCTATTCCTAATCTCCATTTTTAACCATAAACACCTGTATCTAATCGCCATTTTTCAATGAATTGATATACATGATTTTCAAGTAAATGCATTTTTGGTGTTACAGAAGCATCTGATCATGCGAATCTATAAAATTCAATAAGTTGTTTGATTGCTAAATCTAAAAATCGATAAGATTTTCCATTGTACAATACATGATGACAAAATAATACTCAATAATATCAAATTATAAAAATAATATAAATATAGTAAAAATAATAAAAATATAGTAAAATCAAAAAAGTTAGTTAAGTTCCTGAATATCATGATCTTAGAAATAGTATGAACTATTTACAATACTATGAAAAAAACTTTTAAATTTCTGGCTCACTTTGGTAGAAAGTAAACAACTATAAATTCAAGGTCTATAATTAGCTTAGGAATCGAATCGCATAATTCAAGCAATGATTGATGCTATAAACTGATTAAAGAATATCAAAATAAGTCATATCAATTCATAAATCCAGGCATTATAAAAATTGGGCCTCTATTATATACAATAATAAAATTTTTTTCTTTAACACTTTTATTAAACACTTTGTTGTATATATATACACACACATATATATATATACATATACATATAAAATTATTCATAACTTAAAATAAAAAAAACTTCAGCTTCTTTATTAAACTCTATCAGCCTATTTTGTACAAAATTTAAAAGCAAGTTTTATGTATTAATTTTAATTACGAGTAAATTTAATGAATAATATTTTTATTTCAATACATTACCTCCTTTTTTTTTCTTAATTCATAATAAAGTATTCTTGGTTTATACACTTTTAAAACATTTTCAAAGCACTTTCTGGCTCACACAAAACTTGATTCCAACACTACCTTGCAGAAGAGCAATTTTTTTTTAAAGATAATCTGTAATAATGCTATTCAAAAAACATGATTGGACATGCTTGAAATTGCATTTGTCAAATTCGGCTTTACCAATATTTTTACTTTTTAATTCAAATTCTCAAGCAAGTTTTATATCAATTAAATTACATTCATCATCGTAATAAAACATAATAAAAAATTAAACCGTAAATAAACTGTCCACACAGCAAAATCGTAATCTTATTAAGAAAAATTTTTCTTATTATTTTCTTAAAATAAGAAAAATAAATCTTAAAACAAGAACTTATGCGCTTAAAAAATAATTTAGAAAAAATTATCTTTCTTCAAGATTCTATTTTTGCCGTTGCATGTTTAAATTAAGCAAATTTGTTCTAATATTTTTATCATAATGAAGTTAAACTTAAAACAAGAAGTGAAATTCTTATTTTCAATACAAAATAATTCAGAAGTAATTATTTTCTTGTTTCAAGACAATTTTCATGAAATAAATTTCTAAAATTTATCTAGAAACAAGATAATAGTTTCTTATTTATAATAAGAGTAGAAAGTAAAATAAGTAAGAAAAAAATTTATTAAAACAAGAATTAATAGATCTAAAAAAATCTTTAAGAGAAAAATATCTTGTTTTGAGTTTCTATTTTTATCTTTAGTTTGGTTCAAATTAAGATAATTTGTTTTAATATAATTATCATTATGAAGGTTAAAGCAAGGAATTTTAATTTTAAATATGGAGTAACACTCAAGCAATTATTTTTTTGTTTTAAGCTAATTCAAGTGCAATATATTTCTGAAGTTTTATGGTATTATAATTTAATATTATTATCTATAAAATAATTGCTACAGAAACGTTTAATATCATTTCATTAGTTACTAGGCTTTGAAAGAGTGCGTTCTCAAAATGCACACGGTCATCAGAGAAAGATCTCTCAAGCGAGTTAAAATTTTTTACCTTTTGCAATTTAATTATTATTTATTAGTTTGGAAATATTACATGAAGAATCATATTAAGATAAATAGTTATTGTTAAGATCATATTATAATTGAAGTAAGTATAGAAAATAGTTTAGCAATTTATATATAACATTTTTATTAGATATAAAGTAGAAAGGATTACTTCTTTTAATTTTTTAAATTGTTTTTATTTTGCTTGTTTTAGTTTTTATTTTAGCTTTATTTTTTTTAGCAGTTTTGTGTTTATTTAGCTTATATTTTATTTTTTAGAAGGAAAATAGGGGTATGGATGAGGCCTAATTATTTTGTATGCAACAAAAAAGTTATTCTAATGCTATTTCCATAAAATTGGTTATTACTACTTTGAAACTTCTGTGATGCTATTAACTATTTTTGTTCTTTTTTAGAAAATTTAGAAAAGTAAATTAAAATTTTGTGCCAACACTGACATGACATGTCAGATGTTATTGTATGTAAAGGTTAAATTTTGTTATGAGGATTACAGTTCTTATGAAATAAAAAAAAATGAAGGTAAAGAGTATTGTTTGTATATATATACTTTGTTTACTTTGAATCTTTTTAAATTTTCTTGTGTCATATTTATAATTTTTGTTTGCACTTGTTTATTGTTTGCATATATGCTTTTTTGATAACTATGTCTATGTGGTAATAAGTGCTTTATAATTGTTTTAACAATGTGTTTTTATAATAATGTAAAGTGTTTTTTCATTGTTTGTGTATGTGTTAATAGGTGTTATATAATTGTTTTATAAATTTGTTTAATTATGTTTTTATAAGGTTACACACATTTATTGTGTTTATAGTTGGTACATATGTTTATATTATGTTGTTTCCATGTTTTCAAAGTACTATGACATGGTAAACGTGCAGAGCAAGATTTTTCAACCTTGATGTACTTGTAGCAGAGGGATATACAACAGTGTTTAGTGTCAAACTGTTACTGCTTTAGGTCTAGGTGTTTTCAAGCCTTTATTCTGATTATTCTGAAAATACATAATAATGTATTTTAATGACATTTTGCGTAATGATGTTACTTATGCTCTGTTATATATGAATGTTATGTTACTTAAGGTATGTTATATGCATATTATATTAACTTATGGTGTGTGCTATTGTTGTGTGTTGTTGTTGTGATGTTGTTTTTTTTTGTAATCTTTTGAGTTATTAGACATTTATCTTACTTTTACATTGGTGTTTATTGTTAATAATGATAAATAGGTAATTTCATTATTAGATCTCACTGCTTTTAATCATTCACTAAAAGCCAAGACAAATTATTTTGCCATATATACAATTTGTTTTATAAAACTAAAAATTTAAAGCCTATACAAATTATTTTGTTACAAATTATTTTATAAACTAAAAGCCAAGACAAACTGTTTTGTCATATATACTATTTGTTATATCTAAATTTGATTTTTTGTCTTTAGTGCTATTCATTACATGATTTTGCTATAAATACTTTATAATCATGATGTACAGCATAAATTATTTTCTAAAAGCTAACATGAAATAATAATATTAAACAACTACTACTCTGGTAAATCACAACAGCTTTTCTCTATAAGGTACATTGGTTTCCATTTTTGTATGTAATGTTTTTCTTATTTACTTATTCATTACATTTTTTATTTTAGATATTTTGTTTTAGATTATTTTTTATTTTATCAGATGATGTAGTATAGAAGAACAAAATATTGTATAGTTTTGTGAAGTTTTTAAAAACTTTTACTAATAATTTAAAGAAATAATATTGAAGTTTGCAAAAAAAGGTTTACAACGTTTTTTTTTTAATTTTTTTGTATTAGCAGTATTTTTATTATTAGAATTGCAGGTTTTTACAATTTTTTTTTTCAATATTATTTGGTAATTAATTTATTTAGATTAATTTTTTTAAATAAAAAATTTTAAAGTTATTTGTTTTTTTTAAACATCTCCTAGCTGATTTTTTTTTTTTTAGTCGTAAGGTTATTGAATAATTTATTTTGAATTACAATAAATTATTTTGAAAAACAGTTTTTTACATATAAAAATTATTTGTGTGTGCTATTTAGAAAAGAAAAAAAGATTATATAGAAAAGATTTTTTGTTACTTTCAATTAAAAGTGAAGTTTAAATGAAGTTTTAGGCTAGAAGCAGATATTAGTTTAGAAAATGGAAATGTTAATTTGCAAGTTAATCGTCACAGAAATGAAAGAGATAGGCTTAAGCGAGATGAAATTAATAATCAACAAAACGCTAGAAATGCTGCTTGGCAAGTAGCAAATAATTCGAACCCAAATGAGGAGAGGTTGGTTTGGCGAGTTGAAAATAATCGTCACAGAAATGAAAGAGATAGGCTTAGGCAAGATTAAATTATTAATTGACAATATGCTAAAAATGCTGCTCGGCAAGCAGCAAATAATTCGAACCTAAATGAGGTGAGCTTGGTTAGGCAAATCATGTTACATTATCTTAGAACTACAATTATAAACTTTCATTTAGACAAATTTTTTTCTTCACTCTTTTATGGCAAAAAACTGTTTCAACAATATGCTGTTGATGCGTATGTTAAAATTGAAGGCCAGCACCTTGCTTTTATCAGAAATAACCAAAACAAACTGAAAAGCGAGCAGTATGATGCCTTATGCGAACATGTAAACAACCTTGGAAATGATCATAATGTTAGGCCTGGGCGTGTTTTAGTTTTGCCCTCAACTTATTTAGGAAGTCCTAGAGCTTTAAAAGAAAACTTTGAAGATGCTATAGCTATAATTAAAAAGTATGGAAAACCTGATCTTTTTATTATTTTCACTTGCAAGCCAAAATGGTGCGAGATAACTGATAATTTATATCCAGGTCAGTCAACAAATGATAGACCAGATTTGGTTACTTGAGTATTTAAACTCAAATTATTAAATATCCTTCTTATGGACATTTTTAAACACGGTGTATTAGGGAAAGTTGTAACACATGTTTAGGTTATTGAGTTTCAAAAACGTGGTTTGCCACATGTTTATAATTTACTTCACTGTGCAAATGATGATAAGCTTAAAACAGCACATGATATCAATAATTTAATATTTGCAGAAATTTCAGATCCGATTGTTAATCGTGATCTTTATGGCATTGTTACAACTTGCATGTTTCATGGCCCATGTGACATACTCAATCCAAATTTTCCCTGCAAGAAAGATGGGGTGTGCAGCAAAAACTATCCTAAAGAATTTAATGCTAAAACAGTAGCAGTTCGTAATGGTTATCCACGCTATAGACGTCGTGATAATGGTTTGGTTATCAATATTGAAGGTAACAATGTAGATAACCGCTGGATGGTACCTTACAATCCATGTTTAGCATAGAAATATCAAGCTTGCATTAATGTTAAAGCTTGCATGTCTGTTAAGGCTGTTAAATATTTGTACAAATACATTTACAAGGGTCAAGACTGTGCCAATATTTTAATAATTAAACAAATTAATCACGATGAAGTAAACACTGTTGGAACAAAAACTAAGTATAAATTATATGATTAGTATAGTTTTATAAATGAAGCATTTATATTTGTACCTCAGAAGTCAAAGTCGGTTGTCACATTTTAGAAATTGTTCAGGATAGAGGAAATAGTAAAATAATTAGTTTTTATTGGCTTATTCTTGATGGTTAAATTTGTGTAATATTTTTTGTGTTTTATTTAATTTGTCTTTAGGCACATGAAATATAATTTTGACAAAAAAAAAGTTAAATAAAAAAGTAAAAAGTTGTTTCTGGACAACGGACGTTTTTCCTTTGAACATTGTAAGACACCAGACCTTTTATATTGACTTATCTTTGTTTCAAATTGTCGTAGGACAACAGTCTTAATACCTCTGTGTAGATACTGAAAAAACTAAAAAGTTCTCATACATAACTCATTTTCACAAAAAACTGGACAACCGACCTTTGTCTTTTGAGGTACAAATATTAAGATTTAAAGTTTATTTTAGTTTATAGTTTTGGTTTAGTTTATAGTAATTTTTAGTTACTTTTAGCTTCAATTATCTTTTTTCTTACTTTAGACAACTTTATGGAGGAAATGAGGGGAATAGGTAAAAAAATTATAATTTTACATTTATATATAAATATTATTTTATCGATTATTCTTAGGTATATTTTTTTGTCTTTAGTGTCTGGTAGAAGCTGATAGGGCTGTGTTTTATATTTTATATATTTTGCATAGAGAAATATGTGCAATATGTGAAAGAATTTTTTAATAAATATGACATTTTTTAACTGTTCGCGTTTTATATTTTTATTAAAATAAAATTTTTCATATATTTCAACCCTTTTTAATTTACTCTCTTTTTTTTTTTTTTTTTTAATATTTTTAGCATCGTTTTCTGTTACCAGTGAGGTTATACTTTATATTTTAATGGTGAGGTTATACTTTATATTTTAATTAAATAAAATTGCAAATATTTTAATTTTTAATAAATATGACATTTTTTAACTGGTCGCGTTAGACTTATATTTTTATTAAAATAAATTTTTTTACATGTTTAACCCTATTTAATTTACTCTTTTTTTTTTTAAATATCTTTAGCATCGTCCTCTGTTACCTGTAAAAATGGTGAGGTTATGCTTTATATTTTGATTAAATAAAATTGCAAACATTTATAATTTTTATTATATTCTTCTATTTGTAATTTTAGAGTCGTTAACATTTGAGAACTTTTGTAATTTTAGATTCGTTAACATTAACATAACATAACATACTACAGAAATTACCGCTCCCAACACCCAGGGCCTCTCTCGAAGAGGTTCTTTAAAAAGTGGTGTAGTAGTGGCATGGGTCCCTCCATTTGGGCTTATGGATGACCCCAAATGGAGGGCTCATCCATACTGGGGTGTTGGGAGACACCGAAGTAAAAACAGCAACCAAAAGGTTGTAAATATCTTCTATCAGTGAAGATATTTATAACTTTTTTGTTGCCGCTTTTTCTTTGGTGATTTTTTTTTTAGTTTAGTAATTTTTTTGAATAATATATGTTGTATATTTGATTTGAATTTACTTAAGACATTTAAGTAAAATCAAATTAACTTAAGAACAAATCTAAGTATGAATTTCACTATTTATAATAACAATTAGTAAGTCTTAAATTTGAATGATTTTAATCTTTTTTATAAATTCAAACATATAATTTTGTCCTTTTTTTAGTTGCATTTGTCATCACTTGATTAGCTTGCTTACTGTTGTAACATGGTTTTAATTTAGTAAATTTATATGATGTAAAGTTTACTCTATTAATCATTAGTCAACAGTTAAGGAGAAGCTGGTATTTTACATAATAAGGTAAAAATAATTTTGTTTACTTGATAAAACCAGTTTTTATGTTTATTTGTGTTTTAGCTATTTTGTGCTACGATGTTGTTTTTGTCGTTTGTACCTAGTAGCCACGGCGCTGCTTATAATTACATTTTGTATGCAATATTGATATTGTATGCAAATATATAAATCAATCTTATCCATACACATATACACTAGTGGCCATTGAAATAAAGCCAGCAGCAAATTTTTGGAAAATACACAGTTTACTCTAGCAACAAGGTCTAGCAGGCATATTATCAAATGCAATTTTAACCTTACAATACACTGAATAAAGTTCTAGCGCAAACGATGAATAAAAGTCAGTAATTCATTAATGCGATCAGGCATGCTATGAACAAGTGTTCTACAGTATTCCGGTGTTATTTCTGTCGTCCACACACGCTTCAAAACCTCTTTCAGGTCTTTTTCTGATGTAGGACGATGTGCAGCAACTTTCCTTTTCATAATTTGCCAACAATTTTCAATCACATTTAGATCAGGTGAATTTGATGGCCAATTGGAAAGAAGTTCAATGTTGTTGTCTGAAAACCACTTTTGGACAATCTTTGCGGTGTGACAAGGGGCTGAGTCTTGTTGCATAATTGTTGCTCCTGAGATGTTCATGTGGATTTGAAGCTTACTTTCAAGAACCTCCAAGTACTTTTTGGCATTGACCTTTTCCCCTTTATCGAAGATGTGCAGTCCACACCGACCACTTGCTGTGATGCCACCCCAGATCATGACGCTTGGTGGATGTTTGACAGTTTTGATGGTGTATTTGGGATTGAATCGCTGAGAGGCAGGACGTCTGACATAGTTGTAAGCAGGGCCTCGTAGCTGCTGAAAGGTACTTTCATCTGTGAACATGACTCTCTCCCACCACTCCCTTGACTTGTCTTTCATCGCACGGCAAAACTTCAATCGCTGGAGGAGTTGTTGTTTCGTGATTAGAGATTTCTTCGCTGGTCTGCGAGCTACAAGACCAAAGTCATTTGAGTCCTAGGAATCACTTGAATACCCCTGTCACTAGCTAGGCTTGCAACGCGTGCAGAAGAAGTATGCGGACTAGACACAACAATGCTCTTCAAATAACGATCATCACGATGATTTGTTTTTCGTACTCCCTTGCAGTTGGAACGTCGTGAAACACCTCCAGATCTTAAAACATTCTCAACGGCACCTCTAGAAATCTTCAGTTTCTTTGCAATATCACGCTGAGAATAACGCACAGCATTCAATGTTACAATTTGCCCCTTGACAAAATCATTAATATCTGGCTTTTTCCCCATTATCACACTAAAATAAGCAATAACAACATTATAGTTTTTCAGCAAGAAATGATGAAATTTAATTAAATACTAAGCCAAACACGTGTATAATATGCAGAACATAAATAATAATGACGTCATATAACCGAACGGCATACAATACAAACCGAACGGCATGACGTTGTTCTTACTTTTTTATACATATTTCATTTTACAGCAAAATCATCAAGTGGCTTTAATTCAATGGCCACTAGTGTATACTACCAGTCAAAAGATTTTGATTACCATTCAATACAAGTTGATTACTAACAATACTTTATTTTCTAAAACCACTCTCGCGTACGACGGAAGTGGGAATGAAGGAAGAGGGATTTTAGTTCAGATTGGCATATATGTACATTTGACATTTGAATTGGCAAGTATAAAACTTTGGTTGGCAAATATCAAATATCAAAAGATCTATTTCAGCGTCCAGTTTTCAACTTTGCAATTGCAAAAGGAAAAACTGAAGAAAAAAAAACATTTTATTTACTGCAAAAATATATAGGATTCAAGTAACAAGGTACTAATAGAGATCACTGCTATAAGCAATTGCAAAACTTAAAATTAATGGCGGAGAAACATCTTTGAAAATGAAGTTGGCTGTTATTAAGGTTAGTGACAAGAGTGAAAAAACAAGTAGCGCTCAACAAAAAAAAACTTATTATGTTAACTTATATAGCTCAAGACGGAGTTGTTAAACGTCAACTTATTGATGCCATTGATTGAAAATCTACCTAAAACATACGAGAATGTCAAAGCGTTGAATATTATTCAAGTGAATAATGTGAAATTTTAAATTTCATTTGACCTAAAAATGGGTAGTATCATTTTTGGATTTCAATCCCATTCAAGCAAGCATTGTTGCTGCTGGTGCAATTTTAGTTTTAACATTCTATTAGAATGTGGAGCTTTAAGATCTTTGACACATTGAAGGAAAGATAGGTCAAGTTTGTTACTAATGGCTAAGTTTTAAACTTTGCAAAAAATTTGCAAACTTAAACACTGTTGATCAATATGGACAGTGCTCGTTTTAGATGTTATTCCCCCAATCGAACATCATCTTCTTCGTGGAATTGTTAATCATCTTTTCAAAAATCTTTTCTACTTGTGGCCTTGAGCCAAATAATAACCAGCTGAGTTGTACATTCACCTCCAGCTGTCCCATGGTGGACACTTCAGAGGCAATGATTATTATAAATTTTTTTAAAAACATTCTTAAACAAATGGTTGAAAAACCTTGCGCCTATGAAGTCTTTAGTTGTACTGAAACTTTCTAAGAAAATCTTTATTCATGTTTTAAAACAACGCTTTCTTTTAGTGTTGTTCCAAAATATATAGAAAAATTGATATTCCAAAATAATTTTAAATTCTAGTTATAATTCAAGTAATAATTTATTTTAGCAGGTAAATCAAAGGGTCTGTTATAAAGACAAACTGACTTGACTGGCGTCAACATTAATTAACTTCAATTGTAGATCAACGTAACTTTTTTGCAGTTTCTGTGTTCACTAATAAAAGCATTTTTTTTTTCAGCTTCCTCTTCTTCGTCTGTCTTTTTGTTCTTCTTATCGGTCCTTCCTTTTTCATCTACCGTTTCTTACCTATCGGTCACTTCTTCTTTATTGCTCTTTTCTCTTCCAATTTGTTTTTTTTTTTTTTGTTAGGTATTTCCTCGTTTTTGTATTCGCAAACACTTGGAGATCATTTTGTGTGCTACCTTTAGATTGAGATTAACACTTTAGATTGAGATTAAAAAAATCACTTTTTTCTAATTATTTATTAAGCATATATTGGTTTGTTATTATTCGTTTCATTTTTCTTAAAATTTTATTTCCATATTTCCTTTTCTCTTCAATTTATTTTTCAGCTGGATCTTCTGACAAAACTCTACAAAAAACTGTCTTGTCATTGAAAACCATGATGCATTTCACAAAAATACACATAAATATTTTGGTTCTTAATAAGAAAAATATTTATGTGTATTTATAAATATATATTTTGGTTCTTATACAAAATATTTTAACTATTATTGCAGTAATTTGTTTTTTCAATCACAATATGTGGTATGCGTGTAAAAGTGTGTTTGTGTTTGTGTGTTAAAAACGGTATCATGTTTTATAAAAAATACATTTTTTATATCAGACTGTTAATTGATCAATTGTAAACTTAAGTTTTAATTTTACCTAAATTAATCTCGAAAATATTTTCATCTAAATGTCTATATGCAGAGCATGGTTTTTAAGTTCAACTTTTAAAGATATTATACTGTCTGAAACTGTAATAAAGGTGTATTTCGTAATTAATTTGTTACATAAATAAGGCGGCTTTCATTTATCGTGCAAGTTAATTTCAAACATAAAAGATAGAGAATTAAATTACTAGTTGCCTTAAATTTATAGCACTAAAGAAGTTTTCTATAAACTGTTTGAGAACTCATTTTGTATTTTAGCACGAATAGTATGTTTGCATAAATACTAATTTGGTAAACTTTTAATGTATTAATTTATTTCAATATGTGTTTTTCACGAATAAGTTTTTATGAATTACTATTCTAGAATTAATTTAGTTTTTTGCGTTCTTTTCAAGGTTATGTTGGTGTATTTAATACAGTTATGAAAAAGGAAAAAAGAAGAAGTTTCAAGATGAGTTTTTACTTACCTTTTTTTACGGGAACGGGAAAGGGAACGTAAAATAATCACACGAGCGTGCGCAGTTTTCCATCGGACAAATAAAAACTTTTATTACGCATGCTCACGTGTTTGTTTTTTTTACCTTTTCTTTCTCGTTCCAGTAGAAAAACGGATGAGTAGAAACTTGTCTTTTAGTTTTGTTGTGATAATCAGCTTTAAGAAGTTTACCGAGGTTATTATACCGAGAGTTACCGAGGTTTTTACATACTTTTATCGTCTTTGTCAATAACCACACCTATAAATTTAATTGTTTTGGTTTTATCAATTTTTTTGTAATCAATACTTAGTTAGGATAGAGTTATTGGAACAAGCATTTTTCAAGTTCAATTCTCAATTTTTTGGTAAAAATTTGACAAGCAATTTTCTTTGTTGAATTTTCATTTTTTGATAAGCAATGTTCATGTTCAATTTTTAGTTTTTCCTAAAACTTTGACAAGCAATTTTCATGCACAATTTCAATTTGTTTCAATTTTTAAAAGTGCATAAATCTCAGGTTTCAATCATTTCAACTTTGCCTATTTTATTTATCAAGTTGGACAATTTTTTGAATTTTTTCCCCCATTATTTCGGCAAATTCACCAATTAAAAATTTTTTAATGGCGGCCTATGGGAAAACGTGTTCGGTTAACGAACTTTTCGGATAACGAACTAGTTCGTACTCCGAATTAAGTTCGTTAACCGGGGGACGACTGTACATTACATTTCATTATACTTTGAATTTCTCCAAAACAATATATAAATCATTTTAAAACACTTTTAAAAGTTTTAATAGCAATAAAAAAAAAGTTACCCTAACAATTGTAGACAAAGCAATTCATTCTCTATCCGACCTGGAGAACTCGTTGGTACTAAATACTTGATTGCATACATCTGTGATTTATCTTCACGTAACCTTGCCAAGTAGACAACACTGAATGTTCCTGCCATAAAAGAAAAAATATTTTATTTAAAACTGTAATTTTTACACTAAAAAAAAAATACACACATATACAGATTCTTTATATTTATGGCATTGTCATGTTCTATTCAAATTTTTAATAAAAAAATAAATCTTAAAATCTTAAACATTAGTACTTGGATCTGGATAACTTTTAGGAGTTCTGTTTTTTAATTGTCTTACATAAAATGGTAGCAAGAGACTTTATTTATTTGTTATACCAAATTACATTTTTCTTAACAATAGCAATGAAAAAATAATTTAATTGTAACTCAAACACATATATAAATGTGTTTGACCATTATCTCTGACATTACAAAATGTGTTTGACCATTATCTCTGACATTACAAAATGTGTTTGACCATTATCTCTGTTCTATCTCTATTATCCATATCTCTTTTCTTTGCTTACACTAGACATTATCATGCAGTGCATAACTTTTTAAAATAAAGCATGAGATTAAAAATAATGAGGAAGCGGAAACCACTTTCAAAATAAATTACTAACACATTAAAAAATAATAATAATATTTTAATCCAGACAATGATAGTAGTTGTCAAAAAACATAAAAAAAAAGAAATTCAAATTATAACTTATTAAAATGTCATCAAAGCAATTTGAAAATCGTAAAAAAATCTTGCACAATTCCATCATGGAACTACAAACGAGTTTTAAAAGCTACTAAAGTTCCTATATCTACTGTTGGAAGGTTATATATACTGTTGGAAGGTTATATCTACTGTTGGAAGGTTATATATACTGTTGGAAGGTTATATATACTGTTGGAAGGGTTATAAAACAATATAAGAAGATTTTTATCCATCAAACAAGCTCAAGATCAGGAAAAAAAAAACTTTTTAAAAATAAAAAAGTTCTAAATAAGATTTGTTGTTCTTTTGAAAAACCTCTTGTTAGAAAGGCTGTAAAGTACAAAGTTTTTGATTTTTTTGGTAAGGAAAGTAAATTCTACAATTACAAGTCTTTCTGATCAATTGAATTGCCAAACCGTTCCATCAAACCAAATTCCACTGCCAAAACACAAGCACAAAAACTTTACAGCTAAGATTTGACAAACTTGAATGGCTGCATTTTGATGGACGATGACTTATAATGTGACTTTAGTCAAATTCCTCATAAATCTGTTTGTGGCAGTGTAAGCAACAAGTATAAATACAAACTTGTGGACAAAAATGGAAAAAAATTGCTCTTATGGCAAGCAATTTGTAGTTGTGGAAAAAAGAGTAGAGCTTTTGCGACATTATTAACTTTAATATCAGAAATTTATATTCAAGAGTGTCTTCAAAAGCAATTTTTGCCACTCATTCAATTGCATGTTAGATCTTGTTTGTTTTGGCCTAGACTAGATTTGTGCCATTACGTTAAAAAAAACCTTAGAGTGATATAAATTGAGAAAGGTTAATTTTGTACCACAAAAGCTCAATCCATCAAATTGCTCACAAATCCCGGTCCATCGAAAAATATTGGGATATTGGCAAAGGATATTTGCCCAAAAACAGGCAAGATTATTAATTCACTACAAGAATTGCTGAAGGCATGGTTAACCATAAGTAAGAAAATGACAATAACAGTTGTGCAGAAATTAATGGGCACCATTAATTTTAACATGGTAATTAACACAAACCTATTAACTTATGATGAATTTTAAGTTAGTAAAAGGAACAGTAATCTAAACTGATTATTGTGGTTTGATTTTAATCCAGATTATCATTATTATTGAGTTTTAACTACTAATGGCTAGATAGGGCCTACCAGCGCCTTGATATACAGGACAGTAATGAAAAGGATTGGTATGATAATATTTAATAAATTGAATAAAATCTGTTTATTGTAAACAGTTGTCAAAATCTGTTTTAATTTGAGTTACATAACATAAAAACAATGCTGAAAATATAAACTAACTCATTCAAGGTTTAATTACACAAGCTATTTCAAATAATTTGCTGCCCTCCCACTCAGTTTATTTTTTTTGTTGCCTTCTTTACAGTCTCTTATTTATATTATATTATAACAAACCGAACATGTAAGCAAAAAAAAAAAAGAAAACTATAAAAAACTAATTAAACAAGAAATCAAAAAAACAACTAATTACAACAGGAATCCAAATAGGGAGTGTAAAAATTGGTGATCATAATGGCTTGGTGTCAAATCCTCTAATACTTATTTAAAATTCACTTAGGGTTTATGAGGTTATGATTTATTCGGAAAAAAAGAAAAGAGATGCAACTATACGACTATGGGAGACTCAAGCTTGGCTTTAATTTTGTGCAGAATTAGACAATAATTTGAACCACTAGCCAATAGAAATAAAAGTTGGATCACCAGCCAATAGAAATAAAAGTTGGATCGCCAGCCAATAGAAATAGGGCCAGTTTAGATGACATTGTCAAGAAGATCCTTAATGTGGATAAAAAACAATACAGGAGCAAAGATAGAACCTTGCTGTACCTAGAGAGTACTAGAAATAAAAAAGGTATTGGCCTTTGAGGATGACTTTAATCCTGTGTTTAGAAAGAAATAATTTAATAATCAAAAAAACTTTATATAAAAAAAACTAATAATAGGAAGAAGACTAATTAGAGGACTGGAGACTAATTGGAGGATAGTCATAGAAATTAAACAATTTCCAAAGTTTTTAAAAATTGGAACCACTTATTTAGCACTTATTAATAGTTTAGAAATAAATAAAGTGAGTTCTGGAGAAACTTTTGTAATACTATGATAGGAATATTGTCTGGACCATGCAGAATTCAATTAAGAGTTGACTTTGGCATTGGAAGACTTAGTAATTTGAATGTCTAACAACAGGTTAATCTGATTAACTGGAATGACAGAAAGAGTTTAGCCATTAGATTCAAGAGTCAAATTAGATAAAAAATTCTTTGAAAAAAGTTCTGCCTTATCATTGGGAGTGGTAATAAGATCAGACCCATAAATCGATATGGATAATTTTGTAAAAAAAAATGAAAAAATGATTACAATATAATATACCAACTGCACAAAAAGGTGAGAATCATGAAGTAGAATGAGATATGAGCTAAAACTGAAAATAAGGAATAAAAGTTTCCATACCTGCCTTGTTCATGATATGAAGAACATTATCAAGACAGTTTTATTAGAGGAACAGCATTAAAGATGAGGCTAAAGCTTGATGATGATGATCACGATGATCATGTTGATCATGATGATGTTTATATATAAACATAGATATATATAAACATATATATATATATATATATATATATATATATATATATATATATATATATATATATATATATATATATAGATCTATAGTTTGTTGTCTTTGGGAAGAGCGGAAGGAAAAGAGTAATTCTTACGCCTACACATACATCACTTTTAATTACTTTTGACTTTCGTCCAACATTTGCGTGTTTGACGAAAGTAAAAACCATTAATTTAATTACAAATAAATAAATTTTTTTTAAAAAAACCACAAAAACGCAAATTTAATTGACCAGAATGTTTTAAAAACATTCTGAATGTTTTTAACAATATAAACAATGTTTTTATTTTTATTTTTTTTAATAAAATGTTTTTATTTTTAACTTTTTTAATAAAATGTTTTTATTTTTATTTTTTTTTACTGTAAATCATGCGCGGAGTGTTGCTACATCGACTATCTTATAGCCTGACTCGCAAGGGAGTGCTCTACATTGACTGACAAATAGCCTGACTCGCAAGGGAGTGCTGCTACATCGACTGAGGGTTTGGTTGGGGCAGGCAGCCTATCAATTAATAAAAAAAAATAATTCCGGTCTTGCATTTTAATTTTTACTTTTTGTCAACAAAATATGGAAAAAACTTTCGGACAACATCTTTGGGTTGTATATATATATATAATATATATATATATATATATATAAACATAAATTATTATAAATTAACAGGAAATATTACAAATAATTTAAAAAGGCTGCTAGATCTCCTAACTAACTTGTATACAAACAACCTTAATAGAAAGCAAGAGAATATTTTCATTGTTGTCTAATTCTGCACAAAATGAAGATTTTCACTTAGTGACTTCATCTCTAGATTACCTCAGATTTTTTTAAATTTATTTCATAACCAAATAAGTTCAAAAAATGCTTAGTTGTTCCAGTAAAATTATTCTTTTGTCAATATATGTATATACAAATTTAACTTGTTTTATATATGGAAATACTATAGGTATTGTTTAAATTTATCCTTTTAATTTTTTGAAATGAAAATTTTTAAAATAAATATTTGGTGCTCTTGTTTTTAAAAAATGATTTTTTTAATTCCCGGAAAATCAGTAAATTTAAAATTTTTCACTTCCTAGGATCAAAAAAATGCTGTGAATTGATACTCTTTACACTGTATGTATTTTAAGTACAAAAAAACTGTATTTATAATGTCATTTTTGTTGCAACAAAATTGTAATCTTTTGAAATACTAATTTGTCTTTTGATACACTTTGATTAATTATTGAAAAATGATATTATAACCACAATTTTTAAAAAAGATTAAAACTTTAACTACAATCAGTGTAGTTTTATTTAACTTTTGCTAAAAAATAAATTTTAAATTTTTTCTTTTTATTATTGTTATGGTAGACGCAACGCTTACAAAAGAGTAAAAAATTTTAGATCAAAAGTTAAATAAAATAATCTTAGTTTTATAAAAGACCAAAATTATATCAAGTTTCCAAGAACCTATTTTTTTATTTAAAAGAATTCTAGAGCTTACCTTCTCCAACAGTTTTCAATATCTCAAAATGACTTTGAATAAATGGAAAGTTTTGAATTAAATCAGAAGCAAAATCTTGATTTTCTGAATTATAAAAAAATTTATAAATGTTATTTTATGTGTCTATACAACTTTAAACTTTATATACGTAGCAAATTATTTTGAAAACAGTTGCATATAAGATAACCAGGGTGAATACATAACACCCAAAAGCATAAAATGCAGTTGGGTCAAATCATTATATTTCAACCAATGGTCTGTGGCTCACCATCTCTGATTTTTACATATTGTTATGATCATCATGTAGATAGGTTAAATTTGAAATTTGCAGACTTCCAAGTACAACGGTTCAGAAATTATAGCCTTAAAAACATGACACAGTGGCCCCCCTTGATTCCAAAATGGTCAAAACAGACTACTTTAGAGCTGTATAACTTTTTTCTCACTTTCAACAAGTGTTTCAACAACATTTTTCTAGAACATTTTCTGGATAGTTCTCTCTTTAAAAAAGTGGTTTTCAGCCATTTTGAGATGCTTGTAAATTTTTCTAGCACTTTGTTTTGATTTAAGATTAACAGCATATAAGACCATTAGACCTAACTATCTGAAAATGCAAACATTATAAACTTGTTAAATCCACACCAAAAATGCCAGCATTTTTAAATCACCCTATTTTTCAATCATCAACGGTTGTATGTGTTACTAGCAACCAGTGCCCCTCTAATCTGCGAACTGGCCTATGTAAAGGGTGCAACTAATTATAAGTCATTTCTTGATAAAAGGAAAGATATGGTTGGTTGTCCTCTCCTTGAGCTAGTCTTTATAGTAGATAGGGGCACAAAAAGGGGGCAGTAACTTTTTATAGACGTTCATTATGGTTCAAATAAAGGTCTCTAAATTAATTTAGATATTTAGGTACTTAATACCTAAATATCTAAATTAATTTCAAAATGAAACTCAATCAGTCAGTATTATCAAGACAGTTTATCAAAGTGAGTTTTATCAAAGTGTTTTATCGAAGAACATCATAACAAGAAGTGAAATACAACAAGTGTTTCATTACATCAATACAATCCACATCCAACCAAGACATTGTGTTCCACAGAGCATTATTGAAACATCACAAGGTAAATGTAACACAGTAAGCCTTGAGAAGCGTAACGCATTTCTAAGTAGTCAAATCATCAAATATATTTTGCATCGTTAGAGGTTATATTGCGTTACTCGCATCTTTTCAAGTATCGCATTGTAATTAAAGTTATTTTATTAACGTGTTAAAAAGCAGTGTGATTTTTTTTCACTATAACAAAAGTTACAAATAAAATCTAAGTTCTTATTTGAAAAATCATTTTTATTTTTTTTTTCAAATATGAACTAAATTTTATTTTGAAAAAATATTTTTTTCATGAAACGTAAAATAATGTTTGTTTATTTTCTTATGATTTTACAGTTGGTTTTTGGTTATTTTATTAACTGTTAATAAATCTTTTCTTATTTAATATGTGAACTCATTTTAATAATGTTTAAAACAAGAAAGAGTTTTTTTTTGTTGTTTATCAGTTACCGATGCTTTTACTTACGACTTTATTTCTTCTGAATGAACGTCACGTTTACGACAATCAAAAGATAATTTCAATATTTTTAAAGAATATTTAAAGAAAAAGTTTTTGCGTAGCGCAAAACTGCTGAACGCCTAGGCAAATCGCCTTTTCGCAAGCAAAATGCGAGCTGCGTAACGCTTCTTAACAAGGCCTGTTATTAGCGATTGCATAAGTGGAATGTCACAAAAATGTATTTGTGATAAATATAGCGTGAAAAAATGTACTGTATCAAGACTATGTTCCAAATATCCTACTATGGGGAAGATGGCAGCAGATAACAAAGGTGGAAGACCGCATTCCACCACTTCTAGAGAGGATTCTATGATCGTCAGATCCGTCAAGAAGGATCCCTGGATATCGTCAGTCGAGATACAAAAGCAATTAGAGCTGCCTGTATCGAACCGAACAATCAGACGACGTGCTGTTGAAGCCAGATTGTTTTCTCGATGCCCTGCAAAGAAACCGCTGATTTCACTAAAAACCAGAAGAAAAGACTCCTATTTGCTACATCTCATAATGACTGGAATGTGCAGAAATGGCGATCTGTCCTGTTCAGTGATGAATCGAAGTTCAACATTAATGGGAGCGATGGCATTTGCCGTTTACGTTGACCGGCCGGAAAACGCCTCGATTTACGTTACTGCCACAAGACTGTGAAGCATGGTGGAGGCAATGTAATGGTCTGGGGGTGTTTTTCTGCTAACGGTCTAGGTCCAATACATCGAAGCAATGGAATAATGGACTGTTTCATGTATAAAAATATACTGAAAGATGTTATGTTACCTCATGCTGAATGGAATATGCCAATAAAATGGGTTTTTCAGCTAGACAACGATCCGAAACACACTGCAAAAGTAGCCAAGCAGTGGTTTCAAGACAACCACCTATCGGTGATGGATTGGCCGCCTCAATCTCTGGATCTCAACCCTATCGAGAACCTGTGGGAGATCGTCAACTGCAGAATTAATCGTGAAGGTGTTCGTAAGAAGGATCAACTGATTGAAGAAATCCAAAAGGCCTGGGCAGCGATTCCACAAAGTTTCATTGATCACCTGATCGAATCTATGCCCCGAAGATGCAAGGCTGTGATCGACAAGGATTCGCCACGAAATATTGATAGCGAAATACAGCTTGGTCAACATTTTGTCGAGTTGCACTTGTTTTGTCCAGAAGGAAATCAACTTTTTTTAATATATTTGATTAATTTATTAATTTTCGTGTACAAATAATGAACTTTGTGATGAATAAAACTGAAGTACTTTGTCTCTTAACAGTTACATAGTTATTTCTCTAAATTAAAAAAATGCAGCACTTTAATATAAAGAAATTAAATTAGCATTATTTGTTTGCACTCGTTTTGTCCAATACTGTATGTATATATATATGCATTTAAATACATGCGAACCTATAGTTAAACCGAATTTAACTGTTTCATTCTTATTTCAGTTTTTGAGATCTTAAGTGACATCCAATGTATGTTCATCTGTGAGATGGTTTCTTGCTGATTTGAGCAAAAGCGCACCTTATTCACTGGTTAGTAGTATTCTTACAATTTATAATGCTATATATTTTTCATATGTTTATATGCTTTTTTTATAATACTCAGTTTCTTATTCTAACTTTTTTTAAATGTTGTATTTTAAAAAAATTTTATTTAAAGTTTTTACAGCAGTTGAAAGTATTTCTATTTAGTATTTACAGTATAAAATAAGTGTTTTACAATCAATAAAATTAAATAAACATAAAATTGTTTAGTTCTGCAACTTTTCTATTAAATTTGAAAGCAATGATGGTTATTGTGTATAATATCTACTTAAATTTTAGAGCAGGAAATTAGCATCCAAAGGTGACTAGAATATTAGGAAGATTGTTTGGAAAATGATTCCAATGGCGATAGGCACCAATATAGAGAAGAAAATTGATTGGTCAGGAGCAAACAATAAGCTTGCTTTAGAAGCAATGTCAATAAAATTATTGGGTTAGAAGAAATTTCATTCTATATTTAACATTTGTATATATGTATATTAGGTTGATTGAAAAAGCAGCTTTTCAAATAGTCTGCTGCTTAATCCTAAATGTATTCTATATAATAAAATAATACAAGATAAAAATTTTGATACTAGTACTCGAAAGATGCAATATTAAATAAAGTTTTCAAAAATAGTAATCATTTTATATAAAAATTATTATTTCAATAAAAACTATGGTTTTTTGACTAAAAATGAAAGTCAATATTTAGTTAGTTAATAATAATTTTTTTTAAATGTTTTTTATATAAAATTGTTATTATTTTTAAAATTTTTATTTTTTTGCAATAATATTATGAACTTGTCTTATGTTAAAGGGTCTTATGAAAAATATTCTTTTAAATTTTATATCTACTGTTATTTTATTATATAGAATAGGGTTGGGGTGCGGAGTATTAAAAAAAAATGCTTTTTTAATTACCCTACACGGTGATTCAAGCATAGGATTTTATTGTGAGCATGCGCATTAAATTAGCTTTTTAAAAATATGGCGAAGCAGTTTTCCATAAAAACTAAAAACTTTAGTGATTGATTTCCTTTTTAAATATGTAATTAGTCTTTGCAATCAAAAAAAGAAAAAAAATTTTTAAGTTATATAATTGAAAAGCTCTTCATTAAATTAAAAAAAAAAAAAGAAAAACTTAAGTCATAAAGAAAGAAAATTTTTTGTTTGAAATAATTAGATTTTTAGGTAAAATAAAGTACAGCATCACCTCGTTTATTTAAAGAATATTTCGCGAATAAAAATTTTTTGGATAAAAAGAAAAATATATACTTACTCTAGATATTTTAAGTAAAAATTATAAGTTAATCATTTTTATCTGTCATTTTTTTAAATCAAGATAAGGTAGAGCGGGGCATATCAGAACAGTGGGGTATAGCGGTACAATTATGCCTGAAGGCTTGTATCTCAGCCGAAAATTTTTTTTTTGTCAAAGATTATTTTTGATAAAATATTTTAAATTATTGTGCCTTATTATTATGAAAAACATTAGTTTTAGAAATTCCAAAATACATTAAAAGTACTAAATCACATCAATAAGTTTGCGATAAACCAAATTTGCGTATTTTTATAAGCGATACAACAACAAAAGATCTTGAACTATTGCTAATTTCCTTTATTTATAAAAAGTTTATTTATTCAGAGATTATTTTTTATCCTCTATTTGAATCTAGTTTTAAAAAAATATCTGGAATTAAACTTTTTGAATTGTATTAATTTCAGTAAAGTGACTTTTGTGGAGCATATTGAGAAGATTTTTACATAATTGACTATACTACTACCATTACGTCATGCTGTTTACAGTTTGATAATTTTATTAATAATCTAAAGTATTATTTCCCTTATTTAGAAAAGCAATATTAGTATTAAATCTTATTTTTATAACTTAACCTGATTATTAATAGTTTTTAATATAAACAAAGATGGTAAGAAATTATATAAGAAAGATCAATATCTAAAATGGGATGAAATGCAGTTTTAGCTGTGAGAAAAAAGGGACTTAAAAATAGAAAAGCTGCTGATAAATATGGTATTTTTAAATTTGCTCTACATTGGCATATTGCTAATAAATAAGCCAGCTCAACAAAAATGTTGCCAAATTGTTTCAGGATATTTTTTGTGTGATTCATGTGATTCATAATATTTTTTGTTTAATTTTGAATATAATAGTAGTTACCAATTTAATAATATATAGGTTAGAACATTGAGGGGGTATTTTATAATAATTTTTCAACAATTAACTTTAGCAACATTTTAAGCTTAGTAACAGTTTAAAACTTAAAATACCAAATAAAGCAAAAAAAATGTATAATCTAAATTCTAGCAATGATCATCTGCATCATATAAGAATTAAATTTTGATTTTGAATTAAAAGGCCATACTCCTAATAAGTTATAAAAATTTTATGTATTTTATTTATTTTAGCTTTCAAATTATATAGACATTTTCATTCGATATTAAAAAGTCCCCTTATATTAACTTTTAAATTTACATTGCTTAAGGGCTAAAATCAAAAAGGTCTTAAAATGAAAGTTAAAAAAGAAGCTAAGATTTTGTTTATGATTTATATTTTTCAAAATTTATAATAAATCTAATTTCAAAATTCTTTTACAAAAAACACTTTGTAAAAAATTTCTATAAATTTATTTTTATTATTTTTTTACATTAAGCTTTATATATTTTGCTTTTGTGTGATTTTATATAAAATGTTCTTTAATAATGCTTACAAGCTGACTACAACCTATATGCCAGAATAATCTATTAAAATTGGTGAATTTGGCGTGTTAACCCTCACCATAAACACCTATTCCTAATCTCCATTTTTAACCATAAACACCTGTATCTAATCGCCATTTTTCAATGAATTGATATACATGATTTTCAAGTAAATGCATTTTTGGTGTTACAGAAGCATCTGATCATGCGAATCTATAAAATTCAATAAGTTGTTTGATTGCTAAATCTAAAAATCGATAAGATTTTCCATTGTACAATACATGATGACAAAATAATACTCAATAATATCAAATTATAAAAATAATATAAATATAGTAAAAATAATAAAAATATAGTAAAATCAAAAAAGTTAGTTAAGTTCCTGAATATCATGATCTTAGAAATAGTATGAACTATTTACAATATTATGAAAAAAACTTTTAAATTTCTGGCTCACTTTGGTAGAAAGTAAACAACTATAAATTCAAGGTCTATAATTAGCTTAGGAATCGAATCGCATAATTCAAGCAATGATTGATGCTATAAACTGATTAAAGAATATCAAAATAAGTCATATCAATTCATAAATCCAGGCATTATAAAAATTGGGCCTCTATTATATACAATAATAAAATTTTTTTCTTTAACACTTTTATTAAACACTTTGTTGTATATATATACACACACATATATATATATACATATACATATAAAATTATTCATAACTTAAAATAAAAAAAACTTCAGCTTCTTTATTAAACTCTATCAGCCTATTTTGTACAAAATTTAAAAGCAAGTTTTATGTATTAATTTTAATTACGAGTAAATTTAATGAATAATATTTTTATTTCAATACATTACCTCCTTTTTTTTTCTTAATTCATAATAAAGTATTCTTGGTTTATACACTTTTAAAACATTTTCAAAGCACTTTCTGGCTCACACAAAACTTGATTCCAACACTACCTTGCAGAAGAGCAATTTTTTTTTAAAGATAATCTGTAATAATGCTATTCAAAAAACATGATTGGACATGCTTGAAATTGCATTTGTCAAATTCGGCTTTACCAATATTTTTACTTTTTAATTCAAATTCTCAAGCAAGTTTTATATCAATTAAATTACATTCATCATCGTAATAAAACATAATAAAAAATTAAACCGTAAATAAACTGTCCACACAGCAAAATCGTAATCTTATTAAGAAAAATTTTTCTTATTATTTTCTTAAAATAAGAAAAATAAATCTTAAAACAAGAACTTATGCGCTTAAAAAATAATTTAGAAAAAATTATCTTTCTTCAAGATTCTATTTTTGCCGTTGCATGTTTAAATTAAGCAAATTTGTTCTAATATTTTTATCATAATGAAGTTAAACTTAAAACAAGAAGTGAAATTCTTATTTTCAATACAAAATAATTCAGAAGTAATTATTTTCTTGTTTCAAGACAATTTTCATGAAATAAATTTCTAAAATTTATCTAGAAACAAGATAATAGTTTCTTATTTATAATAAGAGTAGAAAGTAAAATAAGTAAGAAAAAAATTTATTAAAACAAGAATTAATAGATCTAAAAAAATCTTTAAGAGAAAAATATCTTGTTTTGAGTTTCTATTTTTATCTTTAGTTTGGTTCAAATTAAGATAATTTGTTTTAATATAATTATCATTATGAAGGTTAAAGCAAGGAATTTTAATTTTAAATATGGAGTAACACTCAAGCAATTATTTTTTTGTTTTAAGCTAATTCAAGTGCAATATATTTCTGAAGTTTTATGGTATTATAATTTAATATTATTATCTATAAAATAATTGCTACAGAAACGTTTAATATCATTTCATTAGTTACTAGGCTTTGAAAGAGTGCGTTCTCAAAATGCACACGGTCATCAGAGAAAGATCTCTCAAGCGAGTTAAAATTTTTTACCTTTTGCAATTTAATTATTATTTATTAGTTTGGAAATATTACATGAAGAATCATATTAAGATAAATAGTTATTGTTAAGATCATATTATAATTGAAGTAAGTATAGAAAATAGTTAAGCAATTTATATATAACATTTTTATTAGATATAAAGTAGAAAGGATTACTTCTTTTAATTTTTTAAATTGTTTTTATTTTGCTTGTTTTAGTTTTTATTTTAGCTTTATTTTTTTTAGCAGTTTTGTGTTTATTTAGCTTATATTTTATTTTTTAGAAGGAAAATAGGGGTATGGATGAGGCCTAATTATTTTGTATGCAACAAAAAAGTTATTCTAATGCTATTTCCATAAAATTGGTTATTACTACTTTGAAACTTCTGTGATGCTATTAACTATTTTTGTTCTTTTTTAGAAAATTTAGAAAAGTAAATTAAAATTTTGTGCCAACACTGACATGACATGTCAGATGTTATTGTATGTAAAGGTTAAATTTTGTTATGAGGATTACAGTTCTTATGAAATAAAAAAAAATGAAGGTAAAGAGTATTGTTTGTATATATATACTTTGTTTACTTTGAATCTTTTTAAATTTTCTTGTGTCATATTTATAATTTTTGTTTGCACTTGTTTATTGTTTGCATATATGCTTTTTTGATAACTATGTCTATGTGGTAATAAGTGCTTTATAATTGTTTTAACAATGTGTTTTTATAATAATGTAAAGTGTTTTTTCATTGTTTGTGTATGTGTTAATAGGTGTTATATAATTGTTTTATAAATTTGTTTAATTATGTTTTTATAAGGTTACACACATTTATTGTGTTTATAGTTGGTACATATGTTTATATTATGTTGTTTCCATGTTTTCAAAGTACTATGACATGGTAAACGTGCAGAGCAAGATTTTTCAACCTTGATGTACTTGTAGCAGAGGGATATACAACAGTGTTTAGTATCAAACTGTTACTGCTTTAGGTCTAGGTGTTTTCAAGCCTTTATTCTGATTATTCTGAAAATACATAATAATGTATTTTAATGACATTTTGCGTAATGATGTTACTTATGCTCTGTTATATATGAATGTTATGTTACTTAAGGTATGTTATATGCATATTATATTAACTTATGGTGTGTGCTATTGTTGTGTGTTGTTGTTGTGATGTTGTTTTTTTTTGTAATCTTTTGAGTTATTAGACATTTATCTTACTTTTACATTGGTGTTTATTGTTAATAATGATAAATAGGTAATTTCATTATTAGATCTCACTGCTTTTAATCATTCACTAAAAGCCAAGACAAATTATTTTGCCATATATACAATTTGTTTTATAAAACTAAAAATTTAAAGCCTATACAAATTATTTTGTTACAAATTATTTTATAAACTAAAAGCCAAGACAAACTGTTTTGTCATATATACTATTTGTTATATCTAAATTTGATTTTTTGTCTTTAGTGCTATTCATTACATGATTTTGCTATAAATACTTTATAATCATGATGTACAGCATAAATTATTTTCTAAAAGCTAACATGAAATAATAATATTAAACAACTACTACTCTGGTAAATCACAACAGCTTTTCTCTATAAGGTACATTGGTTTCCATTTTTGTATGTAATGTTTTTCTTATTTACTTATTCATTACATTTTTTATTTTAGATATTTTGTTTTAGATTATTTTTTATTTTATCAGATGATGTAGTATAGAAGAACAAAATATTGTATAGTTTTGTGAAGTTTTTAAAAACTTTTACTAATAATTTAAAGAAATAATATTGAAGTTTGCAAAAAAAGGTTTACAACGTTTTTTTTTTAATTTTTTTGTATTAGCAGTATTTTTATTATTAGAATTGCAGGTTTTTACAATTTTTTTTTTCAATATTATTTGGTAATTAATTTATTTAGATTAATTTTTTTAAATAAAAAATTTTAAAGTTATTTGTTTTTTTTAAACATCTCCTAGCTGATTTTTTTTTTTTTTAGTCGTAAGGTTATTGAATAATTTATTTTGAATTACAATAAATTATTTTGAAAAACAGTTTTTTACATATAAAAATTATTTGTGTGTGCTATTTAGAAAAGAAAAAAAGATTATATAGAAAAGATTTTTTGTTACTTTCAATTAAAAGTGAAGTTTAAATGAAGTTTTAGGCTAGAAGCAGATATTAGTTTAGAAAATGGAAATGTTAATTTGCAAGTTAATCGTCACAGAAATGAAAGAGATAGGCTTAAGCGAGATGAAATTAATAATCAACAAAACGCTAGAAATGCTGCTTGGCAAGTAGCAAATAATTCGAACCCAAATGAGGAGAGGTTGGTTTGGCGAGTTGAAAATAATCGTCACAGAAATGAAAGAGATAGGCTTAGGCAAGATTAAATTATTAATTGACAATATGCTAAAAATGCTGCTCGGCAAGCAGCAAATAATTCGAACCTAAATGAGGTGAGCTTGGTTAGGCAAATCATGTTACATTATCTTAGAACTACAATTATAAACTTTCATTTAGACAAATTTTTTTCTTCACTCTTTTATGGCAAAAAACTGTTTCAACAATATGCTGTTGATGCGTATGTTAAAATTGAAGGCCAGCACCTTGCTTTTATCAGAAATAACCAAAACAAACTGAAAAGCGAGCAGTATGATGCCTTATGCGAACATGTAAACAACCTTGGAAATGATCATAATGTTAGGCCTGGGCGTGTTTTAGTTTTGCCCTCAACTTATTTAGGAAGTCCTAGAGCTTTAAAAGAAAACTTTGAAGATGCTATAGCTATAATTAAAAAGTATGGAAAACCTGATCTTTTTATTATTTTCACTTGCAAGCCAAAATGGTGCGAGATAACTGATAATTTATATCCAGGTCAGTCAACAAATGATAGACCAGATTTGGTTACTTGAGTATTTAAACTCAAATTATTAAATATCCTTCTTATGGACATTTTTAAACACGGTGTATTAGGGAAAGTTGTAACACATGTTTAGGTTATTGAGTTTCAAAAACGTGGTTTGCCACATGTTTATAATTTACTTCACTGTGCAAATGATGATAAGCTTAAAACAGCACATGATATCAATAATTTAATATTTGCAGAAATTTCAGATCCGATTGTTAATCGTGATCTTTATGGCATTGTTACAACTTGCATGTTTCATGGCCCATGTGACATACTCAATCCAAATTTTCCCTGCAAGAAAGATGGGGTGTGCAGCAAAAACTATCCTAAAGAATTTAATGCTAAAACAGTAGCAGTTCGTAATGGTTATCCACGCTATAGACGTCGTGATAATGGTTTGGTTATCAATATTGAAGGTAACAATGTAGATAACCGCTGGATGGTACCTTACAATCCATGTTTAGCATAGAAATATCAAGCTTGCATTAATGTTAAAGCTTGCATGTCTGTTAAGGCTGTTAAATATTTGTACAAATACATTTACAAGGGTCAAGACTGTGCCAATATTTTAATAATTAAACAAATTAATCACGATGAAGTAAACACTGTTGGAACAAAAACTAAGTATAAATTATATGATTAGTATAGTTTTATAAATGAAGCATTTATATTTGTACCTCAGAAGTCAAAGTCGGTTGTCACATTTTAGAAATTGTTCAGGATAGAGGAAATAGTAAAATAATTAGTTTTTATTGGCTTATTCTTGATGGTTAAATTTATGTAATATTTTTTGTGTTTTATTTAATTTGTCTTTAGGCACATGAAATATAATTTTGACAAAAAAAAAGTTAAATAAAAAAGTAAAAAGTTGTTTCTGGACAACGGACGTTTTTCCTTTGAACATTGTAAGACACCAGACCTTTTATATTGACTTATCTTTGTTTCAAATTGTCGTAGGACAACAGTCTTAATACCTCTGTGTAGATACTGAAAAAACTAAAAAGTTCTCATACATAACTCATTTTCACAAAAAACTGGACAACCGACCTTTGTCTTTTGAGGTACAAATATTAAGATTTAAAGTTTATTTTAGTTTATAGTTTTGGTTTAGTTTATAGTAATTTTTAGTTACTTTTAGCTTCAATTATCTTTTTTCTTACTTTAGACAACTTTATGGAGGAAATGAGGGGAATAGGTAAAAAAATTATAATTTTACATTTATATATAAATATTATTTTATCGATTATTCTTAGGTATATTTTTTTGTCTTTAGTGTCTGGTAGAAGCTGATAGGGCTGTGTTTTATATTTTATATATTTTGCATAGAGAAATATGTGCAATATGTGAAAGAATTTTTTAATAAATATGACATTTTTTAACTGTTCGCGTTTTATATTTTTATTAAAATAAAATTTTTCATATATTTCAACCCTTTTTAATTTACTCTATTTTTTTTTTTTTTTTTTAATATTTTTAGCATCGTTTTCTGTTACCAGTGAGGTTATACTTTATATTTTAATGGTGAGGTTATACTTTATATTTTAATTAAATAAAATTGCAAATATTTTAATTTTTAATAAACATGACATTTTTTAACTGGTCGCGTTAGACTTATATTTTTATTAAAATAAATTTTTTTACATGTTTAACCCTATTTAATTTACTCTTTTTTTTTTTAAATATCTTTAGCATCGTCCTCTGTTACCTGTAAAAATGGTGAGGTTATGCTTTATATTTTGATTAAATAAAATTGCAAACATTTATAATTTTTATTATATTCTTCTATTTGTAATTTTAGAGTCGTTAACATTTGAGAACTTTTGTAATTTTAGATTCGTTAACATTAACATAACATAACATACTACAGAAATTACCGCTCCCAACACCCAGGGCCTCTCTCGAAGAGGTTCTTTAAAAAGTGGTGTAGTAGTGGCATGGGTCCCTCCATTTGGGCTTATGGATGACCCCAAATGGAGGGCTCATCCATACTGGGGTGTTGGGAGACACCGAAGTAAAAACAGCAACCAAAAGGTTGTAAATATCTTCTATCAGTGAAGATATTTATAACTTTTTTGTTGCCGCTTTTTCTTTGGTGATTTTTTTTTTAGTTTAGTAATTTTTTTGAATAATATATGTTGTATATTTGATTTGAATTTACTTAAGACATTTAAGTAAAATCAAATTAACTTAAGAACAAATCTAAGTATGAATTTCACTATTTATAATAACAATTAGTAAGTCTTAAATTTGAATGATTTTAATCTTTTTTATAAATTCAAACATATAATTTTGTCCTTTTTTTAGTTGCATTTGTCATCACTTGATTAGCTTGCTTACTGTTGTAACATGGTTTTAATTTAGTAAATTTATATGATGTAAAGTTTACTCTATTAATCATTAGTCAACAGTTAAGGAGAAGCTGGTATTTTACATAATAAGGTAAAAATAATTTTGTTTACTTGATAAAACCAGTTTTTATGTTTATTTGTGTTTTAGCTATTTTGTGCTACGATGTTGTTTTTGTCGTTTGTACCTAGTAGCCACGGCGCTGCTTATAATTACATTTTGTATGCAATATTGATATTGTATGCAAATATATAAATCAATCTTATCCATACACATATACACTAGTGGCCATTGAAATAAAGCCAGCAGCAAATTTTTGGAAAATACACAGTTTACTCTAGCAACAAGGTCTAGCAGGCATATTATCAAATGCAATTTTAACCTTACAATACACTGAATAAAGTTCTAGCGCAAACGATGAATAAAAGTCAGTAATTCACAGGATATCCTTTATTTTTAAGCACCACATTAATGCGATCAGGCATGCTATGAACAAGTGTTCTACAGTATTCCGGTGTTATTTCTGTCGTCCACACACGCTTCAAAACCTCTTTCAGGTCTTTTTCTGATGTAGGACGATGTGCAGCAACTTTCCTTTTCATAATTTGCCAACAATTTTCAATCACATTTAGATCAGGTGAATTTGATGGCCAATTGGAAAGAAGTTCAATGTTGTTGTCTGAAAACCACTTTTGGACAATCTTTGCGGTGTGACAAGGGGCTGAGTCTTGTTGCATAATTGTTGCTCCTGAGATGTTCATGTGGATTTGAAGCTTACTTTCAAGAACCTCCAAGTACTTTTTGGCATTGACCTTTTCCCCTTTATCGAAGATGTGCAGTCCACACCGACCACTTGCTGTGATGCCACCCCAGATCATGACGCTTGGTGGATGTTTGACAGTTTTGATGGTGTATTTGGGATTGAATCGCTGAGAGGCAGGACGTCTGACATAGTTGTAAGCAGGGCCTCGTAGCTGCTGAAAGGTACTTTCATCTGTGAACATGACTCTCTCCCACCACTCCCTTGACTTGTCTTTCATCGCACGGCAAAACTTCAATCGCTGGAGGAGTTGTTGTTTCGTGATTAGAGATTTCTTCGCTGGTCTGCGAGCTACAAGACCAAAGTCATTTGAGTCCTAGGAATCACTTGAATACCCCTGTCACTAGCTAGGCTTGCAACGCGTGCAGAAGAAGTATGCGGACTAGACACAACAATGCTCTTCAAATAACGATCATCACGATGATTTGTTTTTCGTACTCCCTTGCAGTTGGAACGTCGTGAAACACCTCCAGATCTTAAAACATTCTCAACGGCACCTCTAGAAATCTTCAGTTTCTTTGCAATATCACGCTGAGAATAACGCACAGCATTCAATGTTACAATTTGCCCCTTGACAAAATCATTAATATCTGGCTTTTTCCCCATTATCACACTAAAATAAGCAATAACAACATTATAGTTTTTCAGCAAGAAATGATGAAATTTAATTAAATACTAAGCCAAACACGTGTATAATATGCAGAACATAAATAATAATGACGTCATATAACCGAACGGCATACAATACAAACCGAACGGCATGACGTTGTTCTTACTTTTTTATACATATTTCATTTTACAGCAAAATCATCAAGTGGCTTTAATTCAATGGCCACTAGTGTATACTACCAGTCAAAAGATTTTGATTACCATTCAATACAAGTTGATTACTAACAATACTTTATTTTCTAAAACCACTCTCGCGTACGACGGAAGTGGGAATGAAGGAAGAGGGATTTTAGTTCAGATTGGCATATATGTACATTTGACATTTGAATTGGCAAGTATAAAACTTTGGTTGGCAAATATCAAATATCAAAAGATCTATTTCAGCGTCCAGTTTTCAACTTTGCAATTGCAAAAGGAAAAACTGAAGAAAAAAAAACATTTTATTTACTGCAAAAATATATAGGATTCAAGTAACAAGGTACTAATAGAGATCACTGCTATAAGCAATTGCAAAACTTAAAATTAATGGCGGAGAAACATCTTTGAAAATGAAGTTGGCTGTTATTAAGGTTAGTGACAAGAGTGAAAAAACAAGTAGCGCTCAACAAAAAAAAACTTATTATGTTAACTTATATAGCTCAAGACGGAGTTGTTAAACGTCAACTTATTGATGCCATTGATTGAAAATCTACCTAAAACATACGAGAATGTCAAAGCGTTGAATATTATTCAAGTGAATAATGTGAAATTTTAAATTTCATTTGACCTAAAAATGGGTAGTATCATTTTTGGATTTCAATCCCATTCAAGCAAGCATTGTTGCTGCTGGTGCAATTTTAGTTTTAACATTCTATTAGAATGTGGAGCTTTAAGATCTTTGACACATTGAAGGAAAGATAGGTCAAGTTTGTTACTAATGGCTAAGTTTTAAACTTTGCAAAAAATTTGCAAACTTAAACACTGTTGATCAATATGGACAGTGCTCGTTTTAGATGTTATTCCCCCAATCGAACATCATCTTCTTCGTGGAATTGTTAATCATCTTTTCAAAAATCTTTTCTACTTGTGGCCTTGAGCCAAAGAATAACCAGCTGAGTTGTACATTCACCTCCAGCTGTCCCATGGTGGACACTTCAGAGGCAATGATTATTATAAATTTTTTTAAAAACATTCTTAAACAAATGGTTGAAAAACCTTGCGCCTATGAAGTCTTTAGTTGTACTGAAACTTTCTAAGAAAATCTTTATTCATGTTTTAAAACAACGCTTTCTTTTAGTGTTGTTCCAAAATATAAAGAAAAATTGATATTCCAAAATAATTTTAAATTCTAGTTATAATTCAAATAATAATTTATTTTAGCAGGTAAATCAAAGGGTCTGTTATAAAGACAAACTGACTTGACTGGCGTCAACATTAATTAACTTCAATTGTAGATCAACGTAACTTTTTTGCAGTTTCTGTGTTCACTAATAAAAGCATTTTTTTTTTCAGCTTCCTCTTCTTCGTCTGTCTTTTTGTTCTTTTTTATCGGTCCTTCCTTTTTCATCTACCGTTTCTTACCTATCGGTCACTTCTTCTTTATTGCTCTTTTCTCTTCCAATTTGTTTTTTTTTTTTTTGTTAGGTATTTCCTCGTTTTTGTATTCGCAAACACTTGGAGATCATTTTGTGTGCTACCTTTAGATTGAGATTAACACTTTAGATTGAGATTAAAAAAATCACTTTTTTCTAATTATTTATTAAGCATATATTGGTTTGTTATTATTCGTTTCATTTTTCTTAAAATTTTATTTCCATATTTCCTTTTCTCTTCAATTTATTTTTCAGCTGGATCTTCTGACAAAACTCTACAAAAAACTGTCTTGTCATTGAAAACCATGATGCATTTCACAAAAATACACATAAATATTTTGGTTCTTAATAAGAAAAATATTTATGTGTATTTATAAATATATATTTTGGTTCTTATACAAAATATTTTAACTATTATTGCAGTAATTTGTTTTTTCAATCACAATATGTGGTATGCGTGTAAAAGTGTGTTTGTGTTTGTGTGTTAAAAACGGTATCATGTTTTATAAAAAATACATTTTTTATATCAGACTGTTAATTGATCAATTGTAAACTTAAGTTTTAATTTTACCTAAATTAATCTCGAAAATATTTTCATCTAAATGTCTATATGCAGAGCATGGTTTTTAAGTTCAACTTTTAAAGATATTATACTGTCTGAAACTGTAATAAAGGTGTATTTCGTAATTAATTTGTTACATAAATAAGGCGGCTTTCATTTATCGTGCAAGTTAATTTCAAACATAAAAGATAGAGAATTAAATTACTAGTTGCCTTAAATTTATAGCACTAAAGAAGTTTTCTATAAACTGTTTGAGAACTCATTTTGTATTTTAGCACGAATAGTATGTTTGCATAAATACTAATTTGGTAAACTTTTAATGTATTAATTTATTTCAATATGTGTTTTTCACGAATAAGTTTTTATGAATTACTATTCTAGAATTAATTTAGTTTTTTGCGTTCTTTTCAAGGTTATGTTGGTGTATTTAATACAGTTATGAAAAAGGAAAAAAGAAGAAGTTTCAAGATGAGTTTTTACTTACCTTTTTTTACGGGAACGGGAAAGGGAACGTAAAATAATCACACGAGCGTGCGCAGTTTTCCATCGGACAAATAAAAACTTTTATTACGCATGCTCACGTGTTTGTTTTTTTTACCTTTTCTTTCTCGTTCCAGTAGAAAAACGGATGAGTAGAAACTTGTCTTTTAGTTTTGTTGTGATAATCAGCTTTAAGAAGTTTACCGAGGTTATTATACCGAGAGTTACCGAGGTTTTTACATACTTTTATCGTCTTTGTCAATAACCACACCTATAAATTTAATTGTTTTGGTTTTATCAATTTTTTTGTAATCAATACTTAGTTAGGATAGAGTTATTGGAAGCGCTTTTTTGTTGTTGTTGCTTTGAGTGTAAAAAAATATATTGATTTATTTGTGCATTTAATTATAACTTATTAGCGTCGAACTTTAGGCTTTAAAAATTTTGTATCCAAAGTAGACTCATCTAAAGGTCATCGATAGAGGTAAAGGTCATCAAAATGATCATCGAAAGAGATAGATGAATAAAATAAATTCGTATCATCTACAAACATTCTAAAAATGTTGAGACTTTTTATTTTTTACTATATGTATTACTATTACTGCCAATTATATCAAATTGTTATCCATTATCTAAATAGCCATTAAATTATTTAACAGATTGTTTTTTGTATACAACATTTTTTTAAATTAAAATTCAATGGTAGAGAGTATTGAAAACTTTTTTCCAATACAAAATAATTTACCAAATTGTTTTCGAGGACATTTTTTTAAATTCGCATATAAAAAGTTTTTGGTTTTTTCTTAATTTTTTGATTTTTGAATTATTTAACTGATGTTGTATTTTTAGCAAGTGAAAAAATATTGGAGGAAAGAATTACGATTAATTGTTTTCACTATTCCTGTTTTTAGAGATATATACAGATATGAGTTTGTCAGGATATTGTCTATGGAAGTAAATGAAGATGAAGTGACATGGAAGGTTTATTTATAAATATGAATATACCATGCTGAAATAAACTGTCAAATAAGAGTTTGTGTTTGGAAGTTTATTGTATTTCAAACTGTCCGTGTTCATGTCTCCTTGTAAAAACTGCATGAACATTTCTTTTTTAGTGTAATTTTTGATAAAAATCTGTTTCAAATAGTTAGAAAATTCAATAATATTGTCACTAAGTGGTTTAAAACAAATAGTTACTATAATGCATTTTTTATTAATACTAATAATTTCAATGGAGAGAGCATCAAAGTACTTTTGTTTAGGGTCTGTGTGTGGTTTTTTAGGCACTTCCAAAAGTCCTTACATTTATATAAACTTTAACCACGCTTTCTCTTTAATAAATTTTTCCATTAAAAGAAATCATTTTAAAATTAGGAATTTTAAAATTTGAGTTTTTTGGTGAAAATTTGTCAGTACTCCCCTGTCTCCCAAAGTAGATGATTTTCAACTTATAGTCAGTTTTTTCTAGAATATGGTCTGCTAGTCGACATTTTGCACATTTCAATTGGTAGAATTATAGTTTTGAGGACCTTTTTTATTTAAAGAACGCAATTGACACTTTTTACAGATTTTCCACTTCCCCCTCATTGTTGCTAAAATTATCTCCTGCTTACCCCTTTCCTTATTTGCAAAACTCTTTTTATAATACTTAATAATAACGTGCTCGCATACCTTGCCAAATGTTTCGACATATTCCATTAACTTTTTTTTCTGTTTCTAGTGTTTTGTTTGTATAGTTTTTTTTTATTCAACTTAATTTATACTTACAGTTCGTTAAGTTACTATTCCATGACACGATAAATAATTAGGGTTTCTGTCAGCTGTTTAACAGTAACAGTAAAACAGCTGTTTTTTCGCCAAAAACTAAGAACAGCAAACAGCTGTTTTTTTGTAACTGTTTTTTACTGTTTTTTTTTTAAATTTTGATATGTTACCGCGATTACATTTTACTTTTCTAAAGTTAAAGTGATTTGAAAAAAAAATTTCCATACAAGTAACTACTTTTTTTAAAAAAAATCGCGGGGCTTTTCCCTTCGCTTTGAAGAAAGTGATTTTGTCACAATTTAAGTTAAAATAATAACTTATTATAACAAATAATTATTTAACAAAAAGTAAGCTATATTACGAATTAAGTTTAAATATCTTGCACTATTTAATACTTATTTAGATTTCAGCTATGTCTTCTGTTTGGGATTTTGCAATTAAACGCAAGAATGCAAAAACAAAAGATCTCGAAGGTCAATGCAAACGTAGCAAAAAAGTTATTAAGTGTTCTGGTAATTCAACGACCACATTAAAGAGGCACTTGATTTCACATGGTATTACGTTTGATAAACCACCTGATACAGCTGAATCCAGTCAACAAGCTGTAACTGAAAAGAGAACAATGATGATCCCTGATATTTTTTCTAAAAAAATGACACTTAAGGAGATAGTAAGTGACTTGGCCACTGACAATATTTCAATACATGCCATCACAAACAGCAAATATATCCGTTTATCCATTTCACGAGACGATTTTAAGTTGCCAAGAAACGAGAGCGACGTCATGAAATTAATTCACGATGATTATGATGATAAGAAACAAAAAATGATCGGCAATATCAAAGAATTGCTGCAGAAGAGTGCAAAGTTTAGCTTCTCGGTTGACGAGTGGACAAGCATACGAGGACGGCGATACTTCGGAGTGAATCTTCACAATAATGTTAATAAGCTGACTTTTAAGACAGGACTTGTTCGCATATTAGGCTCATGCTCAGCTATGGATATGATAGAAATTATGAAAAAGCATTTTTTAAGTTTTGGTTTATCAATGAAAACCGATATTGTTGCTGCTACTTTGGATGGTGCCTCTGTAAACAAAAAATTTATTCGTCATGCTGAGATAGAGGGGCAATTTTGTCTAAATCACGGAATTCATCTTGCCGTTTGCGATACACTCTATAAGAAAAATAATCTAGTCGATGATTTGGAATACATTGATAGCGATGATGTATCAGAAACAGATGAATTTGACGAGAATGGTGAACTTCAATTCCTCGAGGAAAATTTTTATGATGTCGAAACTGATTACAAGGACCTTCTTAAGAAATCACGAGAACTTGTTAAATTTATAAAAAAATCATCTGTCAAAAACCATGCGTTTCAAATTCACGTCAAAAATGAGTTAGGGCATGAGAAAGAACTTCATCTTGACGTTAAAACTATATGGAACTCAATTCCAACAATGCTTGAGTCACTTATACAAACAGAAAATTCTATTCGAGCAACATTATTTGACTTTAACTCACTTCATCTAATCGATTCCTTGGATTTTGGTGCGCTTAAAAATTTGCTTAGAGCTTTAGATCCTGTAAAACTTGCAGTGGAGAACTTAAGTCGAGAAGACGCAACATTAGAGACTGCTGATACAATCATCGAATTTATGTTAAAAAAGCTTTCAATGATGAACAACGAAATAAGTAAAACCTTGTACGAGAACTTAAAACGCCGAATTAATGAGCGCTGGACAAGCGATATAATGAATCTCTTGCGAAGCTTGAACGATCCTTCCACGACACCGTCAAAAAACACTTTGATTTTTGCTGGAAAACTTGCATCTCGCCTCTTTGGAATCAATAACGAGGAAAATGATGATGAAATGACAGTCACAGAGTCTAACGATGCCGAGCAAGAAAGTTTATCGCTTCAAGATGAACTTAACATGCTTCTTCAAAAAGAAAAGTCATCAAAAATATTGGGGCAAGATAAATTCAAATGGTTAAAAAGTGAATTTGTCCTTTTCAAAAATACAGGCAAACGAACAGAGCATGTAAGAAAAGTCATACAATATAGTATTTAAATAAAAAGTACATAAATTTACTATTTTCTTTGTATTTTTTTAAAAACAGTAAAACAGCTGTTAACAGCAGTTTTTTGAAAAATTAGGAACAGCAAACAGCTGTTTTTTGAAAACCACTGTTTTTCAGAAACCCTATAAATAATACAATCTAAAAAAACATAACACATCACATGGTAACAATAGTTTATTTCTATAATATTATTACTCAGATTCTATATAATACTCAAATTATTAAATAGAAAAAAATTTTTAAATGAAAATTGAAAAAAATGAAAGTTAAAACCTTTTTAACCAAACTCAATTAAAAAATTCGAAACAATTCGTAGAGAAAGCAAAACTGTGGGACATATCCAGTGGCAAAATTTAGGTATCATTTGACGTTATAAACTTATACCAGTCAATTCCTCTTAAAGAAGCGACTGAAGTACTCATAAGTTTATTGGAGGTGAGCTTAACGACAAGATCTTGTGAAGAAAAAGTAGATGCTATAAAAGTGTTAGAGCTTTCTGACTTTTGGTGTCAAGATGGTTTTTCTAAATTGAAACATGTTGAAATGTATTGGATGCCTATAAAAAAAGGTACTTATTAATAAACATGAGTTTAAATAATTAAACCTTTATTTGAGAATACACTTTGTGGCAACCGTTTAGTTTGGTTTGCATTATTTTAAGGTAAGGTATGTAAAAGTAGAATTTTTTTCTTATTGTTTAGAGATGGATCTGGTGGTATAGACAAAATCTTCTTCTAATTAATTGCAACATAAACAATGGTGTTGAAAGACAAAATGAGTCATTTAAGTATTGCTATTTAAATAAATACAACAACTCCTCTTTGACAGGTATGTTAACTTTATTAATTGAAGAATTCTTCACTGATAAGCTCGAAAGGTTAGTTTAAAAGAAAAGTTAAGTCAATGAACTGATGTTTGAAAGGGACTATTGTCAATTTAAAATTGTTCACAGTAATGATATTAATATAATCTTTTTATTTTTATAAAGTTTTATCTATTCAATTTAGCTACACTGATGCCAACTTCAAAATGGATGCAAGATACAGGAGATGTGGCTGTTGGGTGCCAAAAAATTTATATAATTGCCCTCGTAGTTTAGTTAAGCAATGCTTGTTGCGAAAATCTACTGCTGAATACATGGATTTGAACACAGTTGTAATGATGAAACATTGTATCTTTACTGTATCTAGTACCATTGATTCTTCTACGAAATTCTTTGTGCATTTCGGTGATGAAAATATTATGCAAAAATGTACTTGTTATGATTGGATATCAACAGGGTATCCCTGCAAACGTTTTTTTGCTGTATTCAAAAAGTATCCTGCTTGGTCATGGAATACATTATCAAAACTTTATGTAAATTCTCCATTCTTAAATTTAGATGAAGATAACTATGATATATTCCATGAAAAAACACCTTTTAATTTTTCAAAGTCGCTTTCACCTTTAAAAGTGTCATCTTTGTCTTTAAAAAAAAATATAACTGTAGAAGGTCAGAATGACATATGTAAAAAACATATTCCCATTTATTCTGGTGTCGATGTTAGGGACATGCTTAATACTACCAAGAACTTATCATTTAAATTTGAGGCATACTCTGATGAAATAGAGATGTTTCATAAAACTCTTTCCACTCTAATAGACAAATAACTAAATAAAAAAACTAAATAAAAAAACTAAATAAAAAAAAGAGTAAGAGAATCTGGGATTCCTGTCACTCCAACAGATAATAAATTAAGCAAAAAACACATTTCTATTTCTGTACGGAACCAATAAAAGCTCAAACTAAGTGTGTTGGATCGCAAAAAGAAAAAGCATTAAATGCTTCTAAAGTGTTTATAGTAGAAGAGAGTTACTTAGTTGACTCGATCGAACATAAAATTGTTGATGAGCCTGTAAACAAAGAAAGGTTTGTTGTTGCCCATGAGTTATTTCACATAACGATGATGAACATTTAGTTGAAAAACTGGTTTTACTTCCTAAGACAAAACTCTCATCAGATGATATGAATGATATTACAACCCATCGGATGTTGTCAGACAATGTCATCCATTCAGTACAAAAAATGATAACTGATGTTTCTGGTCTGCAGGATCCAGTTTTGGGGCAAAATTTGTCATTTTGTGTGGTGAAGGTCTCCTTTGTACAGGTATTACATGATGGCAATGTACACTGGCTGACAATAAGCACTTTTGGCTGCTCTGAAGGTGAGATATTTTTGTTAGACAGCATGTTTAAGGGCAAAATAATGAATTATGTTGTCAGACATATATGTGCAATAATGTAGAGCACCAAAGTCAGTATGAAAGTACGAGTCTTACCTGTACAACAACAAACAAATGGTGTAGACTGTGGTTTGTTTGCATTGGCGTTTGCACAGCACATTGCTTCTACCGGCTCAAATCCATGTACGTTTCATTTTAAATTGATGAAATAAGAAACCATTTATTTAAAAGTGTTATAGAAAACCACTTAAATGAGTTTCCAAAAACTGGAAAATTGACTAGGATTTGCAAAGAAAAAGAATTTGATTTTACTCTTTATTGCGTGTGTCAGCAAATTTGGATGGCTTCTGATAAAGTTGTCAAAGATAAGTAAGTGAGTTATTTAAGTTATGTTTTAGCTTTTCAATCTAACTAGTTACACACACACACACACACACACACACACACACACACACACACACACACACACACACACACACACACACACACACACACACACTTATTACTTTTATTTTATTTACACACATGACTTTTATTCACATTTTTTGACTGTTTTTTATGTGTTAATACATTAAGGCACATGGTGCAATGTGGAAAATGCGAATGTTGGTTTCACCGTGTTTGTGAACGCATACCTGATTTTATTTTAGAATGTGAGAGTGTTGAATGGGTTTGTTCGCAATGCACAACAACTTTACCATGTAGTACTTTAACTTAAAAGAGATTTTGACTTTAACATTTATAATCCTTTTTTATATAGTTTTCATAGTTTATAATTTTTTTATTTTTTTTTTATGGTAGGCAAAAAGTGCATGCTGGATGAAAAATCTTATGTAATTAGTTTTACATTTTCTAATTTTCTAATAAATTGTCTTAAAGGAATACATGATTTTTGAATGATAGCAATATCTAAAAAGTTGTGTTACCTAAATAAGGTTTATTTTAGCCAAGTTTTAGTTTTAGTCGAGTTCATTAAGCAAGATGGTCTGGTTAAGTAAGTAAGATGGTCTGGTTAAGTAAGTAAGATGGTCTGGTTAAGTAAGTAAGATGGTCTGGTTAAGTAAGTAAGATGGTCTGGTTAAGTAAGTAAGATGGTCTGGTTAAGTAAGTAAGATGGATGAATTTTTTCAAAACTCTTTTAAGGTTCTTTTTCAGCTCTGTTTTTCAATTTATTTATTTTTACCGTAACACTTTTAGTTTCAGTCTAAGTATAAATCTTAGTATTTATAATAAGTATTTATTGTTTAAATATCAACGAATATATATTTTTTTAATGTATAAGAATTTTTTTAATCATAACAATTTTCCTTTTTTTTTTTAGTTACGTTTGTCATTGCTTTATTAGTTTGCCTACTGTTAAAACATGGTTTTAATTTAGTAAATTTATGCGAGTAAAATTTACTCTATTAATCATCAGATAACAGTTAGGGAGAAATTGGAATTCTACATAATTAAGGTAAAAATGATTTTGTTCACTGGTATTACCATTAGTTGCCGATGGTAACATTACAAAACTAGTTTTTATGGTTGATTGTGTTTCAGCTCTTTAGTGCTATATGTAACATTGATGGCAAATATATAACAAAATAAAATATATAACAAAAAATACTATAACATTGATGACAAGAACCAAAACAACATGTTGTTTTTGTTATAGTCATTATCAATAAAAGCTTTTATTAGGATTGTAAATCTTAATTGTATGTTTTTTTAGCACTTATGATATTTCGTTATATCACAAATAACTAAGACAACGTAAACAATATTTAAGGATTTACTTTTAGTTCATGATATAATTTTTCAAATTGCTCAACTCCAATTGTCTCTCTAGATTAAATATTTTAATAAATGAAATCCCTCGAGTTCAAGTATTTTGTTGTAAAGTGTGATTATAGTTAATGATTGTTTTAAAGCTAACGATCGATTTGAGTTACTTGTAAATAATTGTATATGTATATAGACGTATTTGTATTTAATATAAAGACATAATTGTAAATATCAAGAGAGTTAGTATATAAACTATGTTGAATTACGTTAAGAGAGATAATGCGTTTTACGCTTAACTTATTAAGTTCTTTTTGATGTAAAACGAGCTATTTCGGCTAAAATGTCGACTAAAGTTAATTTAAAGTTAATTCCGGAGTTTAGTGGAAACGATCAACAATCAGTCGCAGAATGGCTGGAAAAAGTTGAACTGGTATGCAAACTAAAGACGTGCTAAGCCGAGGTTGTTTGAAGATCAAACGCAACCAAATCGCTATGAATGTAAACTCCCCAATCATTTTGCAAGAGATTATCATCTGCGAAGAAATAGTAATCGAAACAAGTCGGGTCGAAGACGGGAGACAAGCAATGTTTTGTCTTACTCGTGTCAAGAGAAAGGACACATCAAAAATGTGTTCAAAAAACGTGCCGAGGGAGAATATGTTTGCGCCAGTCCATCCCTAAACAATCAATAATGGCGTTACCTACTATACGGTTGGACATTAGTGGCGTTTCTCGGGATGTGTTAATCGACTCAGGATGTACCTGCTGTATCATTTATGAAAAATGTACGCCAAAAATTACGAAGAAAATAGTTAGCGCGGTAACTGTTAATAGACAACAACAACAGTGTGAAGACGTTAGCCGAACTAGAATTGTCACACCTAATGGAAATGAAGTTTTTGTGGAAGCACTTGAAATTGACTTCAAACCACTTTGTTATTGTTTTTTGATGGGTATGGATGGAATAGTGGCTTTTGGTGGAGTATCAATATCTGCAATTCGTGATGTTTGTTTTATGGGAAGTTAAGAATCATGTTTACTTGGACTAACGGGTGATATTTCAAAAGATGTCAGTAATACGGATATAATAGCTTGGGATTTCACAGCTTCGTTTGAGAAACAAAATCGAGAATGGATAATTGCGTGGAAATGGAATAATAATGAATAATAATCCTATTGTATTGTTGTTATATACTTTAGTTATTTTTAATATAAATTTTTAGATAAATAAAAGCTCTTTTAATTTAAGTAAGGATTATTGTAACTATCGCAACATCAAATTACATATAATGCAGGTAATAAAAATTTCACCAAAAACTGGCTTGTATTTTATATCAAATACTGGCAAATGTCTTAACCATTTATTGGCCAATGATCCGTAAATGGGAAACACATCAAACAGAATAATAGAGCACTGGAAATTTATTTATTGTAATGTAATTATTTAGAAATAAAACAAAACTAAAAAATCAATCAAGATAATTTATTCTGTTTAACTCATTATATGCTAATTGCAGGTAATGAACCCCGAAAAAAAGTTAAAAAAACTTATTGCTAAATACCATCATTTTCTTTCTTCAATATCTTGATAATTTTCAATATCTTCAATATTTTAATCCTTCAATAGAGGTTGATTTTTGTAAATTTGATATCTCAGCCAACTTCTTTTTATAGTTCACAGTTTTCCTTTTTTTTCTTTTAAAACCTTTTGTTATTCAACTTTTCTCTTTTCACAACTTTTGTAGCTGTCTTTAAGCTTCGTGTTGTAAGACTGTAATGTGAAAAAAACAACTGTAAAATAGAGTTTTTGAGTTAATCTTCTTTAGTTTAATTTGTAGTAAAAGATAAGTGAAAATACTGAAGTTTTTGTCTAATAGACAAGATGAATCATTAAATGGAAATGAAAACTTGAGTTCTATTGATGTGTTGTGAGAGGCTGTTTTTATTATTCAAAAGAATTCAAAAAAATACTTGCAATTTGAAACCTTAGTTTAAATCAACATTAGTTAAAAAAAGGAACTTTTTGAACTAATGTTGATTTATTAACTTTTACTTCTTCAAAACTTACATTTGTACTAATATCCACAGTTTTGTCTCGAATAGAGAAATCAATTGAATCATTTTTTATTACAGGTTGAGTTCTTGGATTGCTGTGATGTCATATTGTTACGCTTTAGAAAATAAACCAAATAAATTAGAATGTGAAACTGCATCCCCTGGGTAGTTTTATTCATTATTGTTTGACAGACATCCTAATACATATTTTTTAGTGGCTTAAAAACTGTGCTGACCAAAGGCTGCAATCAGTTGCGGATGTGAACTGGAAGTTTTACATCTCATGTCTTTCTAGAATCAAAATCTGTGGTCTTGCAAAACTAATATTTGAAAAAAATATTTTTTCAAACCGCAACTTTGCAAAACCTTGTTTAGTCTAGCAAGAAACACTTAATGTTGCTCCTTTACTATTATGAGGTGGTATAACCAGCTGCATTTATACAACACCACGTTTTGGTATATGATCTAGTTGTAATCCTGTTTCAACCATATTCCAAATACATTTTAGTTTGTTAAATAAGTTCTCGTTTTGTATCAGTCTCTCAAAAGGTGCGTAATTTTTTAAGATTTTTAAAATTTATTCTTTTTTTTTTTTTTTTTATTGAAAATAACAGCATAATTAATAAATGTTATTTTCAAAAAATAATGCCCATTTGGGCACAATTGTCAGCATAATACTTTTTTCAAGATCACCTTTAATTGGCTTTTTCCCTGGTTATGCTCTTATTTTAGATTTTCCATAAATAGTGGCCTGCATTGATAAACGTGGAATTTTTTTATACTTCCTTTTTGCTGAGACATACCATTTATTACCAGTTTCATATTAGAATCTGAATTGTCTTCAGCATGCATCTTTTTAATTATACTTAAAGTTGGTTTAATGATAACATTTGACTTTGGATTTTTCAGTATGTTTTAACTTTTTTGTTTTTTCGTATTTAATACTATTTTCAACTAAAAAAAAAATAGTAATTATAGAAACAAGTCTACAAACATATGTAAATAAAATAAATCAAAAAAGATATATTGATTACTTTTTTTTTACCTTTAACGCAACATTCAAATTTTCATTCAGTATGTATAAAACAAGTTAATTTAAGTAAAATTTGGATGTTGCTTACAAGTTAACAACCTTAATTTAACTTTTTTCACACAAGTTATGTGTCAAATTTTATCACACTTAGTTATTTATCATGTCGCATGAGTTATAACTAAGTTGAGAAAATCTTGATTTAAATTAGACAGCAAAGTCACAATACACTTATTAGGTTTACGACGGAAGTACTTTTTTAAACAGCTATTTTTAAAGCTTTTCAACATTCACATAATTTAAAAATAAAACTTTCGCGTAATTAGTATAAATTAAGTGCGGACTTTGATTGTATTCTGAGTGATACTTTCTTGCGCTGACAGCATTAAATACATATAGGGATTGCAATCACGCGGGATCCCGCATTATTTCACCGCATTTCAGATCCTGCACAAAATGCTACTGGATGCGCGAGATTTTTATATTTTTCATATTTTTAAACAAAACGACAAAACAAGATAATAAATTTATTTAATGTAAATGTGTAACAATTTCATTGTAATATTGCTGAAAATAAAATGCACAATAAAATTTTTACTGAGAAACATCTATACTTTTTATTGTAAGGCGTTTTCCCCTAATCTAGAACTAAAAAAAACTAAAAAAGTTTCTTAACAAAATAAAGAAGTTATCGGCGAACTCTTAATATAACAAGTTACTTATTGAAAAGGGATTACTAGTACTAATAGTTTCCTTAGATTTTAGAGTATCTAGCACTAGTTTCATATAAATGAGTTGCCTGGGCGAAGGAAGCGTCATTGAAAAATCAACCAATAGGCTCTAAATTCTATAATTGGCCTCTGTTTATTAGAAACTCTTATAGCTTGTCAACATCTTTATTATAATTCTAATATTTATATCTATAGTAATTTTATTATTTTCCTATGCTATAGATCAGGTCTGTAGCAACGAAACTTTTATTAAGAGGGAAATATTACTGGAGAAAGTTCAACTCCTTGAGAGTTAATTATCGTATAATCATGTGCCCCAAAAATTATTGGTGGGAGGGGGGGCAATTGACCCCCCGGTTCCTAAGGGCCTGCGCGTGTTTTTGGATCTAAAATTTATAGTAAGTGGAAACCATGTAAAAATAACTACAAAATTTTAATTGACCTATCAATACGAAAGTTTACTGTTAATGGTTACTATCGGAACTGATGTTTTTGCGTTAAACTTGATTAATAAGAAAACAAACATACGGATCATTAGATTAAATTAAAATTTATTAGAACAGTGATACATGCTCTAAAGGACACGCAGTTTCATAATATATGAAGGACTCTGACAACGTGCCCTACAATCATATGACACATGTGCTAGATTATTAATAAAAGTATATCTATTATATTTAAGACATAATATCACAGTTATAAAACAAGAACTAGTTAGCCGGAACAGTTTTTTTCGAAGTTGATAGAGTTAATTTTAGTTTTAAAGCTATTGATTTTTTTGGCATTAACGACGTCAGACGGCAAGTTATTCTAAGTATTAACAACCTTGACAGAGAGAGAATATTTACAAGTATTGAGTTTACACTTTAGTTTGCGTAATTTGAATTTGTGACCCCGATCATAAATATAGTTGTTAAATAAAAAGAAACTTGATATTTAAGTCGATTTGGATATGAAAAGTTATTTGAGTTAGCAATTCTCTTCGTAAAACGTCTTTGCACTCTTTCTTCTACTTTGTTAAATTTAGTGCGGTTTGGCAACCAAACCGGAGAGCAATATTCTAAAATTGGTCTTATGTAGGTAGTGCTATTATGTAGGCTTTTACGGCTTTTACTTTTATCACGACTTTTAAAACACTTGAGGATTAAATACCCTCGAATGTTTGATGTACGAAAGATATTTGCAATATGATTATTGTAATTTAAATAAGAGTCCATGGTCACACCAAGATCTTTTGGATTTATAGATCAGGTTAAACTATAATCTCCTAATTGATATAGTATTGATCATATTAGGTATAAATGCCTAATCCATTTTTTTTTTATTATATCTTGGGAATATACACTCATGTTGATAATGTAATATCAAATTGTTATTTTCAGAAAAGTAATTACAAAAAATAGACACTGCTTTATGATTATATTCCTGAATAAAAAAAGATTATTAAAAAACTAAAAATCTATCATGTTAAATATATTTTCAACAATTTTATGAAAAAAAAACAGTATTGAACCGTAATATGAGACAATTCTATAAAATATTTAAAACATAATTAATGTAGTTTATCACAAAATAATTTTATTTTGTTAAATGATTCTTTTTGCAGAATATTTAATAAAATAGTTCCAATAGCGAATTTTAGTTACATGCCTAATAAATCTGCATCAATGCATCAACCTTTACTTTTAGCAGAAACTACACCGTCAAGAGAAGAATGTCCTCGTTACTGCCAGGTACCATTAAGAGAAGCTTGTTTTAATGGAACACCAGTAGGGGATATCTCAACAGCGTTTGCTTTAATTTTATTTGCATCAATCTTCTAAAATCTTTAGCAGCATTATCATAGGCACTTGAATGAATTTATGATTGCGTTGAAAATGATTAACATTCATGCAATTAGTATTTGCTATATAAGCAAAATCACTCATTCGTTCATGCCCTTGACCAATCTCACAAAACCTTGACCAATCTTATGAAAAGCAACAAATGTTCTTAAATTATTATCAAATGCACTCCTATCTTTATTTTGTGTGTTTTTGTCCACGATGTTACTTGTAAAAGTGCAATATTTAAATGAAGAAGATGTGAATTTGATTTTCAAACTATAAAAAAAATCCCTTCTCTTTAAATAACTTTTTATAGTTGGTCCACTTTGACAATCTGGACAGCTACCAATTTGCATCAAAATTTCTTTCAGAATAGGAAAATAAATAATCAAATTAAAATCCTTTGAACACTGTTTCACATTTAATTAAAATTTGCTAAGCCTCCTTGCATTACATAATTTTTTTTGTAAAGTTGTTTCTACTATTTCGCTAGGGGCCCTAGGCTGATCGAACTTTAGGTACCTACCCTAGCGCCCCAGAAGCTAAATATTCTAAATATCTGAAAAAGTGCTGAGACTCTTTTTATTGAAGGCGCCTTTTTTTCTTTGGGGCCCTAGGCTTCAGCGTACTCAGCCTAATTGGAGATCCGCTACTGGTTTCCAGAGAATGTTTTCTTCACCTTTCTCGTATAATTTTTTTATTTCCCAATACTTTATATATTGGCTAAAATAAAATAAATAAACAATTAAAAATCCGTATACAATTTCATTAATAATGATACATTAACACATAAAGTTCTATCACTTATTCATTGCTTATATACAGGGCCGTACCGACGGGGCTGTGTGCACCCTCCTCCGTCTGTTTCTGTCGCTAAGTTGGTAGATTTGGGACTTTTGGTTAAAACTAAAATTTGGCTTCCAAAAAAAAACAAACCTTCGTCAGTAAAATTTGTTTTTTTCAGGTGCACCTGAAAAAAACAAATTTTACGACGAAGACGTGCACACACACATGTCGTTCCTTAGGACCCTGCTTGTAAGCCACAAGTAAATGTAGTTTGCTTATTTTATTGCAATCTACATTATAGAACAAACTTGGTTATCATGCTGGAATTCAAGTCTCTAAATAACATGCCTTGCATATAAAAATAAGTCCAAAACAAGAGAGAAAAGTGTTGCTAGGGGCCGTTGCTATGCGAAATATTATTGATTACCTGACTTAAATCTTAAATTAAACCTTTTTTGTTCAATACACTTAAAAACCGATTTCAGAAATAAATTTAGTGGTAAAAAATTGTTCTAAAACAATCTAAAATAAAAATTTTAAAATTTTCAAAAACATCAACTTTATTTCGTGGTAAACCACCTTAAATGTAAGTAATCTAATTAGTAAATATAAAAGACAAATTCTTCTTGGAATGTATTGCTGTTGAAATTTTTTCAAATTGGATTGTAGTTAGAGTTACGTTTAACTTTGTTGGAGGGAAGTCAAGTACGGCCGGCCAATACCTAAAAAGCAAAATTGAAAAGTTTCTAGTGCCCAACCAATTTTAACGAATTTAAAAAATCAATGCATAACGTATATAACAATGTATAAACATAAAAACAGTATATAATAATAACTCTATGAAATAATAATTTGAAAGCTATGAAATACTCTATCATAGAGTATTTCATAGTTTTTTTTATTTTTTATTATTATTTCATAAAGTAATTCATAGTTCTGGTGTTTCTCAAATGATTGTTCTTTGTTCTTTCTTTATGCATTCTATCTAAATAGACTACTTCTGTTTAGTGGCGGATCCATGTCATTGTCCTAGGGGGAGTAGACCGACTAAAAGGAAAAAAAAAAAACTAATTTATTTCACTATTTAAATTGTTTATAAGTTAGTTTTCTAATAAGTATATTGAATGTGTGTGTAAATAACTTTTAAAAATCTTATTTTGCAACATAATTTTTTATATTTTCCTTTTTTTTTTAAATTTTATCAATATTATTTTAATAAAACTTTAAAAAAAAAAAACCTCTACCCCTTTGTATCACCACTGCTTCTGATTTTCACTTAAGAATCTTCTGCTTTGTTTTAATTCGCTTAATCGGGTTCAAGTAGTGTGGGGCAACATTCTAAATAGAGTTAAAATTGTCTACTCAAGTATATATTCTCTGTAATGTATTTAGCTGACGGAGAAATAAATCATGATACCGATTCGCGCATAAACATAACATTTAGTTAATATTTGATTCTAATTTAAATCTAATATAAAGAATTTTGCAAAGAATTTTTCTATTCTTGAGATATTTTAAGTTAAGTTCATCAAAAATTATAGCACATTATGCTACTTTGTTGGAGAACAAGGAATATATTTCTTTATGCTAAGGAATATAATTTCATGGTTTTAAGTAAATTTTTTATGTAAAGAAAAATAAGATAATTATTTATTAGCAAAAATGTTTTAAGATATCTTTTATATAAATAGATTTATACTTGATATTTTTTAGACATCAATGCGACAAAACAACCCTGTCAATAGTTCTAATAAACGTTTAAAATGAATTTTGGATTAAAAATGTTTTGATTTTTAAATATGAATTCTTTTGAATATGATTCAGTATTATAAAATTTTTATATGTTCAACTAAGATAATAACTATATATTTTTTAACAAATCTAACTTTTTTATTTACTTTTAATCTTTGCAACGATATTTGTAAACAATAAAGTTAACGTAAAAGTAATTGAATTTAAAATTTCAATGAATACATAGTTCGAATAAAAATGTTAATCTGGTATAATAAAGCGACAAGTAAAAGTCGCCTTATTAAATGAATAGTGTTTGTATAACATTAAGGCGACCTTTAATTACAAAATGTTCATTATGTTACCAAATTTTTAACTTAACAAGTTAAAAACATAGTATTTTATTACTGTAGCTTATATTTAATAAATATAATTGTCGCTTATATATTAAAAAAAAAATTGAAAACTGTAGCCTTAATAAAACGAAATATACACTGTCGCCCTATCATTACATCTAGTGTTATATATATATATATATATATATATATATATATATATATATATATATATATATATATATATATATATATATATATATATATATATATATATATATACGCAGTGCCGTGGCTAGTGGGTCTGAGAAAACCTCATATATATATATATATATATATATATATATATATATATATATATATATATATATATATACGCAGTGCCGTGGCTAGTGGGTCTGAGATAACCTCCCCCTCCCTTCCCCCTTAAAAAATTGTCTTTTGGGCCCAAATATCGTATAAATTTTCTACTTGGTATTTCTAAAAAAAAAATGCTCCTTAAATTTCCAAAAGTGCCCCCAAGATACCCTTGCCTCCTTCCCTATTTTTAAAATGTGTTTCGTGGGCCCCTCCTCAATTTATAAAATTGATGAGGGACCCTCATTCGTTCTAAAATCTCGTTATTGTGGAGTTAGGCGTAGAAAGAAAGAAGGGGGTTTGTAGTAAACGCACAGCTTTATAATAATTAAAAATATTTCTAAACTTCATATAAAATAAAAATTACTATGGATGTAATAAATAAAAATAACATAAAACCATTTTAAAAAATGTCAATAGAAACACATTATCTTAAAATAAAGACTTCAAGAAGAATGATTACATGCGTAAATATCAAAATTAAAACTGAAATTTGATTTAACCACCAATAGAAGAAAAGAAACAATTCCAAAATAGATTTATAAGGCTTTCTAAATAGAAAAGTTTAAATGAAAGTTTAAAACTCCTAGAAGAGATGATGAAGAAAAACTTGGCAGAAATATACAAACGAACAGAAAATTAAATAAAAATCACAATAAACAGAAACACTTTGAAATACTCACCGATACAAATACCATCAAAAGTATAAATAAGAAGTTGATCGACCTTGAAAATTGATAAATAATCTGAGAATCGAAGGTGGAAGCGAGTTGAAAGGTAAAACTTAAAACAATTAAAAGAATAGTGAAATAAAGTTTTATCAAAGTAACTAAAAATTAACATCAAAATAATTATTGAACATGCATTGAGATCCGGCTCGAAAAAAGAGGAACATTACGAATAAAATTATTGTTTTATAACGATAAAACAATCCTCTTCAACAGTAAAAATCTACAAGAAGTGAGTATTTTTATTAATGAAGACTTTGAAAGAATCGATGGAAATGTATTAAATTTGCGTTCGGTATAATAAACATTAAATTAAATTTCTTTATGTAAGTATTAGTAGCTTAGATCATGAATTTGAAAAACTTCTTGATTTTTTTAATGAAATTAAAATTTCCTTGTTGTAAATTAATATCTTCAGATGAATAAAAATTTTATCTTTGTGAAAGAGAAGTATAACGCATTAGATTAGAATTGATTTGGGGCGTGAACAAGAGCTTGAGCAGGTTTTTTAAACAAAACCTTTTCAAAAAAAAAACACAAAAGAAAAAAAGGAAAAGTTTTTTTTAGAAGTTTTTTCGATAACAGTGATTATGAAGATAAAAAAAATTTCAACAAAAGTTGAAATTTTTTTTATCTTCATAATCACAAAATTTTTTTAATTCAATAATTTAAGTATTATATAGTATCTGAGTAGTATCTATTTTTATCAGTTTAATATCTGTTACGCTGGCGCAGTTCGGCTCATGACTTCATTGGCATTAGTTCATGGGATCCCTGGTTTGCTTTGCTGACCACGGTTTCCTTCGGCTTTCCACTAATGCTGAGCGAGGCCCAAATTGAAACGACTCAATCTTTGAATGAGGACACTCAGAAGGAACATTTCTAACAGCTATTATTTAAAAATACATCCTCGTTTTGAGTTTTACGCAAGAACTGGAATAATTCAAACCACTGGAATAATCTATCACCCCAGTGGGCACAGGACCTAAATAAGACGTCTTTTGAACGTTCAAAAGACGTCCAAAACGTTCAATAGACGTTTAAAAGACGTCTTTTTTACGTCCTGTGCCCACCGGGACAGATCTCATATAATTTTATTTTTGTACGCGCAATAATTTGAATCTCAACGATTAAAATGTGTAATATGTATGTACATACGTCACTGTTTAGTTACTGTTATGAACATGCAACCACAAATTGTGCTACATGTCAGACTAAGAAAGATAATTGTTATACATTTTGATAACTTTTGTATGTATAAAATAAATATTTATGTAAATAAAATATTTAAAAATGCTCGAATGTGTTTTTTCTAAAGCAAATTTTTTTATGCGGTCCGTATCTAACCGCATAAAAAAAAAATTTTTTAATATTGTTTCGAAAACTATTTTTTATAGGTACTCCTGAAGTTTTATGTGATTTTTTTTTATGCGTCTTCTTTTATATGGTCCCTATCAACCGCACAAAAAGAGGTTTGAATGTACTAAAAAGACATCAACTCATCAACTGATCGAAAACAGTTCAAAAATAGAAAATGAAAACGTTATTCAAGATAAAATGGCTGAACTTGAAGATAGAAGTCGCAGAAATAACTTACGAATTAATGGGTTAGAAGAAAATGAAACCTGATCCTGACTTAAATTATTTTAAGTCAGGATCAGAATTTTATTGTGCTCTTCAAAACTGCTTATACTTTTATATAAATGAAAGATTTTCTCCAGCGAGATTTTTTTAATGTTAATCATTTTAATGTCAGAAGCTTAAAAAAAATTTCGAAAATTTGTATGTTAACTTAAAGAAAACATTACATATTTTTAGCATTATATGCATCACAGAGATTTTAAGTTGTTGTTATCGCCCACCATCTGGCGTAATAGAAAATTTTAAATGAATTTCTGCAAAATGATATAATTAAAAAAGGTATACATGAAAAGAAATACAATACATCATTGGTGCTTTTAATTTAAATTGCTACGATTACCACGCTAACAACAACATTAAAAATTTTATAATTATATTTTTGAAAATGGAGCAATGCCGTTAATAAACAAACCTACTAGAATTACATTATCATCAGCCTCATTATTACTCAATATAATTACTACGGATATTTTTAACTTATCTATAAAAAAAGGCATAATTAAAAGTGACGTCTCAGATCACTTTCCAATTTTTTTTTCTATAAACGTAGAAAACGTAAAACTGCTCCATCAAAATAAACATCTTATTAAACGATTTTTTACAGAAACGAATTTTATTGCATTTAAGGAACAATTATCTTTACTTCATTGGAATCACAATAATGATTCTCATGACGCTAAGTGATGACGTTTTTATAAACATTTTTTGAAGTATACGATATTAATTTTCCGAAATATAAAATATTAATATAAAGTATATTATTATAATCTACTTCTCTTTTTTTGCTATATTTTAATTAGGTATATAAAAGTCTTTATTCTATAGATGTATAAAAGAAATTTAAATTATGTCCTAAATTATCAAACTTCTTACTTAATTATTATTCCAAAAGTTTTTCGTTTAAGTATTGTACTGTTTTAGTTTTTTTTTTTTGTGTGTTTTTTTGTGTTTTTTGTTTTTTAGTTTGGTGTTTTAGTTTCTTATTATGGTGTTTACTTAAAATTAGTACTTGTACTATATGTAAATATTCCATGAAATGTAAAATCTATTTCAGAATACATTTAATTTGATTTGATTTGATTTGAATTTGATTTAAAATATTTTATATATATATATATATATATATATATATATATATATATATATATATATATATATATATATATATATATATATATATATATATATATATATATATAACATTGCAATGGATTACGAAAGATTTCATAAAATGTTCTAAAATCAAGCAAAAATTGGATATCGAATATTTAAAAGCAAAATCATTCGAAAATAAAACAATTTACAAGACTTATGTTAAAAAATTTAAAGTCCAAAGATTAATGTTAAAAAAAATTATTACATAAATTTATTAGAAAAACATAAACAAAATTCAAAACACACATGGGAACTTTTAAGAGAAATTCCAGGTAGTAAGAAATCTAAAATAGACTCTTTACCAAATGCCATTAAAATTAATGATTTGATCCGAGAGTGATAGCTGATAAAATGAACACATTTTTTATTTCAGTTGGAAAAAATTTAGCTAAAAATATTCAAACCGAAACAAAAAACATTAATAATTTTAATTTTCCTTTAGTGTCTTGTCAAGATTCTTTTGAATTATCTTTTGATAAGTTTGATAAAGCATTTAAAATGCTCAAGTCAAACAATGAAATAGGTCATGATGATATTAGCGGAAACGTTATTAACTCAATATGAAACCTTAAAAAATGTTCTAAATAAAGTCTTTAAATGTTTAACTGATCAAGGAATATTTCCTGATCAGTTGAAAATAGCAAAAGTTACACCAATATTTAAAGTAGGAGAGTTGTTGTATGTCAGTAATTACCGTCCTATCTCTGTTCTCTCTGTTTTTTCTAAAATTTTAGAGAGAATTCTTTATAATTAAATTTTCCAACATCTGTCTCAAAATATTATATTATATAAAAATCAATATGGGTTTAAGGAAAATAACTCTACTGAGCGCGCTATACTAAAAATAACTCAATTTATAACAGATTAATTAAAAAAGTCCAAATTTACTTTAGGCATTTTTATTGACTTATCAAAAGCGTTTGATATGATTGACCTTAAAATCCTTTTCAAAAAACGAAAATATTATGGAATCTTTTAATTTTAAATTAATTGTAGCATTCAATAGGAAAAAATTTCACATTCACATTTTTAAGAATAAGTTAAAATTGAAATTATTTTGTGCAACAAATAATTTATTATAATTAATTTATTATGATGTTAATAATGGAGTCCCGCAAGACTAAAGTTTATTATTTGTATCACGTTTACTATTTATTTCTGAAATGTTTATTTTTGTAGACAATTTTTTTTCCAAGTCATAAGTCAAAAGAAGAAATTAAAACAAATAATATTTTGACTTTACCTATTTTTATTTATTTGATCAAAATTTCGTTAAAAAGGAAAATTTTCTTAAGCTAGTACAAAGACTAATCATCGCGATCTCAATTATTAGAAATAACTTGCGGAATTCCTCAAGTATATGTACTAGGACCTCTTTTTTTTCTCATTTGCATATACGACCTCTTTGAAGCAACCAATTTGATGGCAGTTATGTTTGCTGATGACAAAAACTTTTTTTATCTCAAAACGACATAACGACACTATTTTCTCGTATGGGCAATGAATTAATGAAAGTATCTCAATGGTTTAAATCAAATAAACTTTCTTTGAATATTGAAAAAACTCTAAAAAACGTCTACTTCCAATCGAGCTTCCTCCTCTTCTTATTGATGGCGTTCTAATAAAGAGAGCAACATGTACAAACTTCTTAGGAGTATCAATTAATGAAAACCTCAAATGGAAAAAATATATCGAAAAGTATAGGTATATTATATAAAGCAAGAAGCATGTTAAAATAAAGATATTTTAACTCAACTCTACCACTCTTTATTGCCACAGAAACTATGCGAATGCGGCTTAAGTAGTGTTAATAAAAGTAAATTAGAACCTCTTCATCAGAAACATGCTGCAAGTCTTATTGATTTTAAAGACCGTTTTTCACATCCTAAGCCTCTTTTTATTGAAATCAATATTTTAAATATATTTCAACTAAACATTTTTAATGTACTGTGTTTTATGTTTAAATGTAAAACTTGTACTGCTCCGGTTTCTTTTCACAATTTATATTCCTTTAAAGAAAAAAATAAATAAAATTTAAGAAATGATAATTTCCTTTTTCAACCAGTTTTCAAAACCAATTTAGGCAAGTTTTGTATTTCTTTTCGAGGGGCGTTTTTATGGAACAATATAGTTTTGAAACATTTTAATTCTTCTCACGACTGGAACTTTTTCGCATTTAAAAGAAAATTAAACATTTTATTCTCTCTATTGAAAACATACTTATATATTTTTAAATTTAGTTGTTTTGATTTATTTATAATGTTTTTACAAATTCTTAGATAAAAAATATTTATTTGACTATATACTTGTATATTTAAACTTTGTTTTATTAATTTTATTTTTGTGTATCATGTTAATTTAATCTATACATTTTATACCTATCAAGTCTTGTATTTTAAGTATTTATATAAAACGTTAATTTTTACCTCTAACATTCGTTTTATAAACTTTATTTGACTGCCTTATTTATTTTATACACATTATAAAATTGTTATAACACGTAATGATTGTACGCGGTTCTTGATGACAAGATCATCTTCTGCAAGTCTCCGCGTACTTAATTTATATGCAACAAAATTTTCAGTTTTTTATTTATATACTTTTTCTTTCATTTATTTTATTGTAATAGTTATTATGAAGAAATAAAAAAACAAAAAAAACAAAAAAAGGATATCCTTAATAACGATATACAAAAAGGTTTTTTTAAAATGGGTATTTTTAACTCGGGAGGCTCAATAAGTGTTTTTTGAACTTCATTCGGGCGAACTGGAATAAATGCGATAGAGCTGCAAAAACTTGCATAGGTGCAAGCTGAAGTTAGTGCAAACTAGCAGGGTCTTTTAGAGCGCCAAAGGCCCCTGGGTCAAAAGTAGAGAACGGCGCCCTTGTTTTAAACCAAGAAATTAAAAAACTTTAGATTTTGTGAACGCATAAATTATCAATTTTTGATATAGTACATTTCATTCCTGTGTTACTAATTCTCTGTATAAATTAATCAAAACTGACATACAAATCAAAATATTTGTTTTAAAACAAATAAACAAAAAGTCGATCAACAAAATCTTTGAGAAAGGTGAATAAGGGGTTTAAAAATAAAATGAGCTTTTCTGGCCGCCTTACCATCGATATCATCAACGTAGCTCACCTTTTTAACCAAGTGTTCTTCAATCGAAATAACCAAAAGATCAGTAACGCAATCATGGCCCATGGTCGAATGGAGAGAGTTTTTTACAATCTTCAAGTTTACTAAACAATTGTTCTTCAGTTTACTTAACTTTTTTATCTTCTACTGCCACTTTACTCATATGTATGATTATTAGCAGAAAGTATTTTACTTTAGAATCTTTAAGTGTCGAAAGATTAGCAGAACAAATTTAAAGTTTTTATTTTTATTTTGCAGCAAATGTAGTAATCAAAAAAAAAAAAAAATGTAATGTCAAATAAGACTTAAAAACATAAAAAAAAAAAAAAAAACCTGAGCTCTCTTCATTGTTTTAAAAAAAATTTTCTAAATTATTACTTTTGCGTTTTTGAAAGTCCTTTTTTGTATCAATATTGAAATATTATATTCAAAAAAATGACTCAATAGAAAATGACTAAATTTGTTCAATATATAAGTATTATATAAAACGAAATATTATATATTATTATTAGAATGTATTGAAAACTTCAAAACATTGGTTTTTTTAAAAATTTGATACTTGTCCGTTTTGTGGGTTTCTTTTTTATATATATGTATACTTCACCGTTCATATAAAACTAAATAATAAAATAACAATGAAACTTTTATGAAGGAGTCTGCAAATGGCGTATAGATATACGTATAGAAGGGGGAGGGGGGAGATGGGAAAGGGGGATAGCACTAGGTCAATTATTAAGGTATGGAGACACTTAATTAAAAAAAGTTGTCATAAAATGTTGTGTTGGTAGGTTAAAAGCATATGTATTTTTAGGAAGGTAGAGGGTACTCAAAAATACGTATCGCAAAATGTGGTGCAGGTAGGGGGAGAGGGATGGGTAAGCAAAAAAAAAGCGTAATTACTTTATGGACGACCCTCACAATAACATTTAAAGCCCACATGGCTTTAGTAAATTTACAATAAAATATTTTTTCTGAAAAATACAATACAAATGAAGAATAAAAACTCATACATACATACTCACATTAACATATACGCATAAACACACACACACATACAAACATACTAACATAATTAAATATATAAGTATAATTAAATGTCAGAAATTAGGAAGATGCAATTTCATTTGCCGTTTAAAAAAGAAAGTGCTTTTCAAATTTTTTTTATATTGTTATTTGGTATCGTAGGTATCGCAACAAGTATCGTAAGATTTGCAAACAAGTTATAAAAATATTTTTCATTGTTAATTTACTGTTTATTATTCTCTTTTTTAAGGAATTTTTAAAGACGATAGTGTATTAAATTTATACAGAGGATAGTGTATTAAATTGTTAAAGAAGATAGTGTATTAAATTTTAAAGAAGATAGTGTATTAAATTTTTACATAAGATAGTGTATTAAATTTTTTAAAGAAGATACTGTATAAAATTTATAAAGAAGATAGTGTATTATATTTTTAAAGAAGATAGTGTATTAAATTTATAAAAAAGATAGTGTATTAAATTTTTAAAGAAGATAGTGTATTAAATTTACAAAGAAGATAGTGTATTAAATTTATAAAGAAGATAGTGTGTTGAATTTTAAAGAAAATAGAGTATTAAGTTTTTAAAGAAGATAGTGTATAAAATTTTTAAAGAAGATAGTGTATTAAATTTTTAAAGAAGATAGTGTATTAAATTTTTAAAGAAGATATTGTATTAAATTTTTGAAGAAAATAGCGAATTAAATTTTTAAAATTGTGTATATGCTAACCAACATGATATGATTTAAGGAAGAACAACCTAACATATTTTGTTTTTTAAAATTTGATATTTTTTTTTAAATTAAAAACTTTTTTAGATAGTAGTTCACAAGCTGAATATAAAAAACATAATAAAAATAAAATTATGTTAAAAGATGCTGAGTCAGCATAAAAAAGGCAAAAAACGCGCAGTTACAAGAACGTTAATAACTTGAGTAATATTTGAGATTTAAGCTTCAAATCTTTTTAGCATATTTAGACGCTTAGTAAAGTTTTTAAAAAATATTAGGCCATACTAAATGGGCAGATAAAGGCTGCAACGGACATAAGAAATGGTCAACAGAGTATGTAAAATAGCAGATTCAGACTAAAATAAAAAATATTTTTTATTTGTTCTTCTACCAGCTCTCATCAATATCAATAAATAAAACTGTGAAAACTTCAAATAAAAAGAGTTAAGAGATATTCGTGTTCTAGCATTTAGAAATATTCGAAATGTAGAAAACTGAGAAAAACAACTTTTAAAATAAAAAGAGTTGTTCACTAAAAAAATTAATCATTAAAAACATCAAAACTGGCCAAGTCAATACGATTGACCACCTTCAATCTCTTGCTCTTTGTCATAACAACATTTTATCAACATTAATAACATTAGTTCTTCCACTTGACTTTAGTTTGATATTTTTATCAAATTTCTGTACACTAAAGATTGAAATAGTATCCTGGCAACATGTCTAGCAATTTAAAAACATCAACTATTTCAAATTAATTGATTGAATGACTCGTTACAATTTCGAGTCAAGCCATGCAAACACTTTTCAAGATGCTCCGCTTTGGACAAGTCTTGAAATTATGGTTTTTATCTGCTTATTATAACTTCTGGTAAATTTACTTTACTTTTGTATGTTTTAAAATTAGTTACTTTATCAGACTGCCACTTGCAGCAACTACTTTTGCTTTTAGTACAAAATAAGTAACGTCATTCTTCTGAAGCAAAAGCATGGTGGCATGTTCATAACAATTGCAAAGCGTATCATTGATTCTCTGCCACATCCTATTCCATTAGACGGCAAATGATGACTCTATGAGGTTTATTTCCACACTTTTCATTGTTTACTACAGGAGATGTATAAATACTATCAATGTTATTACAATGAGTACATTTAACTTTTAAAGACAAAGAAAATCTTTTACGCAGCAAAATATTGTCTGATATTTTCAGCTTGCTTGTACAAATTTGACAAAAGAATTTTAAAGAGGTAGACAAAAATTTTTTTCAAAAATTTTTTTAGGTGTTTAAAATGCACTTTAAGGAAAAAGTTGTTTAAATCATAATATTTGTGTTTATTTTTATTCATGACTTGAACTTTCTTTACAACACTCGTGTCACCAGTTAGACAAAATTCTGATACAACCTTTTTAGTGTGAAACTTACCTTGAAACTTTCTTTTTTTTATTCTGTTGTCGTTTTTTTATTTTATTTGCCATTATTATTATTAAACTATAAAAATATCTTGATATTTAAGAAGTATATTACCAAAATACTTGAAAGTATATTACGACGAACAATTATCAAAATGCTTGGAAAACTAATCACATCAAAAGGTTGTTTAAGTTAATGACTTATAAAAGGTTGTTTAAGTTAATGACTTATAAAGGTTGTTTAAGTTAATGACTTATAAAAGATTGTTTAAGTTTTTGACTTTTCTTTTCGTGGAAACAAAGAGCATCACAAAATAAGTCATTTATGAACTTATATTTATAGAACTAGACTTTAAATGAGGGCTAAAACATAAAAATAAACACGGTTGCTAAGGCCGTTGCTAAAGATTCTAAAATTACTTTTTTGTCTTTGAATACTAATTTAAAGACTAATTTTTAAAGAAGAAAAATCTGGTACTCGTGATCCAGTGTGTTCAAACTGTTAAAATTGGAAAAAAAATTTTTGTTGTCTTTTGATGTTTTTAATTGGGTAGCACCACCTTAAGATTTTCACTTTTTTTTTTTATAATCAAACTCTTTCGATAACATTTTTATTGTACTAGTGAAAATACAATTACTTTCTGTAATTTTATGCAAATTAAAAATTATTTTATTAATTCGCATAAATTGTTATTTTTATATACTTTTTCATTTCGCTTTAATCTTATTGCGTTCGATCTTATAAAAAATCTCTGGATTGATATTAAGAAAATATTGAAACTTTCTAATTAGACAGTCCTGGAATTTTGTGATTATAAAAAAACAGAAAAATGTCTTTTTTTTCTGCTTGAAACCTGATTATTTTGACCCATAAAGTTCCATTGCATTGTATCTAAATCTGAAAAATATGAAGGTAAGATTGAAAAGCTGCTTATCACTTATTAAAAACTTCGGTACAACATGAATGTTTAAGTTCACTTCATTCACAGTCACCTTCACATTTTTCCAGAAAATTTTAAAGTTGTAAGCAAGGAGCAAGGTGAGCGTTTTCATCAAAATTTTAAAATTATGAAAGTTACCAAGGACAATATAACAGTAACATAATGAGTAATAATAAAGGAGAAGTTTTCAGGTAATTAAACATTCTCGAAAATCAAGCTTTTTTTCTGTTTAAAATTCAATTGTTTTTATTCCAGCCAAAGGCACCGTGGGAATTTCTAAAAGTTTCTTTTTTTTTTCATTTTGCCGTTTGTTAAAAATTACAAAAAAGAAAGTACAATAACAAAAAACCCTGGCCGGAGCAGGAAGAAGAGACAGACTTGTTTTATAACCGAACCCCGTTACAATTTTGTTTTCAAACGTATTTACATTAGGAATAAGTGATAAAATAAAACAGCATAAGTACCTACAAAACTTCAGCTTAAAAATAAATTTTTGCAAACACTCTTCCAGCGGAATAATTTAAAAATAAAAAATAAAATAATATAAAAGTAAGATTATCGTGAAGGTTTTTAATCACTAAGAATTGCGTTAAATTTTTGTTAAAAATAATCCTATATAAATAAGCAATTAGGGCTGATATTTAAAACCATATTTATTACAGTATAAAATCTTATTTTCAGTTAAATATTTATAAGTCAATTGTTCATAATGCGTTCAATTAGTTTAGCAAGGAAAGGGTAAAAACATTTTAAAAAACCAGGCAGATTCAAATCAGTTCACATTTAAATTAAAATAATAATAATAATAATTAATCAAAAACCACGTTACATGTTTTATATCAAAATAAAGTTTTATCAAACCTTTGCAATCAGACTCATCGCTGTTATCCCCGCAGTCATTAGAGTTATCGCATTTAAAATGAACAGGAATGCACTTTAAATTAGAACATTTAAAATAATCATCCTGGCAATTCGATTCAGGTTCACCAACAAGCTCTATAAAGGTTTTTTTGTAGTAAAGTTTAAATTTAATCAAAAACCAAATATGATATATACATTTAAAAAAAAAAGTTACCTTTGACAATCAGAAAGTTACAAAATAGAGAAAATATAGCAATTACCAACTTCATTTTGATTTGGGTTGAAAAAAATCTAATAAGAAACAAAAATATTATTCCTTTTGACTTTCTTATCACTAACAAAGGTATCCAAAAATACCCTACCAAAGTTGGAGCATCGTTTTTAGTTCAATATTAAATTTCTAACCGAAGATATTGCACAAAAAGTTTTTAGTATTGGGAAAAATAAAGCAAAATGATGACCCCTTAGTGCAAAAACCTATTTTGTACATAAATGGCTACTTAATATTTTCTTTAGTTTTGCTTCTCTTAAAATATACTAAGAAATTAGATTCTTTATAGTTATTTTTATTATATATTTTTTTATAAAAACAATCATTAAGGGATCGTTTATAACTTCATGATCGTTGGGAAGCAATAATAATAAATAAAACTGTTAAGATATATTTATGAAAAATACGCTAAATGATATTTTAATTACAACAGGGAATTAGAGGATTAAACCGTTATAATGTAAAGGGTCCCTGCTAAAGAGCTTTTAAAAAACGCTAAAGAGCTTTTAAAAAACCATTAGATTTGGAAGTAATTCACGTTACGTTTTGTTTATAAATAGTGTAACTAACAATAAAGTTGTTCTTCTCAAATTGAAACTTTTTTTTTCAAATGTGAATCTATTTTTAAAATGATATAAAGCATTAAAAAAATAATTAAAAGGTTATAATGACGATTACAAAAATTATCTTTGAAGCAAAACTCAAATATGAACTTATATTAAATGTTTTAATCGTGGTTTTATTACTTATTAGTTTTGTTTGTAACTATATAAATTTTTTTTTATCACATGGGTCCTCTATATTACCTTAATTCAACAATGCGGGAATTACCAGAAACAAATGTCAATTAAAGTTTTTAAAGTTTTTTGTAATGAAAGTTTTATAAATTTACAAACATAATTTTGTAAAACTCGTCAGAAAAATATATCTTACCAATGCTAGTATTTAAAAACTAAATACAATAAAAATACTTCATAAAATTAAAATACGCGCAAATTCAGCTTAAACGAATTTTTTTTTGTGCATAAGGTTTTTGTCTATTGTAGAAGTTACAAAACGCCCAATTACTCATCCCTTTTTCATATTTGAAGTCTCCGAATTTATATTCTTTTATTGAAAAATCAAGTTTTAACATTCGAAAATCTTTGATAACAAAAGATTTTTTTTCATTTCCTTCGTAATGGAACAATATATGGTTTACAGCATAAATATTTTATTATTCTTTAAGCTTATGCAATAACATATTTTTATTTAAAAGTTTCTCAAAACCAAATGAATGAAAAATAATCGTAAAGTTCATCTTTTTCTCTTTTTTAAACCAACATAAAATAAAATAACAACAACATCAATAGTAATAATAATAAAAATAACAATAACTCTTTTAGTACGTCACCCACCCTTAAACTTGAGACACCTTGAGTCAAAAAGTTTTTCAGGATATTATAAATTTTTGAACATAAAACAAAGAAAACAAAAAACTGATAACTAAAAAACCTTTTATTTATTTATTTTAATTGGTTTAAACTTGTTTCAACTTAATGGGGTCAAGGAAGATATTTAGTGAAGCATTAGCTTCACTAAAAGTCTTGTTTGACCCCATTATCTTGTTTGACCCCATTATCTTTTTTTGTTTATTTTAATCTCACAATTTTGTCAGAGCACTGCTCTGACAAAATTGTGAGATTAAAATAAACAAAAAAATTTATATATCAATTTATAAGTTCCCGAAATTTATATAAAAATTTATAAGTTCCCGACCGCTACGTAGTGAATTTAAATTTAATAGTAAAATTTATAAAATCCGAAGATCGCTATGTATTGACTACATAGCAGTTAAAATAGTAATGTTAATTTTTAGGTTTAGATTATTAAGATTCTAATTACTTAATAGTTCATTACCAAATCTATCATTTAGACTAATGTCTATGATAAAAAAAATAAACTGTTTTTTTCTTGGGCTGTTATGTACGACATAACATTAATAAAATTTTCATCGCACAAAATTGTAATACTGAATTAACAAAAATTTTTCTTCACAACGATAGTTTGTACTGATACAGCTTCTATGAGTTTTAATAAAACAGAAGTTTTTACTTATTTCTATTCACATTACTTATTTTTCTATTCAAATTATGTTTATGAAAAAAAAATGCGGAAAAATTATAGGTAAATTTGGGTAAAATGTTAAAATGACTTAAAAAAAAAACTGATATTGTTATTGAAATGAGTTATTTTTACCACCGATTTATATAGACAAACTTCCTTTATTGAAAAGTTTTATAGAGATGTTAAAATATAAACAACGCAAAAAAAGTCATTTAGCTTATCTAAAACATGACAATAAAGTATGACATTGCAGTGCTTATGTATAAAATATATAGAAATATTATCTATATAAAATATTGTTTTTATTCATATGTTTACGCTTAGGGAAAATCATTCTGAATAATGATAAATCAGATATTGTATCTATTCCTAATTAATTCAACCTATTAAACAAAAATAAAAGAATATATTTGACAAAAGAAATATTTTTTAACAAAATATCCTCATATACATAACACTCCCAATTAAAAAAAACATTCTCGATTCAACAAATCAATATGATTTCTCCATTATTAGTTTTGTCATTGTTTTGTAAGAAACTTCACAAATTTAAAAAAAAGAATAACAAAATAATTTTCATGTTATTTTTTCTATTATTTATTGACAAGATTTAAATTTCAACTAATAATTTTTTTGTGCTCTAAAGTTACGACTTTGCAAAATTTATTTTGTAAAACTTACTTGATGGTAAAAACATTACATAGTCATTACTTTCAAACACTCAAAGAATGCTAAAAAAAATTTAAAACTTATCAATGTATTTGGTGTAGGTACGGCGAACATTGTGCGATTTTTTGTTCCCAGTCTCAAAATATATCTGAAAACATCAAAAAATCTTTCTTCCGCACCTGAATAATCAAGAATAAAATAGAATACGATAATATTTTGTATTCTCTTTCATTTTTAGCAGAAAATTACTTTATATTTTTATAAAATATACTTAAAACTTATTGAATAAGTTTTGAGTATATTTTATAAACAATATAAATTAATTTTCTGTCAAGGCACCAAACTTTTGTAAAAAAGTTAACTAGGGTGGTTAAAATTGTTTGAATTTTGAATAAGATGTTTATATTAGTTTAATTATTTTCATATTTAAAACATCTCTACCATTAAATAAGTGAAAAAGTAAACAAAATTAATTGTGAACAAAATTAATTTTTAATATGAACATAAATTATTCTGAATAATTTAACATTTTAAAGTTATAACTTTTAAATACACGTGGTTAACCTTTAATCTCCAATTTTGTGAAAAACCTGTTTCCGAAAGTAAGATCTACTTGTCATAAACTGTCAATGAACAATTTATCTAAAAAAAGCTAGAAATAACCTCAAAGTATATCACATATTCTACTTTAATGGGTATATCACATATTTTAAGGTAGAAAATTATAATCTTTAAGGGGGAAACCCCCTCTAAATTTACCCAAATTTTATAAAAAATATTTTTATTTATTTATGCATTTTAATGTATGCAGAATTCAAAATTATTTGTTTGTTTACTGATTTTAATCATTAAATCCTTCAAGTTTAGCTTTTTTTTAAGGTACCTTAAAATTTATATCATAGCAACGCCCATAGCAATGGTGTAGCACCTTATTAAAAATCCTCATAACTTGTGTGTATTTTTAAATAGCTGAAGTAAAATGCTTGGTTTGGCTTCTTTACTTATCCAGCGAGCGAAAAAAGTCTGGTTTATCAAGTCTGATTACAGCTTTCTGTTATTCTGAAGCTTTTAAAGTTGTCATTTTTCTTAATTTTTTAAAAAAATGAGTAAAGCGTGTAGGATAAAATCAAGAACAATAATTAAAAAAAGAGGAGAGGTTTTTTAGGGACGAAATTTAACAGTCTTGACAAAGAAAATATTGAAATGGAATTAAATGATAATCCTGCCGTAACAATTTTGATTGATTCAAATACTACAACTGTCAGTTATAGCTTTGTAAATAACAAACCTGGATTAAATTTATTTCCTTTTCCGCAGATACTACATCTGTATCTGCGAAAAAGGAAAAGCCAATTGAATGTTCAATTGCTTTTACAAGAATAAAAATATCTGGGTATAGGATTATTGATTGCTTTTTATTGTCTGACATATTTAGAGCTTTATCTTGTCCTTATGGTGGCAAGTGTTTATTCTTGTCATTGTCCAAAAAAATGCAAAACAAAAAATGACTTGCCTAAAAGTTACTTATCAAATGCTTTAATTTTAAATATGAAAATGAGTTTTATACTTCAAATTAATGTAACAAAGGATATGATGTTAATTGCAGAACATTATTCACAATGCGTGCAATTGGACAGGGACATTCTGGTATAGAAATATTCACCACTTTAATAAATATGCCACAACCAATGACTCAAAATAATTATGATAAGTTAGCTGCGAAAATAGGAGAATTGCATAAACATGTTGCTAATGATGAAGTTTTTGATATTGGTGTGTCGTGTGATGGTACTTGGCAGAGAAGAGGCTTTTCATCATTAAACGGTGTCTTTTCTGCATTATCAATGGACACTGGAAAGGTTTTGGATGTCGAACCAATGTGCAGGTTCTGCAAAGGTTGCTTTTTAAAGAAAGATCTTTTAAAAACAAACCCTACAGCCTATGCCCAATGAAGAAACTCTCAAATTTGTAAAAACAATTACAAAGGATCTGCAAGTGGTATGGAGAGCACTGGTGCAAAACGTGTGTTTTTAAGATCTATTGACAAGTACAAACTGCGATATGTGAATTTTTTAGGAGACAAGGACAGTAAAAGTTTCATTAATGCATAGATACTTACCCTGGTATTCAAGTTAATAAGTTAGAATGTGTGGAACACTATCAAAAAGTTGTTGGTACACGACTACGAAATTTAATGAAAAGAGAAAAAGGTCTTGGTGGGCGTGGTTGTCTTACAGATGCAGTAATCGATCGTCTGCAAAATTTCTTTGGTGTTGCTATTAGGCAAAATGCTGGAAACTTAGCAGGTATGAAGGCAAGCGTATTGGCTACATTATTTCATGTTGCATCTTCCAAAACAAATAACTTGCACTTTCCTCACTGTCCTACTGGCATGAATAGTTGGTGCAAGTTCAACTTTGATAAAGCAAATAAAACCAACACTTACAAACCGGGTCCAGGTCTTCCAATGAACGTAATATTTGAGAAAGAGGGTATAACTTATAAACCAGGAGGATTTTAAATGCTGTTTTTTAGATTTAATGAGGTTAATGATTGCTTTTTTATACATTTTTTGGTGTTATTTAATAAAAAAATTATTAATTTGTTTTTTTCTCAGTATGAAGTATTTAAGAAGTCGGCCAACATTGCTCGTCAACCATTCAAGAGCCATTTCTAAAATTTTCAGTGGTTGTTTATTAACTGGTATAGAGTGTTTTAAGTTGAACAGTTTTTTTTTTTTTTTTTTTACAGGTGGGGTTTAGGGGGTTTTATTACCATATTATTGTATATTGGACTTTGACTTCAAAATAACAAATTTTGTATTTGCAAAAAAAAATTCTGTTAAAATTAAAAAACAATTCTACTCTATATAAAAAACATATAAAAATTTCAACTTGAGTTGTTTTGCTCCCTGCCCACAATATTGGCCGGCGTGAAACCTGTATTTGCTGTTTTTTGGTAATTTTTTATGGTTTCCATAGCAACATGTTACCATTTTTTTTATTTTTGTACTTTTTTTCTTATTTTTTTTTATATATGCTATTGATCTGACAAATTTTTTTTTTCTAAAAATTGATTTTAAAATTAGAGGGGGTTTCTTCTTTAAGGTAAAACATTATACCTTTAAGGTAGCAAATTACACCACATATTACCATTCTTGGTGTAATTTCCTACCTTATATATGTATCAACATGTTGTTTTAATCCGATAACTAAAAACTCTATGTACTTATATTTAATTTTTTTATTTTTGTTTTTAGGTGGCCTAAGAAATCCTATTGGTCTTTTCATAGAGCACTGCTGATGAGCATTTAATTAGAAAATTTACGCCTCCTTCTGATCCGATGACGCAACAAAATACTCAGAGCTCGCACTGAATCCTCTTGCTTATAAAGAAAACTCTTTAACCACTGCACCATGGCTGCTTTAACTTAAACCTCTTGCTTTTTAGCGGTTAGAGCGCTTTCTTAGTTAATTAACTATTGTTCATAATGCCAGCGCTCTAACCACTGCACCACGTCGCAATATGTAATCATTAGCAATGTGTACACACATATTGATAGCAATTGGTGGCTGTAGTAATATAGTTGCCGTGAAATTGTTGTTATGAAGTTGCTAGCTAAAAAAGCTACGGTATGTAGCTATTAACTAGATTTAGATTCGTTTTTATGTTGTAGTTAACTACATACAGGCCCGAACCAGGCCAACTTTGCGCTTCGGGCAAGCAAATAAAATTGCGCCCCCCTCCCAAAAAAATATACAAAAAACACATTATATATATATATTTACATGAAAAAAAAATAATTATTGATAACAAAATTTATCGCATCAAGTTAAAAAAATAATTTGTCACCAATGTTTCACAAACTTCAGTTCAAGGTCACTTTTTTGGAGGCAAAGTCACTAATGACATCATCAAAATCAAGTGCGTTGGCCACTTCATGTTCAATTGAAACTACTCCCAGACAAGACAAACGTTCTTGGCCCATAGTTGATCTCAAATAGTTTTTTATGATCTTAAGTTTACTGAAACTTCTTTCACACGTGGCAACTGTAACTGGTAAGGTGAGAAGATGTGAATATCAATTGCCGTGTTAGGATTAGCATCAGTCAATGAGTATTTATGAATGAGCTGCAAAATGTCCATCGGGCTAAATTTTTCAAAGTTTTCCATCATGGCAGCAGCTTGATATTTAAATCTGCCTTTTAAATTTTAGACAAATTTTTGGCTCTAGTCTTAAGTTCATCCACTGAACTTTTGGAGAGAGAATGTCCACTGAGGAAGTCAAAATCTGAGGATACTGCAGACATAGCTTCAAACCGCAACTCAAGTTGTGTGAGAATGCTGTCAAACACAAGGTTGCACTGGGATCCGAAATCTGTTTCTGGTGACAAACGGCAAAAGTCATCTTCAGCTTCATAAAGTGCCATATGCTTCACTTTGCGCTTTCTCTTCATAGGAAAGTCTCCTTCAATTCCAATTTGGATAGCTGTTTCTGCAGCAGCTTTGATAATGTTGTCCACCCCAACATCTCTCAGATTCTGAATGAAGCTCTTCAGTCCTTTCATTTTTTTTGCTGCAATGTCAGTTGAAATGTTTTTAGACTGAAGCTGTTTGTATGCCCGGTCACTTAAAGAAAGAATTTGACACCAAAAATCCAACAAACACAGAAAACTGAAATCACTTTGAATGATGAGCTCTTTTGCGCTGCAAACTGAGACAGCATTTGTCTTGGGTAGTTTCAAGTTTTAGAATTATGGATTCCAAAACTTGAAGAACTTCTTTTATTTGTCTGTGTAGTGGGATGATTGCTTCTTTTTTGGCAGACCATCTTGTATCACTATTTCCCTTTAGTGAGATGGTCAATGTTTTCATCAGTTTTTCCCATCTTAAGGGAGAACTTGAGAAAAAGTTAAAGATGGCTTGAACTTTTTCAAAGAATGCAATCATGAGTGGAGAAACTTCAGCAGCATGGACACCAACAAGGTTTAAAGGGTGAGCTGCACCTGGAACAAATCGTGCAAACTCATTTAGAGAATGGATGTGAGCTTGGACGCCATTATATTTTCCAGACATATTGGCTCCATTGTCGTAACCTTGGCCCCGACAATCAGAAATGCTCCGGCCATCCTTCTCCAGTTTTTCGGTGATTTTAGCTGCAAGGCCCTTTCCAGTTTTTTCGTGAGATTCAATGAAGTCCACAAAGCTTTCCTCAATTGTACAGGTTTCCTCAGTGATGTGGACATACCTGATTATTTGGGTCATCTGCTCTTTGTGGGAGGCATCTGGAGTGCAGTCAAACAAAACAGAGTAGTATTTAGCTTCTCTGACATTTGACAAAATTTCATTCCTTTCATTTTTCATCTCTCAGTTGATAACTCTCTGCAGATCAGAATCCAAAGAGTTCTCCTTCCTTGAGATTTTTTTCCAGATTTTTCCAATCAGAATAGCATCTTTGGTGTTCATTGCTGTTTTCGTGTTCTGGAATTCTTGGGTTTAGTTTTTTCCTGTCACAAAATCCTTTTGAAATTTCTGAAAAATTGTTGGTTTTTGTCGTTGAAAATAGCAGACAGCAAAAACAAAACAAAGAATCTTTTTTGTTGCTGTACAGCAGCCAGTAGCGAACAAATTTTTCACCATTGGGATGAATTTTTTCATACCATTTCGAGCTGAAGTGTCGCATTCTGTTGTCAAAGTCACAAAGTGTGTTTGGGAAAAATTCTCTTCTTTCTTGCTCCGGCCCATACTGAATCAAAAAGCACCTTGTTTTATCTGTCATTTTAGGCCATGTAGCTGGATCACTGTGTTGAAAGTTTTCTCCTGAGGTTGCTGAAATTTCTGAGATTTCAGGAGGAAATTCATTGTTGCCCATTTCAATTGGTTTGGAAGCTGAGAATTTCTATCTTCTTGTGCTTCTGAATCATTTGGTCCAAATTCGTCTTGACTTTGGCCAATGAAAATCTCCTCTTCAATTAATTCCAATGGATGATATGAATTTAAGTCAGTAATTAAAGATGTAGCAGCAACTTCAGCTGTTGAATCATTATCAACTTCATTGCAAATATCCTCTGAAATAATTTGTTTTTCCACAGAAGAGTTTGTTACCAACCACTTCTTGAAACAATTTCTTAGTTTTGCGTCACTTTCAAGACGGTAATTTTTTCCTTCTGAAATTCAGCACCAGATAATTTTTTTGCACAATTCATTGTAAAAAATAATGTTAAAAAATACAACTTTTTAGTGTTTAAGGGCGCTCTTCTGTTTGGTAAATGAGCTTTTATTTTAAAGTTCGTCAGGAGGCGCAATTTTAATTAATTAACTTATCAACATAAAAGTGACGCCACGCAAATTAGTTTTATAATGTGAAAATAAATAAATTAATTTGGGGAATTTTGCGCCCTCCCAATTTTGGCGCCTCAGGCCGCGGCCCGGCTGGCCCCGCCCTTGGTACGGCTCTGACTACATACCTATGATTTGTAGCTATCGGTATTTTGTAGTAATGTAGCTAGCTATATATAATTGCTATATTTAAGATATACAATGCATAAATTAAGTTTTAAACATAAAATTATAGTTATTTTGTTGTGTTTTGTTTTTTACACAATTTTAGCCAAAAAACTATAAAAAATTTTAACTGGTAAGACAATTGGCATCATTATAAATACCAAAAGCAATATCTTTCAACGTAAGTATATGTCATGAAGTAACTATTTTATATTTATATTTACACAATTATAACGAAAAATTTTAACGAAACATTTTGTTGGTACTAAACATATTTTTTAAATATGTATATTTTATATATGTATATTTATAAGCAGGAGATCCAGGTTCGAAACAAGCTCTGGACAAATTTTCGCGTCACGGTAAGGAAGGAGGCGTGAACTTCCTGGTTAATTCTACTTCCGCGGTGCTCTGTGACAAGACCGTAAGGACTTCTTGGGGCACCTAAAATAATAAAAATAAAAAAATAAAAAAAAAAAATATATATATATTCTTCAACCGTTAATTCAGCGTTAAGCGAAAACAATTTTTTTTTAGTTATAACTTTATTTAGGGAAAAAGTTGACGAAGTATTTATGACGTAATTTTATTTACATACATTGAAAAGTAGATTTACATAATCAAATGTTTGGAGAATTTTGGAGGATGAGTTTATTTAACAAACAATAGCAAAGGTTAACAAGCAAAAAAATATCAAAAACTGCCTGCCACTGATGCATAAAAACTAAGGATTAAATTACATTAAATAGTATTGAAGGTTCGTAATGAAAAAAATAATAATAATTTAAACAATATAATTTAAAATGGCTCTCACTAAATATCGTTTAAAACAATAGTAGTGTAAAAAGGTTGATTGTTAAAAAAATACAAAATAGTGTTTTGAAACAATTGTTAAACTAATGGGTCGATAACCGCTAAAAAGAACGTTTTAATTGATATTTAATATTTATTTAAATCAATATTTTCTTTAATAAAGATGTCTTCATCATTATGACAAACTTTTAGCTTGTAATGTTGACAAAGGTTTTTGAGTATTTTGGGACACCCTGTCCCACTGTACAAGCTCCAAAACGATTAGCAATTTTTAATGACGATTCATTATTCAACATTCTAATATTTATTTGAAATATTATTATTATCAATATTATTATTCCCTTTTTTTATTTTGACCGTTGAAAAGAATAAAAGGTAAAGTTTAATAAATTTTTTCTTTAATAAATGTAAATGCATTTTTAAATTGAAATTTTTAGTGCTATACTAAGTGCAATTTCTTTTGTTCTTTCTTTACTAAAAATAATTTTTGGTATTGTGGTTGATCCTCTTCCAGCTAATTGCTATACGGAGACCACATGCAAAAATCCGCAGAAGACAAGTTCAGCCCACTAAGAAGCATCACAACCCACCGCCACATACCAATAAGTTTAACAAGAAAGAAAAAAATGTTACGTAAATTTCAGAAGTTCGAAATCGAAGGTAATCGGAAGAAATCGAAATAAAAAGTAATCGGAGTAAGAAAGATAACATCGAGAAATGCGGGCAGACCGGTCTGAAGAAGCACAAAAACTTAAAAAACTTTCTCATCATTTCAGACTAAAATTTTTTTTAATAGACCTAATAAATTTTCTTTACTAAATAAAACTTCTAAAAAAATTGGTTTTAACTTGTTTATTAACTTAAGTTCAAAAACGACATAAATAATCCAATTTTATTATGTTTTTTTTAATTCTATTTTTGTTTTAAAGTAATAGAGATATGGAACGAGCATGTTAATTTACTAAAATGGAAAAAATTCCAATAAGGAAGCCATTGAAGCGTGCAACAATAATACGGGCGTCTAATAGATGCTCATACTCTACATAATTTTAAAAATCTTTATTATAAAGAAAATGAAGCTATTTTTAAAAAGGTATATTTAATTATACAATTAAGTTAGGAAATTATTACAATTTTCATCATGAAGTATTTTGTTGATTTTAAAAACTGATTTTAAAATGTCTTTTGCATTGTTTGCCTTTTTCAGAATGTGAGCAGGGAAATAATTCATTTCACAATGAGATTTGTCCAACAAATTAGACAAACGTTCCTTTTTATATACCCTGCTGTGGCGTTATGTAAGTTTTATTTTTTATACACCCAACTGTGACGTTGCATTGAAAGTCACATTTATATAATTAATTTAATACTTTCAATTTAAAAAAGTTTAAACCTATATCTGTTCTGTAACTAAAAGCTGTTATACATTTATATCTTTTTTGTTGCTAGGTTACTTAATTTTATTTATTTGTTCTATTTAACTAAAGAGTAAGTTAGTTTCGGTCATTATTTTAAATTGGTCACTTAAGCTTTATCTAAACAAAGAGTAATTATAAATATCATAAAAACAGGTCTATATAGAGTAGGATATATTACTAAATTAATTCGATCAATAATTAATAAACTGATTTATGCCAGTTTATTTCCTCTTTAAAATCACTTCCTATTCCTATAAATAAACACCATTTTTCTGTATTAATCTGATAGTATTTATCTTAATCTTAAGGTAATATATGAACGTTGTTTGCCATTTTATTAAATAATATCAAACAAAATGCTAAGCAGAGAAGAAGCTATTAAAAGTGCTTTAGAATATTATTGAAAGAAATTTCATTAAGATAGTGTGCATCCAGGTTCAATATACCAAAATTGACATTGGTTAAGAGAAATAAAAATATAAATGTGTGTCAACATGGAAGCAAATGGTCAACCGCTTTATTGTTGTTAATTTATTAAAGTTAATGTTTCAGAAATTATGCCGACAAATCTCCTTTTGTTTAACTCAAAAGCATTTATTGAAAAATGGCAACCACATGTGGCCGTAGTGGGTGTGAGTGGAAAAAAAAGTGTGAAGTTATGAACGAATTGATCATCGGTATATATATCAATTCTCAATGTGGACCACATAATGTGGCATATTTATATTTATATTTATATGGATAGTTATGCCACTCAATGAGATATAAACTTTAATTATGTGGGTGAAAAATTAGATATGGCTTCATATCAAAGCCGACAACACAGGGGGACCAGTAAGCACTAGCCCCCTCCCCCCTTTTTTTTTCTAAAGGACTTTTTTTTTTTAAGAAATTTTTAGATATAGAAAACTATTTTTAGAAATTGACGATTGTAACCCTCCACTTTAAAACCCGTGTTGTCGGCCCTGCATATGGACAACATAATGTGGCCTACATAACTATACCGCTTTATTTAGTATAATCTTTCAACAAGAATGATGGTACATGTGGCCATAGAGTTTATATGTGGTACAAAGTGTAAAATTCTAATCTAGTTTATGATCTATATATAATCTGATAATTAGTTATCGCCCACATGCTAAACACATAATGCGGTTTATATAACTATGCCACTCAATCTAATATGATATTTATTAAAAATATAAAAAACTATATATGGCTGTGGTGTTGACCATAAATACAACACACTATCTTGCCGCATTTTAAAATTCCATTGCAAGAATATTCCATGAGACACATCACATGGTTCCACAACTTTATTTGTTTTTAATGATTTTTGTTAGGTTTTTAAGCAAATTTTAATAATAAGAATAAGTATTCATTATAAAAATGTCATTAGACTTGTATATATATGTTTTTTACACGCGTAGCCCAGCCCACGTAAAACTTTTCTGTAAGAATATGTTTAGTGATCATTCTTTTTAGTGTGAGTTTGAGCGTATATACGTCGTAGACCGCACAAGTGAACTGTGCGGTCCATTATAAATACAAAATATTTTCACCCACTTGAAACTTTGTTAGAAATATAATGCTGTGTTCGTTTTTGTTTAGTGTGATTTTCAGTGGTGTAAGCTTTATACCCACACATGGACCGTATCAACGCTATCTCATAAATGAGAATGGTTAGCATGTGGCTTACATATGCCAACCATTCATAAGCTTTCCACATGTGGCCGACATGAAACTTACACGTAGAAATGTCGTACATTCTGATTTAGCGAAGTTTTAACTGTAATTTCACTTATGTCTTTATATGTAAAGGGTATTACATACGATTTTTCTGCCTATCAGATCATACATTTATTTTTTAACTACTGGAAGAGAGAATATATTGTGTCGTTAAATATAGTTGGAAAAATGTTTAAATTGTATTATAAATCATCAAAGTGCAAAAACATTAATAAAGCTAATTTAATTTTATTTGAAATTTTGTATGATCAAGTGTGATTATAAAACTGTGTGTATGGATTTATGTGTAATTATAACATTTTTTGTATAATTATGTATAATTATAAAATTGTGATTACAAAATTGTGTGCTTATAAAATTGTGATAGTTAAATTGTGTGTATGATTATGCGTGGTTGTATAATTGTGATTATAAAGTTGTGTGTATGATTATAAAATTATGATTATAAAATTGTGTGCACGATTATGTGTGATTAAAAATGTGTGATTATAAAATTTCATAAGTGGCAAGTGTTATCAAAATCAAAAAGAAACGATTCAAGAAGTGAAGAAGAGGTTTAGAAAGAAGCTGAAACAATGGAGAAAATTCGATTAATGAAAAAAAAAACGAAATAAAATCTTAAAGCGTAACATAGACTACTTAGACGATGTGAAAAGTATTCCAATTTCTCGGAGTATTTTTTTCGCTTTACAAAGATTTTCATGATTTATTAATCGTGAAAAGAATTGTGCTTTTGCCATTGTACTACAAAACAATACCAGCACATAGCACCAGCATAGCATGTTTTTTGCACTGAAAAACAATACCAGCATAGCACGTTTTTTTTTGCACTGAAAAGTGTAAACATGGCAGTTCCAATATTTAGATTAGTTTTTTCTTTTTCTTAGCTTTCTTAAGTATATTAGTTTTGTTGTTTATCCAACAACAAAAAATTTTTTCATTTTTATGATTTTAATTATTTGATTATAATTATGACCCATTTTAGTTAAAAAACTATTTATAAATCCGGTCAATAATAGTAAAATTAATTTGTTAAAATAGATATAACATAAAACAATTCTTATATATATATATTTTTTTTTAAAGAACGAAATTCTTTATATATTAAAAAAACGTAACCATGAATTATATGTTTTCTATTAAAAACAATGTTTACTGAAATTAGAGTAACTACTTATTACGTTTAAAAGCTTGTATATTTGCATGACAACTGTATAGTTGTGTCTTTTTCAAGCGTACAAGTATAGAAAAAAACTTCAAAATAAAATTTATTGATAGAAGGGCGCCTAATGAATTACTCACTGCTCAAATAATTCACAGTATTGTTCATTACATAGATGTTACTCAAAGTATATTTGTTTTTAGAGTGATTATGCTACAGAAAAACTACGATTATCAGAAAAACTACGTTTAACGGAACTAAAAGTATGGTTAAAAGAATGTCTTTACCCAGAAAATATTATAGAAAAAGCATTTCATAATGCCAAATTACAAGGACCAGCACCTTTAAAAAAGTCCAAAGAAGTTTTTCCTTTGGTTACTACATTTTATAGCAATTTAACCAGCTTATTTTAACAGAAACTAACCTTTTATTTAGTCTATCTACTAATGCAAGGGAAAAGGAGGCTTTTTCAAATATTCATCCAGCAATAGCCTACAAATAACCACCAAATTTACTTAGACAACTAACTTCTTCAAAATTTCATTCTATTTCATCTATCAAAAAAACGGGTTTATTCAAATGTAAAGATATTCGTTGTAAAATTTGCCGATTATATTTACAAGCAGTTGATAAGTTTGAGACGAAAAATATTCGTTGTCATATTTTTTTTTTTTTTAGTTTTTTTTATGGTTGTTTAGGTGCTCCCAGAAGTCCTTACGGTCTTTTCACGGAGCACCGCGGGAGAGCATTTAACTGGAGGTTCGCGCCTCCTTCCTTACCATTGTCGCTTATTCGGCTGAAGCCGGCGTCGAACCTCGGACCTCTGGGTTTTGAGCCAGAACTCTAACCCACTGCGCCACGGCTGCTCCATATAAAAGTCATTTAGGGGAGATGGGGGCGCATTGATGTTTTGAAAATTGCGCAGAACCTGAAAGAGATGTAAAAACTTATTACCTACGAAACACCTGTAGAACTATCTGGCTTTTGGAATATATAAATATTTTGATTTAAAAAAATGATAAACATGAATAATTTTAACTTTTAAACAACCCTCTCAAAAGATCAATGTACCCCAAACTATGGGGTACTATGATCTCCGACTTGGGCACATTGATCTTATATGCGTAATATTATCTAAACGTTTAACACTTCTATAACTAAATCTTGTAAATAATTTAGTCAAAGGGTAATATTGTATAACATATAATACATCTAAATTTTTTAATTATTTTTTAAATATAGCAGTTAAACCCACTAGTCTATTTTTTAATTAAAAAATGTATAAATCACAGCAGCTATAAGCTACCCGCTTTATATACGTTTAAAACTTTACAACAACTTGAAATTTATAAGAACTGAAATATAAAGACTGAAATACAGAATACAACTTTTAAGTTTACAAAACTTGTTAAAAGTACAATATTTTGATTAAGAATATTTCATCATTTGTGAAAGTCAAGTTGTGAAGCAGCTTTTGGTTTACATTGTTTTTTATTCCTAAGCAAGTAATTCTTAGTTTCTTTCTTATCTTTTGTGGAGACTTTTTGTTGATTTTTGGTTTGCTTCAAAATTTTCTTTTCTTTTGACAAACGAATTTCATTTCTGACAGGAGTATCAGTCAAGATCCTTGTTTTTAACTGCCTACTTTTAACTTTTTTTTTTTCTGGCAGATGCTTTTGGGTAAGGTTTTAAAACCTCAGGTGAGATTATAGAAGCAACACTTGTTGACACTTTGTTTAAAATACTTGTTTCAATATTTACTATAGTTATTTCAGACTCTATGTGATTAACATGTGCTGGTATCATTTCAGATTCCATGTTGTTGACAGAAGTGATAGTAACTGTATCTGGAGCAGCTCTATCTGTAACTGATGATGGTAAATATTCGTCATCTTTGAAAATTTCAGAATTGAATGGCTCAATGCCAGCTACTCTAAATCCTGTCTGTATATTAGATGGTGAGAAAGCTTTTGTATACGGTTCTCGAACTATTGAAATAATATCATAAATGGTCATTGGTCTTGGGTTTGAAACCATCCAATTATCACATGCAGAATTGTAAAACCTTTTCAATGGTCCAAAAACAGTTCTATCTAATGGCTGCAATTTATGGCTGCAATGGGGAAGGGAAAACTTATCATTGTAATTCCGTGTTGAATTGCAAGCTCCAAGCCTTTAACAGAAATATGACTTTCATGACTGTCGAGAAGTAAGAAAACTGGAGATTCCTGAGAACAGTTTGAATATTTAACAAAATGTTTAATCCATTCTATGAAAATTTCTGAGTTCATCCAACCAGAAGGATTTGCAAATCCCACACATCCAGGAGGTCCTTCCTTAATCATTGTAATCATGAAACTTTACCCTCGGAAAAATAAATAATGGAGGAATGGAATTTCCAATAGCATTAGAGGCACAACATGGAGTTACCAATGTTCCTCGTTCTGCAGATGTGATTCTTCCAACTTGTTTGCTTCCTCTACCAGCTAAAACCTTTACCGGCTTTTGAACGGTTGTTAAACCAGTTTTATCAACATTATATATACAGTTAGGATTATATTTATATCGATTTCTTACCGTTTTAAGATTTTGAAAAAACTCTCTTACAGTGTGTTTGTTAAAAGCTTTTGTTTGTTGATCGAGCGAAGCTCGTTGCTTCAGGTGTTCGTAGAGACAACTCTGGTTGTCTTTTCATAAAACCTTGCAACCAATCAATGCCTGCAATTTTATTTTTGATCCATGATGATGGGCATATCTTATTGTTTTTTAAAGCAAATTCATATGCCAATAATCGCGTTGACCTAGTTGAAAGGCCATAGTTCATTTTTGATGCAATTAGTAAATAACTTGATAAACTTTTTTCATCTACTGCTGTAAAAACTTGTCTATTGTTGTAGTTAGGCTTAAAAGCTTCATTTGGATTAAGCCTCTTTATACGACAATGTCTTTTTAAAGTCATTCTATCTATGTTAAACTGACGTGCTACAACATTCAGTTGTGTTCCTTCTAAAACTTTATTAACAGCTACTTTCATTGTTTCACTTGGTATAGCAACTTTATTTGTTTTTTTAATTCTATTTCTAACCATTTTAAGATCTGTAAAAAAATATATCAATAAAAACATATGTTTTTAATAAATGCTAATATTTAACATAATAATATTATGTTAAATATTTTTTAATTATTATGTTAAATATTATTCTTTTGATATTGTAAAATAATAGTATTATTATTACTAGCTTATAACATAAGTAGATTTAAAAAATGAAATGCTAAAAGCTATTGTTTGTTTATATATAGTTTTTTTTTAAATTATAAATACAATTCCATTCGTTTAACTGTATTGCTTATAAACAAAAACATGGGGCACTTCGTCTTGATGGGGCACTTTATTTTCACAATGGGTCGCATAGTCAAAGATCAATCACTGTATAGGTATAGGTAAACATATTCTTTATAGCATATTTATCTGTATAAATTGCAGCCAAATAAAAATTATAATATCAGTATGATACACCTAACACTTACAAACTTAAAATTGTTGTTAACCCATAATAGACATCTAAATAAATATATTTGTATTATAACCCGATTTAAAAAAATCACTTTTTATGACGAAAAACAATATTTTCTTTATTTTTTTTTGACGTGATAACCTTATGAAAAATATTACGAATAACTCATGAAGGGAAGCATAATGGTTAATTAAATTGCAACCTCACTTCTAGTAAGGCAAAAAATGAAACAAGAAAAGCCAAAGATCATACTGCCCTGCTAAGTTTAATGCTCCACCCTCATCTCCCTTACATAAAATATGAAAGTCATAAGAAAGTCATTTACATAAACAAAAGACACATTTAATTGAGACTTCCTTTTAAAAAAATGTTACAATGGTAACTCATAGTTACAATATAGCAATTAAATATTTCTATTATCTAACTTTCTACAGTTATAAAAATCTTGACAAAAGCATTAAGCATAGCACTACTGATGAAAATAGTAAAAGGCCTCTAGTGCTTTATTATCATTTATATTGTATATATTTATTTTAAAGAAATTTTCCATTATACTGTTTATTATCAAATTGGTATATATATATATATATATATATATATATATATATATATATATATATATATATATATATATATATATATATATATATATATATATATATATATATATATATATATATATATATATATATATATATATATATATATATATATATATATATATATATATATATATATATATATACATATATATGATTCAAGCCAGCAAAGGATCGTACAAAAAACAGCTGATAATATATTATACAAGCTAACAAATGTTAAATTTGTTTTTTTATAAGCACAAAAAGTAATAATTTTTTTTTTTCACTATTAGGGCTGAAACAAACTTCTGATTTCAAAATTTCCAGACGACGTTGATCACGTAAGTTTATCTAAACATTATAAAACTTTGATTTATTGGTTTAGAAAGTTTTGCGACTGTTATTTAATGTTAATTTTACTGATTTATCAAATTTCTTATCAGAGTTTGTTTTTACTGAAAAAATTCAATTTATTACATTTAAGAAAATATATACGCTATAAAATATTATATCAAGAGTCTGAAGATTCGGAAGAAAAGTTTAAAAGTACCAAGTATATTCAGATCAACTATCAAAGAAGCTGTTAAACTTAAAGAAGATATGAAGAAAGCACTACATTTAAAAAGCTGCTCACTTCACTTTGATAGTAAACCTATTAGTCACCAAGAATATCAAGTGTTAGAATAAACAAAGAGAAGTTAAGGTACAAACACTAGACGTATCCGACGGAAAAGCAGATACTGTTATTAAAGGTATAACAGCTATTCTCAATGATTTCAATTTATGAAAGACTATACAAATAATTGTAGTGGACACTGCTAATGTAAACGCTGGAAGAAGGAATGGGGCTGTCAGTCAGTTACAAAGACGCTCTACTGTAAAGAAACTGAAAAAATCACAATTCATTGGTTATCAACATTATGTTCTTGACCTAGTCTTTTGCGTAATAATGAATAAGAACTTAGAGGAATCAACATATTGCTCAATATCAAATATCCATTTATTCTGGAACTTGTAAAAAACTACGTACAGATCAGGAAGAATTTCAAAAATGGTAAAGAAGTGATTAGTCAAAAAGTAGGATGGTGTAATGATAACAAATTTCTATTTCTTTAACTAGGGTATTCCGCTTTTTTGAAAAACCTGGAGTATTTTTAAAGTGAAGTTTCAGAAAATACCTAAATTAAATAATGCAAGATGGAATTCCATATTGCATTATTTTGCAATATGGTATTCCATTCCATATTGTATTATTTTGCAATATGGAATTCCAATTTGCAATACTAGGTCTTTTGGCATTTTTTTTTCTAACAGAGAAAGAAGACTCACTACTCAACATTTATAAATTTATCTCTTACAGAAGGGTGAACCATTGGTTAACTGACCAAATGTAAAATGCGGATGATTATTTGAAGCTATGTAGCAGCTTTCACGGTCACGAAAAAGCGCGAGAAAGTTTTTGAATCAGAAACTATCGAGACTGGAAATTCCCAAAACAAATCAGTGTGCAGAACTAACAATCAAGTGACTTTAAAATCTTTTTGGCATCTGTAAAAAGAAAGTGAACCTCCAGCATAGATTTATTTTGTCTAACAAAGCATGAAAATGATATATTACGCTTTAATTAAGTTGAATACTATACAACATTTTTTCTATATATAGAGTTGCTCTTCGTATTTGTAGAATTGCTATTTAAGTTTGTAATTTTATATTTTTTTGTAATTCAGAGTGTTATGATGTAACAATAAACTGCTAAATGCTTAAAAAATACATAATAACTCTTCAATTAAAGAAGTTAGAATTAAAAAATAACGACCATAAGTTGTTTAAAATTTTATTGATACGCATATATGTTAAACTCGAATTTTTGGTTTGAGGTTGACTTTTATATATACATATATATATATATATATATATATATATATATATATATATATATATATATATATATATATATATATATATATATATATATATATATATATATATATATATATATATATATATATATATATATATACAGTCGCGTTTTGGTTACTTTTTGTCTTTTCGTCTCAAATTATGTATTTTTTATTTCATAACAAGCCCAAAAAAAAGAGGAGAAAAAAAAAAAAAATATTTCTAAAAATAATAAAAATTATTAAAAAATATTTAAATTTAGGTACAAAGAAATAAAAACATAGAAATTTACTGCTGTATACATTCCACTGCTCGGAGTGATAAAAGTAAAGATTAGATAAAATCTTACTTTTAATGTGATTTGATAAAAATGTCTCACACACAAATTATTTTTAGAAATTTTATTATTAACATACCACTGTAAACAGATACAATATTGAACAGAATTCAGAATTATATAAATTATATTGGATCATCAAACCCACAAAGAAATTATTCCCAATAATGTCATTGGAGAGGATGAATCTTAGTATGAGGTTATACTTGTTGCGGCAGGAGTCATGCAGGTCTTACATAAATTTGATCGAACGCTCGCACACTAGTTGCTTCGGGCAACATTGATTAGAGATTCATATGTTTTCCAGTCGTTTTGCAAGCATTTGATACCTTTTATATAGTCATTCGGCACTGATAATAGTTTACCAAAATCTTCAGCGCGAAATAATTGACTACTGAATCAATGGTCGGCCCATTTGTAGAAAATGAATGAACAAACTTTACGCAGCCTTTTCCAGGTTTCAGGCATCTGAACAAACGCAAGAAGGGTTAAAAGAGCTCGAGAATTCCAGCGCTCATTGCTGATTTTTTGGATCTGTTTAAACTTCATGAAAGGGATCTCATTCCTCACAGTGTAGTGACGGAAGCACGAGTGAGGTTGTAAAGAAACTTCTTATCTTTTCTCCAGCAGCCTGTTTCCTTAATCTCAGTTTTAACGTTGTTGAAGGCTGCTTTCAATTTATCAATAATTCTCATCATATTTTGCATAAAGAAGTACTTAATGTTTGGTGATTTAACCAACCAATGGAGCTTATTGTCAATGACTACGTGAAGAACGCGATCTAGCACATGGTGTTGGCAACTGGTGAATTTGGATTTGCGGCAACCCTTTTCTTCGAACATTTAGCGCAGCCGAATAACAACGCCTGACTTTTTACCGGTATATATGCTTTTAGTGTTGGCAACAATTATAGAAATTGATCCCCACAGGTTGAACTCCTCAACACATCGTGAAGTACGATTGTCTAAGTTTTCTCATCTTTTAATTTAAGTGCAGTCAATTTAATTTTTTTTTTTGTTCTTGAGCACCACTCCCTGTTATTCAAAGTCTTCAATATGATGCTTAGTTAAAGTGTATGCTCCAGTTTTCCAGCTGAATTTTGCTCACCAGGTTCTCCTTCAGCAGAACATCTTTTGCCTTGATAGCCTACATTGTGGATTGTTGACTTAGCATGTGTTGGGATTTCAATAGCCTCACCAGAAATCTCGTAGCTTACTTTTGGTGCTCCGTAGAAAAAAAGCTTTGATTTCTTATTTTTCTTTGTATGAGTATGAATACAGTCAGTTCTATTGCCTTCTTTCGCTTGGTTAGGTGGATTATTATGGCACTAGCAGATTTTTCAGTTGAGTAAAAACATGTTCCTAGCTTTTAATTTTTAGTTTTTAGAGGTTCTCATTTTCTTAGCACATCCATTTGTCTTTCATCTCACTGATTTCAAACAATTATTTAATGCATCAAAGTTTTGCTTTTTTCTGCAGCGTTTATAGTCTTTTAGAAATTTTGCACAAATGGGTTGATCAGATGTATGTGAAAGTTCAATGTTTTGTTCCATAGGGCTTTAAGCTCCATAACAAGTAAACTAGTCTTTTTCTTCATTCTTTGGCGGTGGATTCAAGAAATGTGTGGATTGAAACTTTATACTACTTTCGTTATTGAGATTTTGTAATTTATTTAAATACAAGTAATTCCAAATTATAGAAAATGAAAAAGGGAAGACACTAATAAAAGATTACGTACACAATTGTATATATGTATAAGTATATATAGTACAAATATAATTAGCAATAAGTTTGACTAGCTACTAAATAATACAAGATATCTTTATAATAACCTCTGAAGAACTTGCATTTTTTTACGCAATACTTAAAATTAGGCAATAAAAATTTTGACACCAAATTAAGCAAATTTAAGCTCAACTATTTCCCATTTACCAGTTTATACCTCACTGCGAAACAGCTAAATAAAATTTTATAACTCTACAGAAGCTTCTCAAGCATTTACGTCACCGTGACGTTGCTGTCCGACTGGCCAGTGCACTTCGTTTTATGATATCCTGGAACTTTCTCACAATTTGTCTGCTATATAAAATATTACAAAAGTTGGTTTGATGACTTGTATTATATATAAATATTGTTAATACCATCATATAATATGCTAAAATGACCTGACATTATATTTTAAATTGGACTGTGCGTGACCTTTTTCAATATTTTAATGGAATAAACGTTATTTTAGTGTTTAATAAGAAAAAGTTCATCCATCCATGCTACAGGAAAAGATTTTTGTGAAAAAAATTCATTACCCTAATTTATTACATATAATATACCAATATGAATGCAGTCACAAGCAGTATTCATATTTGTATATTATATTACCATCTAAATATTATTATTGTCTCTAGATGTGTATATCTCGAGAGAGATTTTACTTTTAAGTATTCAGCAATTTATTCAATCTTCAGCGCCTTCTGTTCTAACTTTATTACTGTTGACTGATCACAGCAGTCCCTCAAATAATAGTTGTTGAATGTATTTGTAACTTATTGGCAATTAATTACAGTTTTTTTTGAAAACTTTATGTTTTAATTTTAAAGTTTTTTGAAGCTTGAGGGATTGTGGGTCTAGCCTCCTACACCTCGAACATACACCCCCCAATGATGGTCTGATATAAAGTTATATATTTGTTTGTATATTTATTTATTTTTTTAATTAAAATTATTATTCTTAATATTTATTGATTTGTTTATTAAAATTGTTTTATTTTAGTTATTATTTAATATATTAGATATAATATAAATTAAATGAAATAAATATAAAATGTATTAGTATAATAAATAATAATACATTAAATTTAAAACATGATAATTAATTATAATTATTTTATTTGATCTTTATTTCTAATTAAAACTCTTCTTTTTTTTTAAAGTTGTTTGGAATTTAATCTTGAATTGAGCAACATTTGTGTTTTTTTTATTATCTTTATCCTTTTTTTTATAAATAAAATAAATAAAAAAACTTTGTTTATCTTGAGTTTCATATATTCTATTGAAGAAAATCTGTCTCGAAAATCACACAACAATAATATTTCTAATAAAGTTGCAAAAAGCATTGGAATTCTATACAAATCTAGAGGTATTTTAAACAAAAAGCAAATAACACAATTATATTACTCATTTATTCATTGTCATATAAATTGTGCAAATGTTATATAAAAAAGTTATGCAAATGTTATATGGGAAAGTACGCATCTTAAATCTCTTTATCGGCATCAGAAACACGCAACTCACATAATGAGTTTAAAAAAATCGTTTTTCGAACTCTGAACCGCTTTTTTAAGAAATAGACACCTTAAATATTTACCAACAAAATGTGTTTAATGTTTTGTGTTATATGTACAAATATAAATAACTTATGTCCCCTGATGTTTTTATGAACCTTAACAAAATTAAACCCCAAAACAAATATAACCTACGTAATAAAAGCATTCTAGAAAAGCCTTTTTGCAAAAATAAACCAGCTTAATTTTGCTTATCTTATCGTGGACCTTTTCTCTGACATGAAATAGTACGGCCTAATTTTATTTTTTCATCTGAATTGAACTATTCCTTCTTCGAATAATCTATCAAAAAAATTATTTTTTCAGAAAAAAATTATTCTTGATTTTTTTATATTTTTTAAAAATTATTTTTAGTTGCTATACTGTATATTGATTTGTTTTATTTTGAGTTTCACTTCTGAAGTATGTACAGTATTAAATTTATGATATATTTAGTGATTATATATTTTCGGTATATATTTTTTTAATATAGTATATAGATGTTTTTATGTATATAGAGTTTTGTAAAGGGCTTCGTGATAAGGTCATTACGATCTTCTTGAAGTCCTGCCCGTTTAATATTATCAATCTTATTGTAAATAATATTATACGGTAAATAAAATAAATAATTAAGTTCATTTATTACAAATGCAAAGTTTTAAAATTCTTTAAAACATTGTTATTTTATTTGTAATTTTATTTACAGGCTGTTGCTGGCTGCCAGGAAGATAATTTATACTTGCAATGTCAAAACCGTTACAACAAATTAAATATTAGTAAAGTATTTTACGGACGTGATGACACCTCCATATGCACTAGTAGAGTTTTAGAATCAAAAAAAATATGTAATCATACTACACCAAATTCAGTGATAGAGAAAGTAATACTAATGTGTTCAGGTGAAAACAGATGCAAAATTCCTGTCACACCTGAGTTTTTAGAAATGAAAGACAACATGATTTGACATTCGAAAATACTCAAGTATTCTACACTTGTCATCAGAATACTAATATAAATGAAGTTTGCAAAGAAGGTTGTAGCAGTAAATGTTATCCCGATTGTTCCGAGTCTTGTTGCAAACCACCATCTTTAACACAGGCCGTAACATCTAGTAATTATATTACTTCAACATGTCCAGGAAATTGCCCTCAGTCTTGCGCTCCTATGTGTCAGCCTACTTGTTGCCAAAGTTCTATTGCATTGAAAACCCCAAACTTTTGTCCTAACGGTTGCCAAAATTTATGTGCGCCACTTTGTTCACCAAGCTGTTGTTTGTTTAAAGCTTTTCCAACAGCAAATTTACAAGAATTCAAACAACCAGTTCCAAAGCTTCAGTATGATGTTTTTCGATGCGATAACGGATGCAACAAAGCCTGTGCTCCATTATGTCAACCAACTTGCTGCGAATCACACCGTATGCTTCTGCAAGCTGCTAAAATTGAAAGTCCGTCTTGTCCAAGTACTTGCATAAATAATTGCAATTCAAACTGTCCAACTAACTGTTGCAAGAGTTATCACTACCCATTGCCCATTACAGCTCAAGAATCAAATATTAAAAATCAAGAACCTGTGGTTTACCAAGCCTCATCGTACAACTATGTTCAGCCTCCTCCAGCTCAATCTTTTTATCAAAAAGAATGTATATCGCCTTGTTCAGCAGCTTGTGCACCATACTGTACACCAGAATGCTGCAGTCGAACTCAACCTCAAATAATCACACAAGTTACATGGTGTCCATTACCATGCTCGCCAACTTGCGCACCAGCATGCGATAGCGCTTGTTGCAACCCTCAAACCTCTTTACAAGAATCCCAACAACCTTATCAATATGTAATGCCGCAACAGTACATGCAAACTCCACAACAATATTTGCAAAATCCCCAAATTCCAATATCTTCTTCAACTAATTTATTTTACAATAACCCTGTTTCTCCAGTGTTTCCTATTCAAACAGGAAATTCATACACAGATGTATCAAGCTCTCTTGGTTTGAACATATACGCCTTACATATCAATGCCACAGCAACCCACAACTTGTCCTATTGGCTGTAAAAGCTCATGTATGAGTTATTGTCCTCAATATTGTTGTCGGGAAGCCATAAGTAAAGTTGATTTATACAAAACTAAAGAGTTACTGCAACGCAAAAAGTATCAACAAGTACTCGCAAATTTTAGAGCAAAACAAATACAAAAATACTATCAGGGATAACTTTTTTTAGAGAAAAGCAAATATAAAAATTTATCATTGATAAAAATTTTAAACTACAATCTTTTAGTTCAAAAAAACTTTACATTTGTCGTACCAGTTTGACGTAACCAAGTTCTAGTTTAACCAATGAATCGGTTAAAACAAATGATTTAAGTGTTAAAAACAACTACAATCAAAAATGTATCTGTTTGACCACGTAACACCATAATATAATAATTCAGTTTGATCATACTACAAACGCAGACAGCGACAGCGTAGGATCGTATCAATTTAAAGACTTGCTGTATAGTAAAATTTGTGTAGTATTTTTCAGCACATTATTAAAGTGTATATGACTCATAAAAATACTGTTTTATATATTTTCTGGTTTTTAAATTTTGTATTTTTTATAAACTTGTTTACTTTATTGTAATAAATATTATTTTGTTGTTATTGTTAACTTTTTAATATATATTTTAAAAACAAAAAACTAACTAACTTTTTTTACATTTGTAAAAATTATAACTGATACACTTGGTGAAATTGACAAATATGTTTGCGACACTTGAGTGTAACACTTGACTGTTACACTTATTAAGGTTAAATCTATGCTAATATGAACCATATATACATAGATATCAAAACAATCAATACGTATTAATATATATATATATATATATATATATATATATATATATATATATATATATATATATATATATAAATATATATATATATATTGTAATTTATGGAAAAATTACCGAAAACTGGTCATTTTCGTGCATCTTGAGGGAGCGGCAATTTTTTTTTCAAATGGTTATTTTACTGTGTATATATAGGCCAATATTTTAGTTTAAGAATAAATGGTTTTTTTGCTACCCCTTAAAATATTTATTTGGTGGTATTGAAATTCATGAAAACAGGTATTTCTTGTAGTTAATGTTGATCTATTGCCATCTCATGCATGGGGGTAATGAACCGAAAGGGGCAATGAACTTCTGGCAAAAAGTATAAGCAGTGGTTAGTTGTGGCCACTGCAATGTCATTTACCTCTATTTAAAAAACTGTTATAAATCTATACTGAAAAATCAAAATGAGTAAGGGTAAATAAAAAGATAAATGTATACTTGAATTTTATAATAAAAAAATATTTGACAATATGATAATTATCAAATTTCTCTTATTATCTTTTTCTGCATCACACCAAGCCCATTATTAAATTTACTTTCTAAAATTGTGTTGGATTTTTGTTTTGGTGAATTTCATCGGAATATCTATGAATATTTTGTCTAATCATACCTAAAAACCGTTCTGAGTGCTCATTTAAAAAAATCAAAGTTTCAGCATACTTTTGAAACTTTTGAAGCATGACTGTGTATGCCAATAGTTTAGTGGAAGTAAGAGCCAGTCTTTAACTTGTTGCTCATCAAGCAAAATCATGTCAAAAATCAGTTAAGAAAAGTCGTTAACCAAGACAGACAAAGATAGTGTTTTTTTACTAATATTTGTATCCATTTTTATAAATTTTTGTGATATCAACTTATTAGATGCCATTTTTAAAAGACAGCTTTTAACCTTATTTCACTCGAACCGTAACAGTTGAACTGGATTATTATTAAAATAGGTTATTCAAAAACATTTTTTAGCCTTTTAAAAATAGGATTATCAGGTCCATTAATTTTCTTATTGGTCACTAATTTCCCAATGTGAAGCATTCTTGATTCAGTCCCATGATGATAATAATAATAATAATAACAATAATAACAATAATAATAATAACAATAGTAACGTTTATTTACATTAAAAACCATACAAAAACAGATTTAATACAAAAAGGTGAGACAGGTAATCACAAGATTACGCTTACGTAACACCACCAATATAACATCATACATAGATAATTGTAATATAATTAACAAAGTACACAATTACGTTTTAAATCATAAATATTTAATTTTCTTTTGAACATAGATAATGAAGGAGAATCAACAATGTCAGTTGGTAAGGAATTCCATAATTTAGTTCTTTCGCTGAAGAAGAATCTATGAGAATCATTTGTACATATATTGCGTGATATAAATTTTTAGAGTGACATCAAGTGCTGTAGTGACAGTATGAAAAGGTAAAGAAATTACATAGAGGTAATTCGACAAAATTGTGTACAATTTTGTATACCATAAAAAGATCAAAGTTGACTCGAGAATCTAGAAGAATTAGTCTCAATGAATAATCAGAATAAGTAATATGGCATCTTTTACAGGTAATTTTGCTGTAATATCTTTGGGCTTTTTTGATACAACGAGTATCTTTTAGAATATAAGGACTCCAGACTGGACTGCAAGTTTCTAAGATAGGTTGCACATAAACTTTGTAGGCTTTTACTAGGAGATGAGGATCGTTACTGATAAAAGTTTTGAAAAGTAAGTACATGCGAGAGTAGGTTTTTTTGACAATACGAGAACATTGCTTGGAGAATTTTGTATCAGATGATACAGTAATACTAATATTATCAATATATTTAACCGTGTTTATCGCGGTATCTGGAAAAAATGAGTACGAGAGAACAGGTAATGAAGACTTTCCAAAACATATGTAAAAACATTTATTGAACGCTATTTTAGTTGCCTATAAGTTGACCAATCGGAAAAGTTTTTCAAGGAATTTACAAGATCTGCATTAATGTTTATGTTTTTATCTCTTGCTTGGTATAATTTCATGTCATCTGCAAGCAGCTTTAATCTGCAGTCACCCTCAATAATGGTAATTACATCGTTGATAAATATTAAAAATAAAGTGGTAGCCAATACGATTCCTTGCGGTATTCCACTCTTGACAAGGACATAATTTGAGTAAGAGTTACTAATGCAAACACATTGAGAACGGTCAGTTAAAAAGTTTGTTATCCAGTATTGAAGTTCATGCCTAATGCCGTAAGATTTTAATTTGTGCAATAATTTAGGATGTAAAACAGAGTCGAAGGCCTTTTCGAAATCAATAAAGATAGTATCAACTACCTCATGCTTGTTAACAGCTGTGGTCCATTTATTTAGAGAAGCGAACATTTGTATACATGTAGATCTGCGTTTTAGGAAGCCAAACTGATGGATAGAGATAAAGTTATTAAACAGAAGATAAGTTTTTAAGCTTTTGTCGATAATAGACACCATAACTTTGCAAATAATAAAAGTAATAAGGTAAGGAGGGGTTACCTTTTTTGAAGTTTGGACGCATAATAGCGGTTTTTCAAATTTTCGGAATTACACTGGTTAACATATATTTCAAAAAAGGATCAAAAACGGGATGGCAATAGTAGTAGCAAGTGATTTCAGAAATATAGCCGGAAAACCGTCGGGTGAATTTTATGATTTAGATGGAAGGTTTTAAAAAGCAGAACAACAGAATCGTAAGAAAAAAGAACATTATTCAGAGAATTATCATGAGGTGGAAGATCTAATACTGGTTTGGTACTGTTGTTGGAGACAAACACTGAAGCAAAATAGTTATTAAGAAGGGTTGATTTTTCAAAATCATCAATACAAAGAAGACTGTCGGATTTTACAAGAGGCAGAACAGAACTTAGACAGGTTGATTTGGACTTGACGTAGGAGTAAAATTGTATTAAGTTTGCTTTTTCGATGCTTTTTTCTCTAGCAATACAATTTTTAACAATCGCAGCAACGTATAAACGAGAACAACTTTTGCAATTGGCAAGAACGGAGATATCATGTGATCTTTTATAATGTCTGTACAAAATACGTTTTTTGGACGCTAATTTGCGCATGGCAAAGGGTTGAACATGGTTTATTTTAGAACAAAGTAATGAAACGTTAGAAGAAATAGAGGAATTCAAGACACCACAAGTAGATTGCCACAAGGATTCAACATCTTGGTTTTGTTGGCCAACATAAACCAATTTACATTTAATAAGTCATTTTGAATCGAATTATAATTATATACGGCTTTAAAGTCTAGTAGGGTCAGCTACAAGCTGGGTGAGAGTATTTACAGAACAAATTTCGACAAAAAAATTATGACACTCATCACCAAAACTAATAGGAATCGACCAGTTTATACGAGTTAAATTAAAATTACCTGTTATTACACAAGTAGATTTTGTGAAGCACTAACGTGAAAATTTGGTAAGCATGAACGCCACCTTTGTCGTCATGGTTATGTCGGAACAGATTAAAACTGTTGCCGTTTAACAGTAAGTCAGGAATGGTATTGTTGAGGAATGGTATTGTTGTTTAAATGTATTGTATTAAGTCTCTGTATTGGACGACGTTGTATCAAATCATAATCCTCTAGTTTTTGACGTAAGTTTACACTTCTTAATTAAATTCATTACACCTAAGAACTGATCTTCACCAGTGAATGACGCTAGCGGGGGTAATCCAGTAAGTAAGTCTCTCCATTATTGTTAACTAAAACAGCCATTCTATCCCTCTTTAATACTTTTTCTTAACATCTTTATTTGGTAATAATTGACATGTTTTCATTTTCTTTTTTCATTTTTCTATAAGCAGTAGGACTGGCTGGTTTTAACTTCTTTAAGATCAACACCTGATTGGTATTGAATTGCATTTGTTACCTTCTGTAAAACATTTGGCAATATATCATAGGCTTTTTTACAGTTACTTTATCTGGGTTTTCAGAGACTTCTATGTGATACCAATCACTTGGACCAAAGTCAGATTCAATCGGAGAGTCCTATTTTAGAATTGTATCATTAAGTTCACTGTTGTGTATATTATCTATCAAACTCTTAGGCTGTGAAATTTTTTCTTCCTGATACTTTATTTTGCTATTTATTTACAAAAAAAATTGTAGTTTTAGTTTTTAATTTTAGAATCAGTGAAAAAAAGAGCTAAATTTTTAACTAAAAGCATTGGCTACCTTTCTTATACTTAGTATCTTCTGAACCAATAACAAATTTTCATTGACCTTCTTGATCTTCCAGAAATTTTAAATCGTCAATCTTGTATTTTAGAGATCTTTTTTATCCTTACTGATCATATTTTTGAGATAAGAATTACCTGCCCAGTTTTTTTATTTCAATCTCAAACTCATTTTGTTTTGTCAAATCACCCATAGTTCTTCTTCTTGCATTTCTTTTTCAAGTTGAAATAGAACTTATGCATATTAAAAATTTTTTTAACTAAACTTAAATCAGTTAATACATCAAAGCCAGCTTTAATCCAGGGTCTCTTGATTTTAAATACGTTCACAACAACTAGGGGAAAACCTTAATGAATGGGACAAATATTGAATGGGACAAAATGAAATTTGCATAGAAGCATCTACGGTTGGCTATCCAAACTTATGTGGTACGAAGTGTTTGACACAACCATTCAACAGACCAAATATTTATTTCTATTATAGTCTAAACATAATGGCATTGGATGTTATTGTGTTTTGAAGAACAATAAGTAATTTTTAAAAACAATTTTCTGTGTCTGATTTTGCAGCGATTACTAAAGTGATGGAAAATGCAACTTCATTTTTAAGCACCCAAATGTCTCTACTTTTTAAATTTGTAAAGGTTTTGCGGTTAGGTATTACTTGTTTTTAGCTTGTCCAGTCATTTGTGGATATAGTGGGAAGCTTATTGAATGGGACAAAGTATTGATTATTGAATGGGACTGTTGAAACGGCCTGATGTGAAAAAAGCAGAAAAATATATTTCGGCAACTTAGTTATGGTCACACATAATTTTATTTTTAAATACGTTTTATCTTGATGTTAGAATGTGGTTCTAAACAAGTGTGACCAATGCTTTAGCTAAAATATATATATATAGCTAAAATAATATATATACTTAATTCTTGTTTTGTAGTTATTGTATTTGTATACTTTTATGTATATCTATTTACAAGTAAGCGATCTTTAGCATGCACCAAAAGGAGGTGCCATAGATTTTAAAATTTACAGACTACGGAAAAATTTATTGATATGAAATATGACGCAAAAATCGTCTTAACACAGTCCGAATAACTTTTCGTCACGCTTTTGAAATCAAAAATTTCGTACGAAGCTTGTTCTTTGGATATTTACCAATATTTGTTTATTGATGGTATGGGGATCGATGGCTTGGAACGGAACTGGAAAACTGGAGTTTATTGATGAAATTATGGACTCTGAGGTTTATGTTAACATTCTCAATAAAAATCTTTTTGCTTCAACTTAAAAACTACAATTAGGGAAACATTTTATCTTCCAACAAGACAATGACCCTAAACATACGTCTAAGAAAGCTAAAGATTTTTTCATCCAAAAGCAAATTGAGTTACTTGAATGGCCAGCGCAAAGTCCAGATCTTAATCCAAGTAAACATCTCTAGTCTATTCTGGATGTGGCACACAATGTCTAAAAAGAAAACAAGAGCAAAAGATCATGCTCCAAGAAGCTTGGGCTGATATCGACTCAGGTTGCTTATGCGTTATGGCAATGAGTTATCATTTCTTGATGCAAGATACCAAACTACTTGATATGCACTTCCTCTCTTCTTCCTATTTGTAAAGACAAAAAAAAGATGAGCTTTGGAGTTGCCATGATTGCTTCAAAGGATGTACAATGAAGTAATATTTTTTAAAATTTATACCAATGCAAAAACATTTTAAATGCAGTGCTTGAGTACTTTTTGGGAAAAGATGTCACAAAAAAGACTGCTTTTAATCACTTTATGTTCCAGCTATACAAGAGCTCTAAAATAAATTTAGAGGCTGCATTAAAAGAAATTAACACTGAATTTAATGTTTTAAAACTGAGCATTTTTTTACTCCGGGTTAAAAATTGGTCTTTTCTATAGCTTAAATGTTGAGATTTTCTATATATATATATATATATATATATATAGATATCGAGAGAGAGAGAGAGAGAGAGAGAGAGAGAGAGAGAGAGAGAGAGAGAGAGAGAGAGAGAGAGAGAGAGAGAGAGAGAGAGAGAGAGAGAGAGAGAGAGAGAGAGTTTGTTGGCACCAAAGTCCAGCAATAGATAGTGATTATTAACTTTTAAAAGCATCTTTTTTGGTACTTCCTATCCCTGCTAGTCAAGCAATATCTAATATATATCCAGGTATATTTTATTTAACAATTGTTTTATAGCAAAGAAAAAATTTATATTAGGAAATATAAAGAATAAATAAAGATTAAAAAGGAAGAAAATATGTGTTATTTTGTAAATATTTGTTTTTCCTGTTTCATAATTATGTAGTACCAAAATTGTAATGATTAATTTAAAACTATAAAATAAGTTTGCAAGGATAATTGGTTATAATGCAGTATAATATAACAAAGAGTCCTTATTTTGTGGGTCATTACTTTATTGAAGATTTGCAAATAATAAGTTAACATTAAACAATTTTCTATTTTGTTTATAGAAAAGAAACCAATAAAGCTTCATCCGAACCTGCTTAGCACAAATGGTAAAAGCATTACTAAAACGCTTATTTTCATAGCCACATAGATTTTTAAAAACATTAAAGAATCAGAGCATTAAACTCCTTTCCTATAAAATCAGATTCTTCAGAAAATCCTTGGTACATCAACTTCATACTATTAGCAATGATTTTGATAGTTAAACTTCATGAACTGATGTTTAACTTTCGAATCATAAACTAAAAGCTGATATATATTAAAAACCTAAAGGTATTTCTAAATTTATAACAAAGAAAAGCAACTAAATGGTAAATTTTCTATTTAAGTTTTTGTTTATTGTTTTAAAAACGTTTCTTTTATTATTGCTCTATTTTTAATCATTTTATCTATAATTTGTTATTTGTAATCCTGAAAAACTTTTTTTGTGTTCTAAAAAAGTCATTTGAGTTTGTTTAAAATCTAATATGGCTGCATGTCTTATATCTTTTTAGTTTCAAACAAAGTAAGTACTGCTATAAATGATTAAACAAATTTCTTTTATTGTTCACATACTGTAAAAATGAATAAATTAAACCCTTTTTCTAAGAAATCTTTTAAATTAGTAAGTTTGTTCAGGAAATATTACAACTAACTATCTTTGATTGTAAGACATAATTAGAAATATATGGTTGATTAATATCAACTATAATTTTGTGGACACAGGTGGTGCAAAAGTGAAAACTGTTTATGAAAAGCTTTCTTGATGATTACAAAAAATGTGTAACATATCTTAGTACCGTGAAATGTTGTTTCTTTGAACAGTGGGGTAACTTTGGAAAAAAACTTTGAGTAAAACTCTTTGATAGTTTTGTCCAAAGTTACCCCACTGTTCAAAGTAACAACATTTGATGGTAGTCTTGAAAAAATTGAACTACCTGGAGTCGTTAATAAAAGTTGTCAGTGATGAAAAGCAACGATACATGATCCTATTTTACCATCAAAATTAAAATTCTTTGAAATGGTATCAGGAATTTAACACCTTTCTGAAAAAGGGTTTCAAACAGATAAACTTTTGGTACCAAAAGTTTATCTGTGATTTAGTCAAAGACAATTTATCCTCAAAAATGCTGTAAAAAAAATGATGCACTTTATTTTCAAACTTGACATAAAAGACTTCAACTTTACATAAAAGCATTAAAATTGGCAAAGAGATGCAGCATCATGCAAGAGAAGCAAGCAGTTGCTACTGCGAAAACTTACAAAAGAAAAAAAGAAAAAAAATGTGGCATTAAAGCAAAAAATTGTTTGCAGACTTGTTCAAAGTTAAATTGATTTCTTATCAAACAAGTCTGACAAGGTTGCCACTAATGCAGAAAAGTAAAGTAACTTTTAAGAGTAACTAAAAACTACACTTTTAAAAGAATGTGATAAAAAAAAAAAGTTATGTTAAAAAAAGTTTAAACAAAATAGGAAGATACTGAGTTTGATTTGATTGAAAAAAAGCTAAACAAGTACTAGACATTATTTTAAATGTGACATTTTCCTTTGATGATATTTTATTGTCATGTTAATAACGCCAAATTTTAGATTTTCAGTACTTAAAAAAGCAATTATTAATAAAGTTAATTTTTAAGAAATATTTTATGACTTAGGTTTTGTAGAAAGGTAAAATCCTCAAACACATAATTATTAGATTTTTGGTATAGAGTTTTAAGTGAAATTATTATTTCAAACCTTTTCAACTTACATACTTTTTTTCATTTAAAAAAATGCTCTGACTGTTAAAAAAAATCCTGAAAAATTTTTAGGTAAAATTTGGGAAAGTCATGAATTTTTTTTTTCTGGAGGGTAATATCCTGGAATTTTATAATCAAATATTCTTGAAAAATAGGAAAATAGTCCTAGTTAGTCATCAAATTTTGATTTTGTTATTTCTAAAAGACATGTTTTGCAGCTCTGGAAATAAGTTTTATAAGTTGCCTGTTAACCCCTTTTCTCACTTTCTCAGTAAATTTTTATTCAATTAATTTCTGCCTTAAGCTTTCTTGGAAGTGAATAAGTATAATAAAAAAAATTGCAACTTACAAGCTTTTTGTTTGTTATTAAATGTTTTTCCTTCCAATTAAAAAAATTCTTTGTAGTTCCAAATTTGCTGTGTCTCTTAGTTTATGATTCAAAAGTTAAACACAAGATTTCGGAGTTTAACTATCAATATCATTTCTAAGAACAAGCGACAAGAGGTCCATAGACTCTAAAATCAAAACATACATACTAATTTTAATATATGTTAATTTATTTAAGGGAAATTTAAATATACAAAAAAATTTATCAAGTTAATATTTGTAAGTTGTAATTTAAAAAACACATAAGAACATATACAACACATAAAAAATATATTTATAGACCACAATACAATGAAAATATGGAAGAACATATACAACTTATAAGTAATGATATAATATACTAATAATATAAGTAATGTTCAAAAAGCTCAAAAGCTACTGAGAGTTAAATTTACCTAATTTTCAAAATTGTTAGAAAATTTTTTTTATAGTCCTTTATTAAAAACTCATGTGAAATGGTAAGAATGTAATTTTGTGAAAAATTTAGACTTATTTAGATTATTAAGATTTATTTAGACTTATAAAAAATTTATCTACATTAATGATCTTCTTGACAACCTTGTACCTAAAGTGGCTCTATTTGGTGACGACTCAACTTTATACTCCTGTCTTGACAAAAAGTATTCTTTTTTTTTGATCTTAGAACAGGGAGCCAATCTTGAATCTGATCTCACTAAAGCATATTCTGCAACAGAGATGGGCTTGTGAAATTTAACTCAGTTATTTCATGCAAACAACTATTGCAATACTATCAACATTCCAATATCGATGTCATCAAAAATCGATAAATAGCAACCCTCTCTCTGGTGAATTCAATTCTTTACATCTTCATGAAATATCACTATTAGCAAATTCCACAAATGTGTGAAAATTTACAGTATTAGACAATTGCGACTTCCTGTAATTTTTTTAAAGTTTTTATTGATAAAACACAGTGTAAAAAAAAAAATTTTTGTTGAGTGATTTTCTATTAATTTTCATTAAATTATTATTGCTCTGTTCTTTAAGAACATTGAGCACTCTATTTGTAAAATACACTGACATAATATATTAATATATAAAATACACATATATTAATATATAAAATACACTAATATATAAAATACACTGACATAATATATATATATATATATATATATATATATATATATATATATATATATATATATATATATATATATATATATATATATATATATATGTATGTATGTAAATTATGTTAGTGTATTTTACAAATAGAGTGCTCAATATTCTTAAAGAACAGAGCAACAATAAATTAGTAAAAAACACTTATCTAACTTTTTTCTTCAACTTTAACTTTCACCATTGCTGGATCATCAGGAAGAGTTCTTTCTGAAAAGAACTCTACCTGATGATGGTGAATGGTGAAATTTATGCTCTACCTGATGATGGTGAATGGTGACTCTACCTGATGATGGTGAATGGTAAACTCTACCTGATGATGGTGAATGGTGAAAATTAAAGTTGTATATATGTATATATGTGTATATATATATATATATATATATATATATATATATATATATATATATATATATATATATATATATATATATATATATATATATATATATATATGAAAGTAACAATAAAATCATCTTTTTAATAATAAATACGAAAAGCTTTTATAAAAAACTAATTTTATAAAATAATAACGCTGATTTGACCATTTACTTTCTACAATTACATAATAATAACATAAACAGTTGGTAAAAATTTTTTAGCATGCACTAAAAGTAGGTTTTTGTTGTTTTTGAATTGTTTTCCGTTTGCGCTAGCATAAATAACTTTCCAGGTCCGCAGTTTAAACAACTTTCACAAGCTACTTTTGGTGCATGCTAAAAATCGCTAACCCTATTTACACACACACACACGCACACACACATATATATGTGTGTATGTCATATACTATATGTATGTATATGTATCATACATATATATATACATATATATATCAATATATATATATAATATGTATATGTATCATACATATACATACATATATATGTGTGTGTATTTTAATTATATATTTCATATTTGTATTTAAATATTTGCATATTGCAAATATATTTGGTTTTTTGTAAAGTTTCAAATTTTATTTTAGATAAAACCAAACACAAAATTAATACGTAAAAACTCTTTAGATGTTGAAGATGCAGTCAAAAGTGTTTTTAAGAATATGTCCATACGAGATGCAGCTGAAATATATAGTTTATCAAAATCTGCAGTAGATAGAGCTGTTAAAATGGCAAGATGTCAAAAGCTGCCAGACTATAAACACATTGTAAACATTGGAAATAGAAAAATATTTCATCAATTGAGGAAAGTGCTATTTGCGAATATTTGCATACATCTTCAAATATGTGCTATGGCTTAACTAAATTACAAACTAGGCCTACAAGTATGGAATTGCATTAAACTCTAACAGTATTCCAGAGTCATGGCACCAAAATAAAATGGCAGGAAAGCCATGGTTAGAAAGTTTTTTGATAAGACATCCAAAATTATCATTACGTAAGCCAGAAAAAGTTAGTCTTGCTTGTGCAACTGCCTTTAATGAACATACAGCGTCAATGTTTTTTAATAACTTGTTAGAAGTTCAATTAAAATATAAATTCAAACCAGAATGTATTTTTAACGCAGATGAGACAGGATTATTAACAGTAACAGATCCTCCAAAGATTTCTTCAACTCGTGGAACTAAGGGGGTTTCACAAGCTGTTTCAGCAGAAAGAGGTTCATTGGTGACAATGTAAGCTTTTGTGAATGCTATGGGTAATACAGTTCCACCTGTCTTTATATTTCCGAGAGTAAACTACAAGGATTTTATGATAAGTGGAGCCCCAACAAGAAGCTTTGGGCTGTGTAACAAAAGTGGTTGGACGACAAGTGAGAACTTTTTAGTTGCAATGAAGCACTTTGTTTCCCATGCTAAGCCATCTGTGGATCATCCAGTGCTGTTATTAATGGACAACCACGAAAGCCAAATTTCATTTGAAACAATAACATTTGCAAAAGAAACTCCTTGATTTTATTAACATTTCCAGCACACTGCAGTCATAGATTGCAGCCTTTGCATGTTTCGGTGTTTGGTCGTTTTAAATCTTATTTTAGATTGGCTCAGAATGAATGGGTAGCCTCCAATCGAGGGAGAATTATTAACATATATATTTTACCTCAGCTAGCATGCACAGCATATAATATGTCGTTCACAATAAAAAATGCTTGCAGCGGGTTTTCTTAATGTGGGATCTATCCACTTAATAGACAAATGTTTGGAGAAAGTGATTTCATATCATCTAGTGTTAGTGACAGGCCTCTTCCTGTCGAGCAACCAGAAAATAAACAACCAGATAATCAACAATCATATGAAAAAAATAAACAAGTTGATTCTTCAGAATCATCAGTCAAATTAGTTAGTCCAGAAACCATTCATCCGTACCCTAAAGCACTCCCGAGAAAGAAGTTCTAAAAAAAGAAGACAGCAGGGTAAAAGTACTAAAACTCCAGAAAAGACAGAAAATAAGAGGAAAATTTTTGAAACTGGTAAAGTTAACACACAAAATCGAAAAAAAAAATTGACCTCAAAAGAGTGAAAGAAACAGAAAACTCTGATGCAGATTTTTTAATTGTGTCATCTGTAAAAAATGCACCGGTAAACCAACAACAATAAAATACTTGTAAAATATGCAAATGCAACGGGAGAAATTTCTTTGGGCCTGCTTGGATTCAGTGTTTTACTTGTCAATGGTGGATATGTGGAAATAGTAATAATAACAGCAAAAACATTTATTATGAAAGCGAACAATTTGAAGTTGACTGTTAACATCTTCAACACTTTCTTTGATTTATTGGTTTTTATTTCATGTACTTTGATACAATCAAAAATTGTTGATATTTGTATTTTGGTTAAACATAAATAAAAAGAATTTTTAAAATATCTAATATGCTTTGTTATTGAGTTTTTTGAAATAAACTAGATACTTTATATGGTATTATTTTGTTTATTTTTTTTTATTTTTTAATTTAACTTAGTGTTTCTGCAGGCAATTACTCTTTTAAATATTGTAAATGTGTGATTAGTGGGATTTATATCAATGCATTTAATCAACGCTTTTTATTTCACTAAGTTAATTAAATCAATTTTAATATACATATATTTTTTAATAAAATTATTTTAGGTTTGTCAATATATGCAGGCATTCTGCCGTATTTATAGCTTTTTCGGATTCCCTAATGGTAGAAACTACACTTACTGCTTGACTGCCTTGAAACTTACTTAGGGCCTCTCTTCTTTATTAATTTTTTAGATTTGTCCCATTCAATAATTTTTTTAGTCCCATTCAATGAGTAGTTTTTAATGAATGGGACAAATGCCATGGTCCAATAAAACTCTTCTTCTCTACCAATACCCATATGCGGAATCAATTTTTTTGTTTTTGTTCATCATAGTACGAGAGTTAACAGTGATCAAACTATTTTCAAAGTAATTTTTAAACAAATTTATCAACCTCAAAAAATGCATTTTACGAAAACTGTCCCATTCATTAAGGTTCTCCCCTACATTGTAAAAAATGTCACGCCAAATTTATAAATGTCCCATCAAACTGTTTAAATTTCACACCACTTTTAAATCTTTACAAAGAAATGCTTTAAGTCGCTATAGATGTAAAATTAGTTTCAATTTATAGTTTTACTCGATGGGATCTAATAATTAAGCCGGATCTAGTAATCTACTATAGTAATATGAATATAACTAATACGAATCTAAAGAATTGTTAAGATTGAAACTAATAAAACGTGGCGTGGTGAAATGTAATAAATATAAATATATAATAAATAAGTATAAAAATATCGCAATGCTGTACAAAAAATATTCCAGTTGAAGTAAAATTATTTATTTTATAAATAGTTTTACGAGTAGCTTAATACAAAGTTATACTTAAAGTAATGAAAAATCCGTGTGAATTCGTTTGTTTAATTTTTTTCTCCGTATGTAAGCTAGTGTGCGTATGAGAAATGAAGATTTCCGTACACACGTTAGCGCACGATGGCGCGTACGTGTACAAGTACACGTTTTTTAGTGTAAAAGCATATTAAAAGAGGAAGCACATTAAATTATTTGCTTTATTCGTTTGGATAATATGCATTTGTAATTTTGGCAATTGAATGGTAGTTATCAAATATTTTGTAAATTATAAAAAAAGTTTTTTTTTTGTTTTTCCCTTTTATTTAGCCGTACAAATATTTACAAGTTCCGTGTTTTATAATATATATAAAAATGGCAAGGACGAGAAAAAGACAGATTTACCTTATCACAAAGTCCCATGTTTTTTTCTAGCTATTATATAAATACGTTGTAACTAAAATTAAAAATTAAAAATGAGAGAAAAAAGCAAAATGTTTCAAAGAAGTTTATATAAAAAGCAAAATAGTTAAAGTATTTCAAAGTTGTTTTTAATAAAAGTTAAAGAAGTAATTTATTCTCAATAACATGAAGATTAACTTACGGTCATGCAATCCTATATATATTCAAATTTCAAAGTTGTTTATTAAAGTAAAATTTTAATAAATCATTCAAGAAAACCAAAACCAACAGCAAAAAAAGAAAACATGAAAAATGAAAATTAAGGTTAATTTATAATCAGAAGATATTAAATATATATATATATATATATATATATATATATATATATATATATATATATATATATATATATATATACATACACATACACATATACATATATATATATATATATATATATATATATATATATATATATATATATATATATATATATATATATATATATATATATATATATATATATATATATATATATATATATATATATATATATATACACACACATATACACACATATATACAAATACACACATATATACATATACACATCCATACACATATGCACACACACACACACACACACACACACACACACACACACACACACACACACACATATATATATATAGATATACATAGATATATACATATATTTGTATATATATATATATACATATATACGTATATACAAACACATACACATAAATACATACGCATACACATATATACATACACACACATACATACACACATACACATATACATACATACATACATACATACATACATACATACATACATACATACATACATACATACATACATACATACATACACACACATAAACAGATACACATGTATGTACACATGTATATATATGCACACATGCGCATGTACACATATACATACATGCGCACATAAATGCTCTAAATCTATATAATTACTTTTTCATTATATAATTGAATATAATGTATATAATTTTTTTTAGACCTTTAGACCTTTCCAGACAAACAAAGCATGCACTGATAGATAATTTTTAATTATAACATTTTTCTAGATAGATTTAAAAAAATTTCTCTGTTTTTTCGTTATTTAAAAGTGATAGTTTTAGCTTTTGTTTAAACTGTTCAAGAGTTGCGAGTGTTTTAATATCATTACTAATTATCTTATTCCATACATTATGTCCTCTAACAGTTATTGAGAACTATTTTTTTCAGAAACGCTTTATACAATCGTTTTTTTTTTGATGATTTTATTATTCCTGGTGTAATCCAAGGGTTTATAAATGTTTTAGTATTAATAATTTTTGTTACCACCGGGAAAGCTTTATCATAGTGTTTTTTGAATATTCGAAGGAAACTGTTATAAGCAGTATCTGTGGTTTGAATTTGTAGAATTTTATCCCAGTTTTCAGAAAATAGAGAATTATTAAAAAGCTCCATAGAAATGTCATTATATATTCGATTTGTAATAATTATTTTTTTTTGAGGGGTGTGTTCGACACTTTATGCGCGATTATAAATATTGGGAAATGATCCGATATATCAGATATTATTATTCCAGTTTTTATTTTATTTTTTGTATATTCATTAATTATTATTTGATCAATTGAGGTTGCGCTATTCCTAGTAATTCGTGTTGGCTTATTTATTGTTGGAATGAACCCATTTTGAAATATGATGTTCATAAAATTTTTTACATTTTTATTTGTGTCGTAATCAAGCGCATTATAATTAAAATCCCCAACAAAAAAGACACGTTTGTCACACAAAATTTTGTTTTTGATTAAATTTTTAAAGTGTTTTTCAAAAAATTTGTTATTGTCAGATGGCAGTTTGTACACAACATGTTCATTGATATTTTTAGTGATTTTATTTATAACTTCGATCGTTAATGATTCGCAATCATTACTAATTGCACTAAATTCTGTTAGCGGTTTAAAATTTAAGGAGTTGTGGATAAAAATACATACTCCTCCACCTATTGTCTCAGTATTTCTGACTTGATGAATAACTTTATAGTTTTGTAATTGAAAATTTGAATCTTTTTCAACTTGTTTATCGACACCAGGTCTCTGTGAGACAAATAATTTTAAAACTGATTTTAACACTATATAAAAAATCTTTAAATTTATCAAAATTTTTTTGAAAGCTCCTAATATTTAGGTGTTAAATAGAGAACTCATTAATATCTATATCAGCAGAAAGATTAGAAATATCGAAATTATAATAAGAAGGGCATATGTTGCGAATTATTACATCAGTGTTAAAAAAATTAACGTCTTCCCAGCAAACATGTCAGCGTTGAATCAACGTTGAAAACGGGTCGCAGCGTAGAAAAAGCGTTACAGTCACAAAAACAACGCGCTTTCAACGTTGAATCAATGTTTGTTATTGTATACTAAATCGCGGTAAATTTAAACGTTGAATAAGCGTTGAAATTGTAACGTAATTTAGCTTCTCAAAAAAAGACGTTTATTCAACGTGGAATCAACTTACGCAAAAAGCCATTTTAATGACGATTCAAAATCTATGCTTCATCAACGTTAAAAATAAACCGCTTTTTAAACGTCACATTTTCAACGTTGAATAGGCGTATAAATATCAACTTATATTATCTTCTCAAAAAACCGCGTTTATTCAACGTTGAATTAAAAGTACGCAAATAATCACTGTAAAAACGTCGCAAAGTTGAAGGTTTATCAACGTTAGACATTAGCTGCTTTTTCAACGTATTTAAGCTATTTATGAAACAACGCTTATTCAACGTTACATAAACCAACGTTGAAAATGTGGTAGTTAAAAAACGTTGAAAAAGTGTTATTTTGCCAACGTTAATTAAACGTTGTTTTGAAAACGTTGAGGAAGTGACACATTGAAAATTATTGTCTCATTAACTAGCCATTACAAAAATAATTTGCCGTAAAGAAAAGGCAACGAAAACTTAATAGAATGCATGCAGATGGTATAAAAAAAATATTTTGATAAAGTTATGTTTTATAACTTCTTTTTATTGCGGCTAATTTAAAACTTTTAGATTTTGCATCAAATTGTATATAATATACATAAATCTCAGAGTATATTCGGTTTATTCAGGTTATTTTTGTTGATGATTTATTTATTTGAAAATGACCATTTTAATAAATTGCAAAGTTGTATTAAATATGTTATCTCTAAGTTAAAAATAGCACTTAATTTTAATAAGATTCAGATGTTTTAAGTAATATCAAAATTATTAAAACATAATAAGTCAGACTAAATTTAGTCTGTTCACAGACTAATTTTTTTAATTATTTGAAAAACTTTAAACACCTTACCCTAATTATCAAGCAAATATTCAGTATAAAATCTTCAACCAATAGAGGTAAGAACGGCTAGAAAGTATGCATTATTAAGTTTTTTTTATATAAAAACACGTTTGGATAAGAAACTTTATTTCCATTTTTTTGAAAAACTTCTAATTTTAATAGGAAAAGTATTAAGTCCTAATTATAGAGTTGGTGTTGTATATTTAATTCTAACATTTATTCTTTATCATACATTTTTATTTCTTTTAATAATATGTATTTATGCATATATATATGGGTAAATTTATGAATATATATAAAAGAAATATATACATTTTATATATGTATTTATAATGTTTATATTTCTAGTCCTAATTTTAGAGTTGGTGTTGTATATATAATTCTAACATTTATTATTTATCACATACCTTTGATATGTATTTTTATTTATTTTAATATTATGTATTAATGCATGTAATTATGAATATATATATATATATATATATATATATATATATATATATATATATATATATATATATATATATATATATATATATATACATTATTTATAAAATACATTTTATATATACATATATATATATATATGTATATATATATATATATATATATATATCTGTATATATATATATATATATATATATATATATATATATATATATATATATATACATATATATATGTATTTATATATATATTATATATATATATATATATATATGTATATATAATATATACATATATATATATATATACATATAAACATATATATTTGTTTATAAATGTATATATATATATATATATATATATATATATATATATATATATATATATATATATATATATATATGTATATATATATATATATGTATATATACATATATATACATACATTATATATATATATATATATATATATATATATATATGTATATATATGTGTGTATATGTATATATATATATATATATATATATTTATATATATAAATGTATATATACATATATATATATATATATATATATATATATATATATATATATATATATATATATATATATATATATATATATATACATTTAAACATATATATTTGTTTATAAATGTATATATATATATATATATAAATATATATATATATATATATATATATATATATATATATATATATATATATATATATATATATATATATATATATATATATATATATATATATATATATATATATATATATATATATATATTATATATATATATTTATATATATATAATATAAACATATATGTATATATAAATATATATATATTTATCATTATATATATTTATATATATATGTAAATAAAACAAATGATGCCTTTTTTTAAATGATATATTACAATGACTTCACAATCTTGGGCTTAAGTTGTTTATTTAAAAAACAGATTAAAGCAGAGGCAGTTGCTCTATGTTGTTGGGAAGAAGATGGTTGGTTATTTTTGTCAACTGGTGTTCATGCAATGAAAGCTGCCTATAATAGTTTTCCAATTGATTATTCATGGAACAATCTTAGAGTTAAAAGATTTAAAGTTACTGGAGGTCATTAAATTTTACAGTACTCATTGCTATTTTAATTGTTTTATATGAATAAAAAAATTGTTATAGTTTTATATTATGGTGAAGTACTATATCAAATAAACTTTCTATAATTAACGGTGAAGTACTATATCAAATAAACATCTAATAAGTCTTATTTTTATTTTGGGATAAGTAAAATTTTGAATCTGTTTATTGTATTATGATTGCCTAGATATATATCGTAATCTGTTTGCACTGGGGGGTACATTTTAGTTTTTACATTTTTGTTTATATTTGTTTTACTAAATAATTACTTATAAGTATCTATTATTAGATAAAGAAGTAGGCGAAGGATTTAATTTTACGACTACAGAGGACTCCAAAAAATTATGTTAGTGAATGATTGTGTTTCTCTTTGCATTTAACTTTTTATATGGTGAAGAATAAATAAAACTTAATAATAACTATTAGTCATATCTGATTTTAATAATACTGTTTAAATTTTTTTGACATGTGATAATTTGATTTTAAGTGTAAGTTTATTTAGTAAAGTTCTGGTGGATCAAAGATAGAGGAATGATATGGTTTTAACTGGTTTCCATCTTATGAACAAAGTACATTATATGATTTAAATTGATGGTTTATAGTTACAACTATTCAAATAAGTTTAATTTAGTTAATTTATGTATGGAATTGTGACTATTTTTAATTGTAAAATTTGACTTCCATAAAATGTATGTCTATATTTATTTATATATATATATATATATATATATATATATATATATATATATATATATATATATATATATATATATATATATATATATATATATATATTTATATATATATATATGTATATATATATATATGTATATACGTATATATATATATATATGTATACATAGATATATATATATACATATAAATATATCGATATATATATATATATATATATATATATATATATATATATATATATATATATATATATATATATATATATATGTATATATATATATATATATATATATATATATATATATATATATATATATATATATATATATATATATATACACACATGTATAGCATTAACATTTTTGATAAATTCAGAACTCTAACAATAAAAACAAAATTATTTACGTTGAAATCTACATAACTTCAAAAATTGTTTTTTTTTTAAAATTTGATTATAATCAAGAAAAAAAATATTTATAGTTTTTTTTAAATCATTGTAAAAGTAACTCTATTAAATAAAATAAGCTATTTTACAATTATTTTAGATTTCAAAATTGCCCATATATATTTTCAACAGGGTTAAGGTCTGGACTTTGAGGCGGCCATTTAAGGATGTTAGCTTTACTTTTTTTTTCAAGATGACAACGACCCTAAACACACATGCCGCTTTGCATGTGTGTTTAGGGTCGTTGTCATGGTGAAAAAAAAATTTGCTATCAATTCTTAAACGGATTGACATTAATTTTTTAAAAACCAATCAACATAAAACTTCCCTGTCATTATACATTCAACATTCACCAGTTGTCCCACACTATTTGAATCAAAACATCCCCGAGCCATAGGCGAACCACCTCCATGCTAGACTGTTTTTGTAAAATTTCTATCTAAAAGTGCATCACAAGGTCTGCGCCAAACTCTTTGTCGTTTTTTAATCCAAGTATTTGACATTTATTCTTATCAGTCCATAACACTAAGTTTCAAAATGCCTCACACTTGTTAATATGCAGTTTTGCAAATGCTAAAAGTTTTTCTTTGCTTATACAACTAATGAGGGGTTTACTTTTCAAAAGAAGGTTTATTTAACCACCTAAATTATTAAACCACTTAAATTAAGTCTTCGCTGTACAGTTCGATAGAAAACATTTAGTTTAAGATTTTCAACATTCTGCCTTTAGGTTATTGTTGAATTTTTTTTTTTGTTAGTGCAATTAGGATATTGGTTATTGTTGAAGTCTTAATGGGGCGACCAAGTCTTTTCTGATTTTCAGCAGAACCAGTTGTTTTAAACTTTATACACATCTTCCTAACACCACTTACTGATATTTGATATTTTTCATCACATTGCTTGTAGGTTAGGCCCTTTTTTTGATCAAAAGTGACTTAAGATCTGATGTCCAATGAATAATTTTGATGATAAACCATTTTTTATTATTTTAACTTTTTCTAAAATCAAATTCCAAAAAATATAGTTTAAAATGCTTATTGTTAATAACTTTAACAAAATATTTTTGATGTTAATACTTTTAAGTAAATAGTTATTGACAAAGCATTATATTTCATAATAAAAATGTAGATGTTTCTTACTTTTGTCACATTTATTTTAGAGAGAAAAACTCTAAGTTAGCAAAGTTCATTTAATAGAGTTACTTTTGCATTGAGTTAAAAAGAGTTATAAATGTTTTTTTTTTCTCTCTGGAATCAAATTTTAAAAAAAACTCAAAACTTTTGCAGTTATATAGATTCTGACGTAAATAATATTGTATATATATATATATATATATATATATATATATATATATATATATATATATATATATATATATATATATATATTTATATATATATATATATATATATATATATATATATATACGAAATTATATAATTTTTTATATATATATATATACAAAATTATATAATTTTATATATATATATATATACAAAATTATATAATTTTGTATATATATATGGATGCTTGTATGAGTAGTAGCGAAGGTCTTCATTGAGTGCAAGCTTCATAGTAGAGGATGCAACATTCATTTCACGTGACAAAGCCCGAATTCCAATGCCAGGGTTCTTCAACACCTGTTCCTGCAGACCTGCATATATATATATATATATATATATATATATATATATATATATATATATATATATATATATATATATATACAAAATTATATAATTTTGTATATATATATATATATACAAAATTATATATTTTTTATATATATATATATACAAAAATATATAATTTTGTATATATATATATATATACAAAATTATATAATTTTGTATATATATATATATATATATATATACAAAATTATATAATTTTTTATATATATATATATATATACAAAATTATATAATTTTGTATATATATATGGATGCTTGTATGAGTAGTAGCAAAGGTCTTCATTGAGTGCAAGCTTCATAGTAGAGGATGCAACATTCATTTCACGTGACAAAGCCTGAATTCCAATGCCAGGGTTCTTCAACACCTGTTCCTGCAGACTTGCGAGAATTTCTGCTGTACGAACGCAATCAGATCGTCTGCTAGGGAGCTTTCTTCTTACTACATCCTCGTAGTCACCATTGCAAGTCTCTAGTTCATACCTGATTGTTTTTACTGTGTTCCGGGAGCATTGGGCAGCAGTCATAATATCCTTATTTTGATGGCCGGCACGAATCATCATGATGCAAGTTATTCTCTTCCATGATTTAGGTGGGTTCCAGTCATCCATCCTTTCTGACATCTTGTATATGAATGAAGAAGGGTTCAAACTTTTAAATGACCTTTAGTATGTAATAATACCTCTAATCTACAAAAAAATATAATCAATTATAAATATGTCAAATTTATCCCGAACACCCTGTATATATATATATATATATATATATATATATATATATATATATATATATATATATATATATATATATATATATATATATATATACAGGGTGTTTGAGATAAATTTGACATATTTATAATTGATTATATTTTCGAAACTCGAATAACTGAATATGCTCTTTAAAATGACCTACTTTAAGTTTCTTTCAAATTTTAAAAGTAGAAAGTAAAAAAGAAAAAGACCCTTGGAATTTGGTGCTACTTCAGTTTTATACTTGTAAAATAATAAATATTTTACAATTGATTGAAAATATAGTCCATTTTTTATTTATTTTTTGATCCTTTAATGTGCTTTTTTATCTTCAAGGGGAGCAAAAATTGTTTCAAATAACCGAAATTTTGAACAACTGCAGGTTCGAATAACTGCATTTCTGCATAACAGCATTTGCATGAGTTTGTTAAAGAAAATTCACAGGAAATAAAAATTGCTTTGAATAAGCAGAAAATTTTAATAAATGCCATTTCGAATAACCGGGAGTTTACTGTATAATAAATAAATAAATATGTATATATATATATATAAATATTTATATACATATATATATATATATATATATATATATAATTTATATATATATATAATTTATACATATATATATATATAATTTATATATATATATATGTAATTTATTTATCTATATATAATAATAATAATCCATTTATTTAACCATAAAATATGAAAATTTACAATAATATTTATAAACTCACATAAATAAGGTTAGGTGTCACTCATATAGTTAAAAACTAGTCAATGGAGTGATACCTGAACCTATAATTATAAATTATATATATAAATAAGTTATATATATATATATATATATATATATGTATATATATATATATATATTTTTACTTTTTAAATTTAATAATAATTATACTAATTTAATAACATTTTTTTTTTTACATTTGCTTTCAGACTACTAATGGTACAAGTTTTGTTTTTTGATTTAGATTCTGTATCTCAATGATATGGCCTATCGATACGATATCCTGTTAATTGTATTTTTATATATTGCATAAATATATATGCAAACACTCACACACATAAATTTTAAAGAAAATATTTATATTTTTATATATATATCTATAAATTGCATATGTTAACCTTTTTTATATTTATCATTGTATATTACTGTTTGTATTAAAAATTGATTTTGGAAATATTGCTAGGGCAGAGTTCAACTTACAATTTAGTTTTATTTGCCAATTCAATATATATTATAGCCACGTTTAATTACGTTTAATAATATTTTGCGATATTTTATACAGCGCATTTAAGCGTTGATTCAACGTTATATTTCAACCTCCACTCGACGTCTTTGAGTCACGTTAAATTGACGTTTTACTAACAACGTTACAAATCCTTGCAAAATAGACTGCTTTAACAGCGTTTATGCAACGCTTTTTAGGTAACGTTTTTTCAACGCTAAGTTGCGACGTTTATTCAACGCTTATTATGTAACGCTTTTTCAACGTTTAGTTGCGACGCTTTTGTAACGTCATTTAGTAACGTTGTTTCAACGTTACGCAATAACATTTAATCAACGTCTATTAAACAACGTTACATATCTTTGCAAAATCGATTACTTTGTCAACGTTTCCGCAACATCTTTTGCGACCGGTTTTCAACGTTGATTCAACGTTGTCATGTTTGCTGGGATAGATCAGGTCTGTAGCAACGAAACTTTTATTAAGAGGGAAATATTACTGGAGAAAGTTCAACTCCTTGAGAGTTAATTATCGTATAATCATGTGCCCCAAAAATTATTGGTGGGAGGGGGGGCAATTGACCCCCCGGTTCCTAAGGGCCTGCGCGTGTTTTTGGAATTAAAATTTATAGTAAGTGGAAACCATGTAAAAATAACTACAAAATTTTAATTGACCTATCAATACGAAAGTTTACTGTTAATGGTTACTATCGGAACTGATGTTTTTGCGTTAAACTTGATTAATAAGAAAACAAACATACGGATCATTAGATTAAATTAAAATTTATTAGAACAGTGATACATGCTCAAAAGGACACGCAGTTTCATAATATATGAAGGACTCTGACAACGTGCCCTACAATCATATGACACATGTGCTAGATTATTAATAAAAGTATATCTATTATATTTAATACATAATATCACAGTTATAAAACAAGAACTAGTTAGCCGGAACAGTTTTTTTCGAAGTTGATAGAGTTAATTTTAGTTTTAAAGCTATTGATTTTTTTGGCATTAACGACGTCAGACGGCAAGTTATTCTAAGTATTAACAACCTTGACAGAGAGAGAATATTTACAAGTATTGAGTTTACACTTTAGTTTGCGTAATTTGAATTTGTGACCCCGATCATAAATATAGTTGTTAAATAAAAAGAAACTTGATATTTAAGTCGATTTGGATATGAAAAGTTATTTGAGTTAGCAATTCTCTTCGTAAAACGTCTTTGCACTCTTTCTTCTACTTTGTTAAATTCAGTGCGGTTTGGCAACCAAACCGGAGAGCAATATTCTAAAATTGGTCTTATGTAGGTAGTGCTATTATGTAGGCTTTTACGGCTTTTACTTTTATCACGACTTTTAAAACACTTGAGGATTAAATACCCTCGAATGTTTGATGTACGAAAGATATTTGCAATATGATTATTGTAATTTAAATAAGAGTCCATGGTCACAAGATCTTTTGGATTTATAGATCAGGTTAAACTTTAATCTCCTAATTGATATAGTATTGATCATATTAGGTATAAATGCCTAATCCATTTTTTTTTTATTATATCTTGGGAATATACACTCATGTTGATAATGTAATATCAAATTGTTATTTTCAGAAAAGTAATTACAAAAAATAGACACTGCTTTATGATTATATTCCTGAATAAAAAAAGATTATTAAAAAACTAAAAATCTATCATGTTAAATATATTTTCAACAATTTTATGAAAAAAAAACAGTATTGAACCGTAATATGAGACAATTCTATAAAATATTTAAAACATAATTAATGTAGTTTATCACAAAATAATTTTATTTTGTTAAATGATTCTTTTTGCAGAATATTTAATAAAATAGTTCCAATAGCGAATTTTAGTTACATGCCTAATAAATCTGCATCAACGCATCAACCTTTACTTTTAGCAGAAACTACACCGTCAAGAGAAGAATGTCCTCGTTACTGCCAGGTACCATTAAGAGAAACTTGTATTAATGGAACACCAGTAGGGGATATCTCAACAGCGTTTGCTTTAATTTTATTTGCATCAATCTTCTAAAATCTTTAGCAGCATTATCATAGGCACTTGAATGAATTTATGATTGCGTTGAAAATGATTAACATTCATGCAATTAGTATTTGCTATATAAGCAAAATCACTCATTCGTTCATGCCCTTGACCAATCTCACAAAACCTTGACCAATCTTATGAAAAGCAACAAATGTTCTTAAATTATTATCAAATGCACTCCTATCTTTATTTTGTGTGTTTTTGTCCACGATGTTACTTGTAAAAGTGCAATATTTAAATGAAGAAGATGTGAATTTGATTTTCAAACTATAAAAAAAATCCCTTCTCTTTAAATAACTTTTTATAGTTGGTCCACTTTGACAATCTGGACAGCTACCAATTTGCATCAAAATTTCTTTCAGAATAAGAAAATAAATAATCAAGTTAAAATCCTTTGAACACTGTTTCACATTTAATTAAAATTTGCTAAGCCTCCTTGCATTACATAATTTTTTTTGTAAAGTTGTTTCTACTATTTCGCTAGGGGCCCTAGGCTGATCGAACTTTGGGTACCTACCCTAGCGCCCCAGAAGCTAAATATTCTAAATATCTGAAAAAGTGCTGAGACTCTTTTTATTGAAGGCGCCTTTTTTTCTTTGGGGCCCTAGGCTTCAGCGTACTCAGCCTAATTGGAGATCCGCTACTGGTTTCCAGAGAATGTTTTCTTCACCTTTCTCGTATAGTTTTTTTATTTCCCAATACTTTATATATTGGCTAAAATAAAATAAATAAACAATTAAAAATCCGTATACAATTTCATTAATAATGATACATTAACACATAAAGTTCTATCACTTATTCATTGCTTATATACAGGGCCGTACCGTCGGGGCTGTGTGCACCCTCCTCCGTCTGTTTCTGTCGCTAAATTGGTAGATTTGGGACTTTTGGTTAAAACTAAAATTTGGCTTCCAAAAAAAAAAAAACCTTCGTCAGTAAAATTTGTTTTTTTCAGGTGCACCTGAAAAAAACAAATTTTACGACGAAGACGTGCACACACACATGTCGTTCCTTAGGACCCTGCTTGTAAGCCACAAGTAAATGTAGTTTGCTTATTTTATTGCAATCTACATTATAGAACAAACTTGGTTATCATGCTGGAATTCAAGTCTCTAAATAACATGCCTTGTATATAAAAATAAGTCCAAAACAAGAGAGAAAAGTGTTGCTAGGGGCCGTTGCTATGCGAAATATTATTGATTACCTGACTTAAATCTTAAATTAAACCTTTTTTGTTCAATACACTTAAAAACCGATTTCAGAAATAAATTTAGTGGTAAAAAATTGTTCTAAAACAATCTAAAATGAAAATTTTAAAATTTTCAAAAACATCAACTTTATTTCGTGGTAAACCACCTTAAATGTAAGTAATCTAATTAGTAAATATAAAAGACAAATTCTTCTTGGAATGTATTGCTGTTGAAATTTTTTCAAATTGGATTGTAGTTAGAGTTACGTTTAACTTTGTTGGAGGGAAGTCAAGTACGGCCGGCCAATACCTAAAAAGCAAAATTGAAAAGTTTCTAGTGCCCAACCAATTTTAACGAATTTAAAAAATCAATGTATAACGTATATAACAATGTATAAACATAAAAACAGTATATAATAATAACTCTATGAAATAATAATTTGAAAGCTATGAAATACTCTATCATAGAGTATTTCATAGTTTTTTTTATTTTTTATTATTATTTCATAAAGTAATTCATAGTTCTGGTGTTTCTCAAATGATTGTTCTTTGTTCTTTCTTTATGCATTCTATCTAAATAGACTACTTCTGTTTAGTGGCGGATCCATGTCATTGTCCTAGGGGGAGTAGACCGACTAAAAGGAAAAAAAAAAAACTAAATTATTTCACTATTTAAATTGTTTATAAGTTAGTTTTCTAATAAGTATATTGAATGTGTGTGTAAATAACTTTTATAAATCTTATTTTGCAACATAATTTTTTATATTTTCCTTTTTTTTTTAAATTTTATCAATATTATTTTAATAAAACTTTAAAAAAAAAAAACCTCTACCCCTTTGTATCACCACTGCTTCTGATTTTCACTTAAGAATCTTCTGTTTTGTTTTAATTCGCTTAATCGGGTTCAAGTAGTGTGGGGCAACATTCTAAATAGAGTTAAAATTGTCTACTCAAGTATATATTCTCTGTAATGTATTTAGCTGACGGAGAAATAAATCATGATACCGATTCGCGCATAAACATAACATTTAGTTAATATTTGATTCTAATTTAAATCTAATATAAAGAATTTTGCAAAGAATTTTTCTATTCTTGAGATATTTTAAGTTAAGTTCATCAAAAATTATAGCACATTATGCTACTTTGTTGGAGAACAAGGAATATATTTCTTTATGCTAAGGAATATAATTTCATGGTTTTAAGTAAATTTTTTATGTAAAGAAAAATAAGATAATTATTTATTAGCAAAAATGTTTTAAGATATCTTTTATATAAATAGATTTATACTTAATATTTTTTAGACATCAATGCGACAAAACAACCCTGTCAATAGTTCTAATAAACGTTTAAAATGAATTTTGGATTAAAAGTGTTTTGATTTTTAAATATGAATTCTTTTGAATATGATTCAGTATTATAAAATTTTTATATGTTCAACTAAGATAATAACTATATATTTTTTAACAAATCTAACTTTTTTATTTACTTTTAATCTTTGCAACGATATTTGTAAACAATAAAGTTAACGTAAAAGTAATTGAATTTAAAATTTCAATGAATACATAGTTCGAATAAAAATGTTAATCTGGTATAATAAAGCGACAAGTAAAAGTCGCCTTATTAAATGAATAGTGTTTGTATAACATTAAGGCGACCTTTAATTACAAAATGTTCATTATGTTACCAAATTTTTAACTTAACAAGTTAAAAACATAATATTTTATTACTGTAGCTTATATTTAATAAATATAATTGTCGCTTATATATTAAAAAAAAAATTGAAAACTGTAGCCTTAATAAAACGAAATATACACTGTCGCCCTACCATCACATCTAGTGTTATATATATATATATATATATATATATATATATATATATATATATATATATATATATATATATATATATATATATATATATATATATATATATATACGCAGTGCCGTGGCTAGTGGGTCTGAGAAAACCTCATATATATATATATATATATATATATATATATATATATATATATATATATATATATATACGCAGTGCCGTGGCTAGTGGGTCTGAGATAACGGGCCCCGCCCGTCCCCCGTAAAAAATTGTCTTTTGGGCCCAAATATCGTATAAATTTTCTACTTGGTATTTCTAAAAAAAAAATGCTCCTTAAATTTCCAAAAGTGCCCCCAAGATACCCTTGCCTCCTTCCCTATTTTTAAAATGTGTTTCGTGGGCCCCTCCTCAATTTATAAAATTGATGAGGGACCCTCATTCGTTCTAAAATCTCGTTATTGTGGAGTTAGGCGTAGAAAGAAAGAAGGGGGTTTGTAGTAAACGCACAGCTTTATAATAATTAAAAATATTTCTAAACTTCATATAAAATAAAAATTACTATGGATGTAATAAATAAAAATAACATATAACCATTTTAAAAAATGTCAATAGAAACACATTATCTTAAAATAAAGACTTCAAGAAGAATGATTACATGCGTAAATATCAAAATTAAAACTGAAATTTGATTTAACCACCATTAGAAGAAAAGAAACAATTCCAAAATAGATTTATAAGGCTTTCTAAATAGAAAAGTTTAAATGAAAGTTTAAAACTCCCAGAAGAGATGATGAAGAAAAACTTGGCAGAAATATACAAACGAACAGAAAATTAAATAAAAATCACAATAAACAGAAACACTTTGAAATACTCACCGATACAAATACCATCAAAAGTATAAATAAGAAGTTGATCGACCTTGAAAATTGATAAATAATCTGAGAATCGAAGGTGGAAGCGAGTTGAAAGGTAAAACTTAAAACAATTAAAAGAATAGTGAAATAAAGTTTTATCAAAGTAACTAAAAATTAACATCAAAATAATTATTGAACATGCATTGAGATCCGGCTCGAAAAAAGAGGAACATTACGAATAAAATTATTGTTTTATAACGATAAAACAATCCTCTTCAACAGTAAAAATCTACAAGAAGTGAGTATTTTTATTAATGAAGACTTTGAAAGAATCGATGGAAATGTATTAAATTTGCGTTCGGTATAATAAACATTAAATTAAATTTCTTTATGTAAGTATTAGTAGCTTAGATCATGAATTTGAAAAACTTCTTGATTTTTTTAATGAAATTAAAATTTCCTTGTTGTAAATTAATATCTTCAGATGAATAAAAATTTTATCTTTGTGAAAGAGAAGTATAACGCATTAGATTAGAATTGATTTGGGGCGTGAACAAGAGCTTGAGCAGGTTTTTTAAACAAAACCTTTTCAAAAAAAAAACACAAAAGAAAAAAAGGAAAAGTTTTTTTTAGAAGTTTTTTCGATAACAGTGATTATGAAGATAAAAAAAATTTCAACAAAAGTTGAAATTTTTTTTATCTTCATAATCACAAAATTTTTTTAATTCAATAATTTGGGTATTATATAGTATCTGAGTAGTATCTATTTTTATCAGTTTAATATCTGTTACGCTGGCGCAGTTCGGCTCATGACTTCATTGGCATTAGGTCATGGGATCCCTGGTTTGCTTTGCTGACCACGGTTTCCTTCGGCTTTCCACTAATGCTGAGCGAGGCCCAAATTGAAACGACTCAATCTTTGAATGAGGACACTCAGAAGGAACATTTCTAACAGCTATTATTTAAAAACACATCCTCGTTTTGAGTTTTACGCAAGAACTGGAATAATTCAAACCACTGGAATAATCTATCACCCCAGTGGGCACAGGACCTAAATAAGACGTCTTTTGAACGTTCAAAAGACGTCCAAAACGTTCAATAGACGTTTAAAAGACGTCTTTTTTACGTCCTGTGCCCACCGGGACAGATCTCATACAATTTTATTTTTGTACGCGCAATAATTTGAATCTCAACGATTAAAATGTGTAATATGTATGTACATACGTCACTGTATAGTTACTGTTATGAACATGCAACCACAAATTGTGCTACATGTCAGACTAAGAAAGATAATTGTTATACATTTTGATAACTTTTGTATGTATAAAATAAATATTTATGTAAATAAAATATTTAAAAATGCTCGAATGTGTTTTTTCTAAAGCAAATTTTTTTATGCGGTCCGTATCTAACCGCATAAAAAAAAAATTTTTTAATATTGTTTCGAAAACTATTTTTTATAGGTACTCCTGAAGTTTTATGTGATTTTTTTTTATGCGTCTTCTTTTATATGGTCCCTATCAACCGCACAAAAAGAGGTTTGAATGTACTAAAAAGACATCAACTCATCAACTGATCGAAAACAGTTCAAAAATAGAAAATGAAAACGTTATTCAAGATAAAATGGCTGAACTTGAAGATAGAAGTCGCAGAAATAACTTACGAATTAATGGGTTAGAAGAAAATGAAACCTGATCCTGACTTAAATTATTTTAAGTCAGGATCAGAATTTTATTGTGCTCTTCAAAACTGCTTATACTTTTATATAAATGAAAGATTTTCTCCAGCGAGATTTTTTTAATGTTAATCATTTTAATGTCAGAAGCTTAAAAAAAATTTCGAAAATTTGTATGTTAACTTAAAGAAAACATTACATATTTTTAGCATTATATGCATCACAGAGATTTTAAGTTGTTGTTATCGCCCACCATCTGGCGTAATAGAAAATTTTAAATGAATTTCTGCAAAATGATATATTAAAAAAGGTATACATGAAAAGAAATACAATACATCATTGGTGCTTTTAATTTCTTGCTACGATTACCACGCTAACAACAACATTAAAAATTTTATAATTATATTTTTGAAAATGGAGCAATGCCGTTAATAAACAAACCTACTAGAATTACATTATCATCAGCCTCATTATTACTCAATATAATTACTACGGATATTTTTAACTTATCTATAAAAAAAGGCATAATTAAAAGTGACGTCTCAGATCACTTTCCAATTTTTTTTTCTATAAAATGTAGAAAACGTAAAAACTGCTCCATCAAAATAAACATCTTATTAAACGATTTTTTACAGAAAACGAATTTTATTGCATTTAAGAACAATTATCTTTACTTCATTGGAATCACAATAATGATTCTCATGACGCTAAGTGATGACGTTTTTATAAACATTTTTTGAAGTATACGATATTAATTTTCCGAAATATAAAATATTAATATAAGTATATTATTATAATCTACTTCTCTTTTTTTGCTATATTTTAATTAGGTATATAAAAGTCTTTATTTATAGATGTATAAAAGAAATTTAAATTATGTCCTCCTAAATTATCAAACTTCTTACTTAATTATTATTCAAAGTCTTTCGTTTAAGTATTGTATGTGTTAGTTTTTTTTTGTGTGTTTTTTTCGCGTTTTTTGTTTTTTAGTTTGGTGTTTTAGTTTCTTATTATGGTGTTTACTTAAAATTAGTACTTGTACTATATGTA
>NC_088920.1:21410000-21605000 GCF_038396675.1 Hydra vulgaris
ATATATATAAATATATATATATGTATCTATATATATATATATATATATATATATATATATATATATATATATCTATATATATATATCTATATATTTATATATCTATATATATATATTATATATATACATATATATATATATATATATATATATATATATATATATATTTACACAATGTATTTATATATATATATATATTTATTTGCACAATGACTAAATTATATTACATTGCAAAGCAATGTAATATAATTTAGTAAAATGTGAATCATGAACGGAAAAATGTGAATCATGAACGGAAAAAATTAAAGGGGTAAGGATGGTGCAGTGAAAAGCATTTAAATTGATTAAGGGTTTAGTTGGAGTAGCCTATTTCATATGTATATTCTTAAAATAACCAATTAAGCTATTACATCATAATCAATAATAGAAATAAGGTTTGCTAAAAGATTCACATTTGATCAAATACTAAATTGATGAAATGTTTTAAAATAAACTTTTACATTTAGAAACATACAGAAAAAAAAAAGATGAATGAGAAGAAGGAAAGACAATGACTAAAGTTAGAAAAAAGTTTATTAGTGACCATAAAAAAATAAAAAGCAATAGAAAAAAAGCTTTAGGCGAAACTCTTTTTTGGGATATTCCACAACAAGAAGAAAGAAAAATTATTACACAATGGTCATAAAAGAGAAAACTCAAGCTCTTAAGTAACCGCAGTTTTTATTATAAAGGAGTGCTACAGTACACTTTCACTTTAGAAACACTAATTAGTTTTGCTAAAAATTTCAACTTCATGGTAATTATCCAGATAATTATTGCTATAGTTTCGGTGTATTTATCAAACCTTTTTGATTTAACTGTTGACGTCGATGTTAACTTGTTTGTAACTCCAATTGTATTTCCATTGGCAATTTCAATCAATGCTGATTTTCAAAGAAGAGAAAAAGTTTTAGATGATATTGCAAACTTTAAATCTGCAGGTATGTCTTGGTTTATTAGCTTGCGAGATTGGAGAGTCGATTCAAACTTAGACATGAAATGGTTTCATCATGTTCATCAAAAATTGCAAAGTATGCTTTTTAACATGTGAGAATATCTTTTAACTAAAAAACTTTATCGGCGCAGCGTTATATTAGAAGCAAGTTATGAAGACTTTAGCAATGCCAACCAGTTACTTGAATGCGTTAGAAAAAGCAAACTTCAGTTAAATTCTCCTCTAGTGGCTAGAGTTTACTTGGCATTGTTGTCAATATTTACTTCGTTCGAGCGTTTACGAATTATTCGCGAATACCGTTCACCGCGTTCAATTCGTTCGTTTAACAAAATTTTCATTTTTTTTCTTCCAATGATTTTATCTCCTTACTTTCATCATGTAGGTGTTATGAATAAAAGCAAATGGGCGCCATATGTGTTTTCAGTATTATTAACCTTTTTTTCTCTGCTTTACAAGGAGTACACGATATATTAGATGATCCTTTTAATGGATTAAGTGAGGATGATATCAAACTATCTTCAGTAGATGAATGGTTGCTTCATTCACTTGAAGTAGTCAAACATAGATCCTTTTTAATTGGGCAAAACACTCCAAGAAGATAAAAACATTTGAAGTCATATTTTTAAAACTTTTAACAGCTTTATGTTTGATATATTTAACCTTAAAATAAATATTTTAAAAAGGATACACCGGTAAATGTAGTAGTAGTAATAGTAGTAGTAGTAGTAGTAGTAGTAGTAGTAGTAGTAGTAGTAGTAGTAGTAGTAGTAGTAGTAGTAGTAGTAGTAGTAGTAGTAGTGGTAGTAGTAGTAGTAGTAGTAGTTGTAGTAGTACTAATACCACTACTACTTCAGATTGAGAAATAGCAACTTCATTGCTTATCTAACCAATCTGCAATTTAACACATGTCTAACTGTATAAGTTTCAAAGCAGAAAAATTCACACAACCCTTAATACAGGACATAATATTAACATATAACATATTTTTCTAAAATACATCAAGGTGTATGTAAACATTATCAATAGCTTAAAACCTCATTAAAATAAACTAGACTACCAGGCTCCAACCATTTCAATTTTTTGCAAAGCATCCTTATTTAACATAAAAATAAAAATATAAAAATTTAAACTATGCTCCTTGTCTAGAAATCCGCTATCTCAAACACTAAAATAGATGCATCCGCCCCTGTTGTGCTCACTGAGACTGGTTTTTTAACACTAAAATTAGTCATCACTTCCAAATACACGTTAAAATATGTCTTTAAAGCAAAATCTGAAAAACATCTAACATAGAAGCTCTAACGACCTAATGTTATACGTCTAAAAAACTATACACAAACTATTCAAAATTTATACAAAAGTCTTTCTAAAATATTTATTGTAATAATAATTAAACAAATAATTATATTTTAGAGATATGGTGTCAGGATTTTAAAAGTGTGCCAATTCAAATAAAGCCTGTGATATTTTCTTAAATATATTTTCATATTATTTACAACAAAACATGTTTATAAGAATTAACAATAACTAAAATAAAAACATGACTTAATTCTCGTAAAGATAAAAAACATATATAAGCTTCAAAAAATTAACAAAATTTTAAACAATTTATAAAAAACGTGCAGAAAAAAGATGAAAAATAATAATTTTGCAAAAATCTTTTCAAGAAACCTAAAAAAGGGAACAAGTTTGACGATAAAAAAATTATGACCCCTTACGAAAGCTATAATTAACGTTATAATTAAAGATATAACTAACAATACAATTAATGATACCATTAACGATATAATTAAAGATGCAATTAACACAATGGCTAACGTCTACCTCGATGAATAAACATTATAAATTTTGAAATTTATTTTCCCTCACAAATTTCCAAAGTGTTGAACGTTTTAAACATGCTGCTCCAAATCTTGCTATATCTTAAGTTTAGAATCATGCTTTACTGCATGAAAGCGACATTACTCCTACACAGAATAAAACAGTTTTTTTTTTGTTTTTTTTTTTAAAAAAAAACATCTTTAGAAAAAAATCACAAAAAAAGATTTTTATCTTACAAAGATTGTTGAAGTAGGTCACATGAATGAATAAATAATAAATAAATATTAAATAAAATAAATAATAATACATGAATAAAACAATTATCTTGCTTTGATGACGTTTCTTGTAATTTTGTTATTTTAAACAAAAATGGCATTTGAAGATCTCTGTCTCATATTGTAAAACTTTCAATGAACAAGCATACTATTTTTAAAGCACAAAACTTTGCAAAGACCCAATTTTTGAATGAATGATCAATAAGATATTTTTAACTACAGTTCTTTATAGGTACTTTCTGTATTCTCAAAAATTCATGAACGCGTAATTTATGAAACCTAAATTATATAACCTATAACCAATTTACAACACAAAACTGTTTTTTACACAAAACAATTTAGTCCTTACGAAAGCAATTGTACTAAACATGCAATTACTAAAATTGTTAACTTAATTAACTAATTGTTTTGATAATAATAACTTCACTCTTGATTTTTTTATTAATTTATCAAAAGCGGTTGATCACCTCAATCTTTTAGAAAAAACAAAACGCTACTGAGTAATACTTGAAACTTACGTTTGGATAAAATGTTACCTCGCTGAAAGAAAACAATATGTTATGATTAACAATTTTGATGAACTAAATATTATGTGAGGACTCTGCAAAGGTCCTTACTTTGTTCAACCGAATATTTAAAAAAAAAATTTTGTTAATGTTGAACTAACATAATACTCGATCTACAGGTAGATTTAGAAAATTTTTTTTTAAATCTACCTGTATTAAACTTTAAAAAATTTATAAAATAAAATTTTTTAAAATTTTATTTTTAAAAAGATTCTTCATTTCCTTTTAAGGTCCGATGGTGATCAGTCGCACTGGAACCATTTCATAAGCCTCAGTTTTAAACTTGGAGAAGCCAATACAGCTCAAATATTCAAATCCGACATAATTACAGTTATTGTTAAGGTTACTGATAATAAGATTCTTACTCAGCTTTACCCGGTGGGAATTGAGTAAGCGACTAGCCAGCAAATAGCTGGCTATAGATTGTCGCTACCTTATGATAAAAGACGCATTTAAGACGTAAGAAATACGTAGCAATACGTTTTTCTTAAGTTATAGATGTTTTAAACACGTCTTTAGTAACTTAGCTACCTTTTTCTAACTAGGTTATTTGCCTCGTAATTAATATTTTATTCTGAAGTCTATACTTTCAGAGTTTTTTTTTACGTATTTTGTTAATAATCTTTATGTTGGAAATTAATTTGTGCATTAATTAATTAATCAAATTAGATAAATATAAATAAAGATATAAAATCTTTTCTTTCTAAAAAGAAATGGCGCATTGAATCTTTTCATAAAAAATTTTCAACTTAAAATTTTAAACTTATTTTAATTAAAATTTGCATTAATGCTACAACCCATTCAACTATGTCATGTCTTACTTGACAAAAAATTGTTTGACAACTGTATGACTCTGCAACCCTTTATGTATTAATAGCGAAATTTATATCGTAAATTGTTTTAAATTTATTCTACATTTGTGCTAAAATGTTTTTCCTGGTATTCCCTCCAGTTTGTTTGTCAACCTCTTTGTTGTGCGTACCCGCTTGGTATAAGTTTACTTAATTTTATCTCAACCGTGACTGAATATACTACGCTAGTAAATTGAACAATAAAAAAACTCTAGTAAATTGAGCAACATGTTCGTTGTTCGTTTATACTAAAAATAGTTTAAGTAATAAACTCATACACTTTGTAGATAACAAGCTTTGTTATTATTGTAATATTATGTATAAGGAAGATAGAATTGCAAAAGTGTACCACTTTTTTTATTCGTGAAAATATGGTGTTTACTGACAAACAAGGAAATCAGGTACCATATGTTTTAAGTGTCGTTGTTTTTAACAACAACTTCGTGATATCATATAATTGATTTTTAAACAATAAATAATTTTAAATCACAATAAAAAAAATGTTTAACAAAACAGCTAAAAGGGAAACGTACAATTAAAAATTATTTCTTATTTTATTCCGCAGCCAGTTTAATAATAATCTTTTAATTTTTTAAACAAATTTTCTTTTTAAAATTAACCTGTGTCAATTCTAATCCGCGTACACCCCTCAACTTTATCCTTTGTGGAGATCAGCCGGTGACACATGTACGCAATAAGGCTTTTAAAGTTTATTTTCGGTAAGTCCAAACCGTTGAACTCGGCATCGTCAAAGATTACGCATTTATTTATTTTGATTTTTTTTCGTAGAATTATTTTTTGTAATTAATGTTCAATCAAATTCTTTTTATTATAATATTATTTTAATAAACAAAAAAGTTCTTCATTATATTTTGTTTTTGTTTGCTTTTCTTAAAAAAGAACTAAAACTTCGTTCAATTTTTAAATTTGTTAATAAAACCTTATTATATATTTACCCATAAATTAAAATTAGAATAAAAAAAATATTTATACTTAACCGACAAGAAATACTTCAGCTCTATAAGATTTCTTTTACATAAAGAAGACATCGTTGGTTAATTTTTTGATAGCAACATAAGTTTATTACTGATGAAGAAATATTTTGTATTAATTATTTTTTACATTTTTTCATCAACATATCTTGTTTATTGAAACTAATATATTTGCAAATACGTTGTGTTTTGTTTAACTTTTTAACTTTACCTGTGTGTATGAATTTTGTGTTGCTATGATGTATGGTCTTATTATGAAGTTTTGGCATCGATTTGTATCAGTGGTCTTGCTGCTTTTTGTATTGGTATTAGTATTTGTTGTTACTGTTTGTATTTAAATTCTTGGAAACTTAAGATTGCTTTTTTTAATTTTTTTTTTTCGCAATATAGAACGATTTTATTAAATATAAGTTTTTTTAACTTTTCCTTTAACTTTACGAAACTAGGAAACTGGGAGTTCTGTATGATACTAAAAACCCTGTTTAACTTTTTGTTTGTTCGATTATATTGTAAATTACAACTTTGATGTTTATATCTATCACTTATATATATATATTATATATTATTACAAATTTCAAGGGGCTTTAGTGATCAACAATAAACTGCATGTATTAACATCCTTTAACACAAGTGGAGTTAATGGTATCAGTATTGTTTTATTAAACATGAAGAGTTATGAAAACACGTTGAAATTTATATTATAAAATTCTATGCGATTTATTAATATTTTTAAAGTTATATTCTGTTTTCATCAGCACCAGTGACTAAAAGTGGTCTTTTTCCACGTTTCCATAGACTTATTTGACGTTCTATTTTGAATTGAATTTTTCTTTAGGTGAAAGTTTGGATGCTATAAGCATTGCTCAATTTAACATAGTCTTAATAAACATAGTTTTACTCTTGGAATTTATTTCACTTAATTACTTTTAATGTTTGATATTTTTTATTTTTTATTAATAATAATAATATTATTAAATAAATAAATGTTTAATAGCAAGCTATTGCATTTATGGAAGAAAAAAAAACCTTCTTAAAATACTCGGAGGAAAATACTTTAAAAGACACAAAATTGTTAAAATATAAAATGGTACATCTACTTTATATCCTTCAACTGCTAAAACTAAGCTACGTCTTTCAACTGTTTATGGCTCTTTCAAATAGGTTTGAGGAAGTTACTAGTGATGAATCGATTATTCAGCATCGGTCTAATTGGTTGCTTTTTGCACAAATTGATTTGGCAATTTTTATAAATTTTTTTATAGCTAGTTTTCTAACCAATTGTTTTTTTCAAGTATTTTATCCTGCTTAATTAAAATAACTACAGGGTGTACAATTAATTTCTGACCTCATTAGTGTCCATTTATAAATGACTGTAACTGAGATGTTAGTTATTATTTTTTATTCATTTTTTTACAAAATCTTCAGAACCATGTTACTGATCAGTAGTGACTTATTCCACCATTTTTACCAGAACATTCAGAACATTTCTGGCGCGAAAGCTTTCAATAAGTGAATAGCTTTCTTACTGGATGACAAAAGCCATTTTTTTAAGCCATGTTATAAGTTGTTGGTGGTTTTGGGGTATAAATTCTTTTTAAACGCTATTTTCAAGCGTTGCCCATACATACATAATGCAATAAAGGTCTTGTAAATTTTCTGGCCTATCAGTTCAGACATTTTTGAACTCCCTACTGATGACATTCTTTGTTGCTTTTATATGTGGTATTAATTTTATCGCGGGAAAACTTAGTTTCAGGTGCTTTAAAGAACCTTCCTCATGACAATAACAGCAAACAATTAAAATGTTTGAAAATATTTTGAACAGAGCAACTTAACACGGAAATGAAAAAAATGAGGGGGAAGTTAACTGTACACTCTGTAAATGTTACATAAACCAAACTCAATACAATACTGAGGATATTTTTTTGGGTAACAGCATTACAACCTTATATTGCATTTTTTTACACTTTTGAACGCTTTAATAATAGATTAAATTAGCATTGGCATTAGTTATTTTCTGTGACATCGGTGTTTGCCCTAAATCTGAAATTCATAAAATTTAATGTAACAGGGCATAAACTTGTATGGACAAAAAACTGGATAATTTTTAAAATAAATGTTTTAGCAAGTTTCAAGCAAACACAATATAAATATATAATTATAGTAATATTATTAGTATTTTTTATTCAAATTTTTTTCCTTTGTTATTTATATCGGCTGAATTTTTAAGTTATATTTACGGGGCTGGATGATAAGATCTTGTCTTCTGCTAGCTTCGGTCTAAACTTTTATGTTATATTTTGATGTTGTAAAAACATTGTAAAAGCTTATTATTATCTTTTTTAATGACAAAATATATATACTTATATGTATATATATATATATATATATATATATATATATATATATATATATATATATATATATATATATATATATATATATATATATATATATATATATATATATATATATATATATATATATATACATACATATAATATTTAATTTAAAATAGAAAATAGAAGTAAAGAAAATTTAATAAAATAATGAAAATATTTGTTTTCAAAAACATACTTTAAATATATCTCATCTTGCAAACAGCCTGTTTAACCATATCAATTATTAATCATGCTAAAAATTTCTCGTAAACAACAAAGGTGTAATTGATTGCTCTGCCTTCACCACTGCTTTTTGTTTTTTTAAGAAATCTTTGATTCATTTAAAGCATTTATAGGTTTTAAAAAAATAAGTTGGATTGTGTAATACTTATCAAAAAAAAGAAAAAAATTATCTTAAAATTAAATTGACTATAGTATTAACACAAATTATGTTAAAATATAGCAAATTATTCAATATTTAAATTTTGACGTTAGATTGACTTTTATCAGCAAGAGATTTTCGATTTCTGAATTTCAAGTAATAAGATTTAATACCCTCTGTCTACATACAATGGGCAAGAATGTAACAAAATTTAAAAAAAAAAACATTGAAATATAATTATAATATACACCTAATCGTATCTTTACACCTAATCATATGTTTATGGGGTTAGGGGGGACTCCATTTCTGGCCCTCAAACTTATTCAATACAATTGGGAATTTTTGATTTTTTGGTGTTGCAGATTTGACATTTGCAGACGTTGTGCAAACTCCAAACTTAAGTATGTTTTTGCTTTTGTCAAACGATATCGTTTTGCTAAAAACCTTGGCGATTAGAGCCTGGGAAAAAAATACTGCTATCTAGTGCCATGATTAATAAGATATGTTTTTGTACATATTTTATTAATCATGGGGCTATATATTTGTGTACGCTTTTTTAAGACTCTAGTCTTTAAAAGAATTTAACTAATTGTTGTACGTTCTTGCTTTAAAACAGTAGTTTGACATTTATGTCTATCATATGTTATTAAAGTCTAATGGTATATTTAATCATTAGATTTTTATAACATATGATTGACAGAGGCGATTCTACGAATAAAATGGGGGTGGGGGGGGTGAATCCTTCAAAAATACTAATTAGCTTGTAAAATCGCCCGTAAAATCGCCTCTAATGATAAACATAATTATTAGTTAAAAATAAATTTCTTTATCTAGAGTCTGGATAAAGAAATTTATTTTGTAACACTCTTGAGGAATCTTAAGTTTATACTACACATTTATGTTGAAGCAAAATGTAAACATTTAAAAATTGACATGGTAAAGATAGCATTCGAATGTTGGCGTTAACAACATTATATTTGCATAGACTACATATAACACTATATTTGATTATTATATATACAGCGGTGGCCAAAAATTAAAGACCACTCGTTTTTTTTTCAAAATTTATTTTTAACCTTAGTATAATTTTTTTTTGGAAAAAGGTATCAAAAAAAGAAAAACATTTTTATTAGGAATTTTTATTGTATTTTATATTTATTATAAAAGAATTTATAATTTTTATACAAAATAATGTTAAAAAATTAAAAAACTGACTAGTAAAAAATATAAATGGGAAAAAAATTGGACAAAATTTTAGAACCAGTTTCAAAAATATTTCAAAAAGCAATAAAAAAATAATTTAGAAACGTGTTGTTCCTCCATTTTTTTTCAAGCACTCTTGTACTCGTTCTGGCATTGAATTCATTAAAGTTTTGATTACTTCATCAGGCACATTTTTCAAATGATGAGAGATAGAAGATTTCAAATCTTTCAAATTGTAAAGTTGTTCTATACCATGCTTGTTATCAAGCCACGACCATAAATTCTCTATTGGAATCAAGTCTGGACTATTGGCAGGCCATGGAAGCACTTGAATTTTATTAGAATTGAACCAATCGCTAACAACATGCGCTTTATGACACGGCGCATTATCTTGCTGGAAAATAAATCCATCTTGCAACTGCCATAAATCAATGCTAGGAATAAGCGAGTTTTCCAAAATTTCGATGTACCTTTCTTTGTTGAGTCTACCATCGAATAAATGAAAAACGCCAACTCCACAGGCACTCATACAGACCCAAATGCCTATTGAACCACTGCCTTGTTTTGTTCGTTTTAAAATGCATGATTCATCAAACCGTTCGCTTGGTCTACGCAACATTACGCAACCTTTTCTGTTGTCTACCTCAACGTTCATTTCATTACTAAAGACCACACGGCTCCACTGATTTGTTGACCAATTTTTATGTAGTTTGCACTACTCTTTCCTGAAAAATTTTTGTTTTTTATTTAAGCGTGGTTTTGTTGCAGCAGCACGCCATAAATAATTTAAATTGTGGAGGACCCTTCGCACAGTTCTAGGGCTTGCTTTCAGACCATTTGACAGTGTCCATTTCGTAGACAAGTCTGTAGATGATGCTTGTCTGTTTTCTTTTATTAATCTCACTAACGAACGAACATCACTGTCATTTGAAATTTTATTGCGTCCAGTCCTATGACGATCATTAATTGACCGGGTCTCTTTGTATCGTTGAATTATGTTAATAATGCAAGAGTGAGACCTTCCGAGGTTTTCTGCTATTTGCCTGATGCTATAGCCTTCTTTATTTAATATAAGAGCCGTGTATCTGTCTTTTTCTTCGATCTTTGCACGCATTTTTGCAATATTTTTATATCCTTATTGCAATTCAAAAAATAAATGTTTCTTTGATATTGAAACTCAGGTTTCGACATTTTATTTTATAGCCAACGTAATAAGCAATTAAGACAGTTAAAAAAAAAAAGGGAATATTATTTTTAATAAGTGCAAATTAAAGATTTGAAAGTGGTCGTTAAATTTTGTCCAATTTATTTAAAGAAGATTTATAGGTACACATCAGTTTTTTAATAAGTTAAACGTTATTTAATTAGAATTAGATTAAAAAAATTATACCACTTTAATCCGTATGTTTTAATTAACAAGATATTAAAAAAAAAAAATTTAATATGTCAATTAGAATCTTCTTAATTTTAATTTAAAGATTAAGAAACCAACTAAAAAATGAGTGGTCTCTAATTTTTGGCCACCGCTGTATATATATATATATATATATATATATATATATATATATATATATATATATATATATATATATATATATATATATATATATATATATATATATATATATATATATATATATATATATATACATATATATATATATATATATATATATATATATATATATATATATATATATATATATATATATATATATATATATTACCATTTAATTACCAGGATTAAAATACAAATTATATATTCTTTTCCGGCTTAACTGAAGCTAAATTTTGAAAATTTAGTATTTAAAGTTTATTAAATATTTAAAAGTCAATTGTTGACAACATGCAGCAAAAAAATTAACAACTCCTGTTTTTAAAATAGTTATAGGTAATTTATAATATATATATTAAGGGTAAGTATGTATAAATGTTTTAAAATTCTACAAGGATAGATTATTGCTAAATGTAACAGCTTTATTGCCAATATTTACAAGTATTTCACGTTTTTCAGACATATTTTACCATTTTTTTGACTTGTTTGACTTCCTAATCACGGTTTGTAGATTTGGGATCATAATATCAATGAAATACCCTATGAAAATCCATTTAGGTGGTAACTGTGTATACTAATTGTAGCACAAAATGAGTAACTTCAAAATCCTGCATTAAAATCCAACGGACTTATTTGACATTTAAGTTTTTATCTACAAGTGTTCCTTTCATATACGTATATGAAAGGAACACTATATACCAAAATATTTGTTTTCGTGAAATTTTTATAAAACATAATATCTAGATCTGTAAAAATGGGGACTTTTTATTTTTATTTATTTATTTTTTACAAGACTTCACTTGAGAGATAAATAACAATTTTCTTTCTGATAATTGATTAGAATACTCTTCAAGGTAAGACACATGGGAAAGCAAATGTTTCAAACTTTTTTTCTGAAATAAATTATGTAAAAAATATTTCTAGTGCAGAGTTTAGATTTTCTTGCTATTATACTCAGTCACACATTTCAGGAGATTCTTGGCATAACCAGGATGAGAAGAGTTTTGTTTGTACCTATCCCAATAAACCTTGATGTTCGAGTGCAAGGCTTCCCTGCTCACTGAAAAGGCCCAATCCTGTTTTCTTCGTATTGATGAACTGAGGCACATGCAAAAACACTGCATGTGCTTTAGGGGTAACTGAAATCGGAAGTTTAATGTAGCTCTGTTGGAATTGAGCAATCTTGAATTCGTAGTCAGGGTCCAAATTCTGGCAAAAGCAAGAAGTCACAACATCTTTTAAAGCGAAAGGGTTTGAATGAAGCCATGAGCTTGAGCAAAATTTTCCTTTTCTGAAAGCAGTTAGAGTTTTCTCAAACCTCTCAAGAGCTTCAAGCAGTCATTTCAATTGAAATGATCACCATGGAAAGGCTAGATGGGAATGTGAAGTGATGGGGGCCATTCCATGGTTTTGGGCCAAAGATCACAAAGAGTTTTGATCAAGTGATTTCCACACCAAGTAGTAAGTCAAGCTCCATGGGTGGGAGCGCCTCACAGACAAGCTTGTCATTTGAAAAATCGAAGTCCTTTCATTTTCTCAAATCTCCTCCTGCTCTGATGAATCGGAATGTTGTTTCTGATCTCAACATAAGTTCTCAGGTGGCCACAGTTTTAGATATTTGGTGATGAGGCATCACACCAACAACATGAATGCTTGCTGCTGTGAGACTGTATTCCACATAAAATATTTGCCAGCTTGAGATTGCAAGAAATGATGAGAGTATCTTTCTGACATTCTTCTTGAACTTGAATGAGATTCAAAATAGCCTTCACATTATGGTAGCTCTCTGAAGTGTTTTGTACAAATGCTATTAGGATTTGTTGCTTTACACTTGTTACTTTGAGTGAGAATTGAGACATCAGCTTGATAGTTTTCTAACTGGGCTGTTTGGTGGCGTTTTATCCTCCTCCAAAACAATGTGAGTGAAGCTTACTTTCAGAAAGGAGCCTCCTCCACCGATTCCCAACTTCAAAATGGCAGATTCTGTTAATTTTTGAGCTAATTTTAATGCTTCACTGAGACTGCTGAGACTTTGGCAATGAACCACCTGGCATGATTCCTTATTTTCTGCCAGAGTTATGCAGCTGAAAATAAACTGATCATGAAGCTTTTGGCCAGCTTAAGCAAACTTTCGAGGGAAACTTACCTCCACCAATCTTACAGGATAAATTTGATTCAGAGATGAGCCAAGTTTTTGCATTACATTGTTAGACAGTCCAGTATTCTGCTGTATTTGAACCATATTTTCCGTTGTAAGAGATTTTTTAAAGAGTTGCTGAGCTGATGATAGATCTAAAAAAAAAAATAGAAAGTTTAAAATCAATCAAGTGATTAATCTAGGTAAGGATTTGAGAATTTAATTTAAAACAAAATATAATAACAATATTTTTTAGGTAAATTAAATTAGAATCAATCAAGAATATTGGAGGAGCATTTTTAATTTACTTTAACTTTGCCTCTCCCTATTTAGCCCTATTAAAATATTTGATTGACAAGTTCAAACTTTTTTTAAAAGTAAATTAACAATATCAAATCAGCACAACATACCTCTTCTCATAGACAACATCTTTCCACTTGGTTGACTAAGCCTGATGGTTCCATTTAGAGAGGCACTTTTAGAAGCCAAAACTGCTCATACAACTTGCTCTGCTCCTATGAGATCTGCAGCCACAATTTTTCTCAGATTTTTATGGCGAGTTCCTAAAGTGCAGTTGTGAGGAAGCCCACGTCCAATAATTGACAAGCACTTTGTGCAATGTTTTTCAGCACTGAAGCCTGCTGTGGGAGTTTGAGCCAGCAAGAAGCCTGCTGTGGGAGTTTGAGCTCTGAGTCTTAGAATTTGCTGAATGGATACTTTTCTTTTCCCTTGAGCTTCGCAATTTGGCAAAGTAAGCACTCACAAACATCAGAAAAACGAGTTGCAGATTTGATTAAAATTGTCTCTAAGTTGTTAATTTTTGGCACAACGGTTGTTTTCCCATCACAAAACTTTCCAATCTGAGATCGGCATGAGGTACAAGTTGCCAAAGGCACTCTCTCATCATTGAAATCGAGATCTTTCTGGATTTGTTGAAGGATTTTTGATTTGTAGTTTTTGGTCAGCTCTTGGTCACTTTTTTTATGCAAATGACACAAACAGATTTTCTGCATTCTTCATGGGCCTTTGCAAACGTTGGCATATTCAAACTTAACAAACATATTCACAAAAACCTTGTTTATAATTTTCTTTGTTTTGTACAACTGCTTCTTCCGGAAAAAACTCGAAATACGGACACAAGGTTCGAGCTTTTAAAAAATGCTCTTGAATCAACGTAATAAATCAAATTTTGAAAAAAGTTATAAAAATAAGAAAACTTTAATATTTGATTGGCAACATTTCCTATTTTATTAATTTTTTCCACAGAGCATGTTTACTGTATGAAATTAGAACTGACAAAGTCCAAATTTAGAACCTATAGTTTATAAATACTTAGAGATACAAGTTTCCATTTGGATGTTAATGATGGATTTCAAAACTGAAATGTTTTTAATTTACATAACAGGCACTTCAGCTAACAAATTGCCACTATTTGATGAAAGCCAATGTTTTTTGATTCACTTATAGATAGCAGTTTTATTATTGAAAGGAACATTCTGTAATTGTGCTTGTTTTATTGTAAAAGAATTTTTTTTGCTTCTTGTTGCAACGCATTTTTTTAAACTATGTTTATTTCCTATTACTTCATTTTTTTTAAAGGGCAATAAAATGGGTTTTAGTGATATATTAATTCAACATTGATAGATATAATATAAAACTAGTAATACGGCAATGATGAAAATAAAAATGGCAAGTTTGGGGGCAAGTTGTTATATGACTATAACATATAACTATGTACTTTTAACAATTATTTATCTTTTTAAGATTTTTGTGTTTGAAAAAGATTTTTTCAACTCAATTTTTTCAAATATCTCTTCATTTTCAGAAAAACTACAAAAAAAACTTTGAAAGCACAACTTAAAATTTTATATCGTGAAAAAAAAATTAAATAAATTTTTCGGTTTTCATTTTATTTACTGTTTTTATTTTTTTTCTTTAGCCGACATGTTATCCTAAACTTAAAAATTATCCTTTAAATGGCACTGTAGCGATTAACTTCTGTTGCAATTAGACTAATGATAAATGCCGGTCAGTTAATTTAAGTTAATATAATTCAAGTTAAATACAAATTAAAATATAAACTATAACATATCTATACATATATGTGTAATTAAATGATAACGAAAAAAGTATTCGCTTTTTTAAACTTTTTGTAAAAAATGGCAATATTAATTTAAATTTAATATGTGTGTAATAAAAAGTTATTAGTTTTGTTTTATTATAATTAAAGTTATACTTTTAAACTACTTTTCGCTATTTTACGCAAATATGTGTCTTAGTTACCGATCAAATGTCTGCTTTGTCCATATTATAAACAAATTAAATATTTCATATACCATTTTAGGTTAGAGTTCCCTGTTCAACAGGAATTATGAAGTTGATCAACGATCTTTACTTTGAAAAAATCGAATTATAATAAACTGTTTTTTAAGTCTCATGCAAATAAAGAATCTTACTACAAAAACATAAAATTATTTATAAATATTGTACAAAATTAAAACAATTTATTTCATTTCCAACTTAACTTTATCAAATTGAAGTAAAAAAAATGGCCATCTCTAAATCTAAATATATAGTAAAAATATGAAAAAATTATAATAAAAATCATAAAATATATTTAATTTTAATTTATATACTTAATTAATAATTTTATGTAAATATATATGCTAACATAAATATTGAAAATCTAATATTTCTTAATAAAACAATAAAAAATCTCACACCCAAAACTCTAGATGTTTAGAAACTGCCACGATGTAAAATTTACAACCCCTTCAATTTGAGAGGGGTTGAGTTCATCACATGGTCATTACTCTCAAATGGAAAATATGAAATTTTTTTTTTCGTTGAATTCATAAGTTTTAGATAAACCTTAAACGCAAAAAAAAAAGTAAACAAGTGGAATCAGATTGTTGTAATTAAAAAATAATTTGAAAAATCTGATCTCTTTTTAATTTAACCCTTAAACCAATTTGGTTTAAATAATCAGTATTTGCGGTAGTTGGATTAATATTAAATGTTCAAGTAAGCACGTTTTCAAGATGTCTAGGTATTCTAGGTTTAAGACGTGTTTAAGATGTCTAGGTATTTGCAACTCATTTCAGACTATTTTGAAAAAAGCTAGTGATATGACATGTTCGTTACCATCTCTCTTATTTCTTAACGAATGCAATCAAGCAACGAATGCAATCAAGCTTTGGAACCAAAGCATAAAGCATGTGATTGTCCTATTTGCTAATTAGGAAAGCCTAAACTTTATAAAAAACCTCTTTTTGGACTCGCAAAGGCATTCAAAAAATATCTTAAACATAAAATATCTTTTAAGCCTGAAGCTTTTTTAAATCCTTGCTTTTTATAAACATAAAAAAAAAATGTATGCATTGTTTGTCAATTATAGCTCGAGGTTTCAATCATTTCTGCAACTCGCAAAAAGACGCTAAAACTCGCTTTGAAACAAGATTTAGTCAACGTAGATTAATTCGGAACAGAGTAAATTGAATTTGCTGAGTTGAAAGTTATTACAATCAGCATCTTACACAATATCTGGTTTTATCTTAATAGTTCTATAATCTTTACTTAAATCTTAGTTAAAATCAGGTTATCTGATTTTATCGTCGCATAATCTGCATAAAATATTGAAAGATTTCTTTCAGCATCCAGTTTTCAACTATGCAACGACAAAAGGAAAAACTGAAGAAAAAAAACATATTATTTACTGCAAAAATATGGAGGATTCAAGTAACAAGGTACTAACAGAGATCAAAGCTAGAAGCAATTGCAAAACTTGAATTTAATGGCGGAGAAACATTTTTGAAAAAAGATATTGGCTGATATTAAAGTTAGTGACAAGATTGACAAAACACGTAGCGCTCAACAAAAAAAACTTAACATGCCAACAGGTTAAATAGCTCAAGACAGAGTTGTTAAACTTCAACTCATTGATACCATTGATTGCAAATCTACCTGAAACATACAAGAATGTCAAAGCGTTGTATATTATTCAAGTGAAAGATGTGGAATTTTACATTTCGTTTGATCTAAAAATGGGTAGTATAACTTTTGGATTTCAATCCCATTCAAGCAACCATCTTTGCTGCTGGTACAATTTTAGTTTCAACATTCTATTAGATGGTGGATCTTTAAGATCTTTGGCACATTGAAGGAAAGATAGGTCAAGTTTGTTGCTAATGGCTCAGTTTTAAACTTTGAAAAAATTTGCAAATATAATCTAAACACTGTTGATCAATATGGACAGTGCTCGTTTTAGATGTTATTACCCTAATCGAAATCCATCTTCTTCTTGGAATTGTTAATCATCTTTTCAAAAGTTTTTTAGACTTGTGGCCTGGAGCCAGAGAATAACCAGCTGGTTGTACATTCACCTCCAGCCGTAGCATGGTGGACACTTCAGAGGCAATGATTGCTATAAATTTTTTTAAAAACGTTTTTAAACAAATGGTTGAAAAAGCTTGCGCCTATAAAGTCTTTAGTTTTACTGAAACTCTAAAAAATTTGTAAGAAGTTATTTATTCATGTTTTAAAACAAGGCCTTTTAGTTTTGTTTCAAAATATAAAGAAAAATTGATATTTCAAAATAGTTTTGAATTCTAGTTATAATGCATTTAATTTATTTAACAGGTAAATCAAAGGGTCTATTTTGATGACAAACTGATTTGACAGGCATCAAAATTAATTAACTTCAATTGTAACTTTTTTGCAGTTCTTGTGTTCACTAAAAAAAGAACTTTTTGTTTCGGCTTCCTCTTCTTCGTCTGTCTCTTTTTTTTTTTTTTTTTATTGGTCTTTTTCATCTTCCGTTTCTTACCTATCGTAGGTCACTTTTTCTTTATTGCTATTTTCTTTTTCAATTTATTTTTTATCGTTCGGTATTTCCACAATTTTGTATCTGCAAACACTAGTTAGATCATTTTGTGTTCCACCTTCACTTTAGATTGACTTTATAAAAAATCACTTATTTCTAATTATTTATTGAGCATATATCGGTTTGTTATTATTTGCCTCATTATTTTTAAAAATTTATTTCCATTTTTGCTTTTCTCTTCATTTCTTTTTTCAGCTGGATCTTTTGACAAAACTCTACAAAAATGATCCTTGTCATTAAAAACCATGATGCATTTCACAAAAACACACATAAATATTTCGGTTCTTGGTAAGAAACATATTTATGTGTATTTATAAATATATACTTTGGTTCTAATACAAAATATTTTAATTATTATTGATGTAATTTGTTTTTTTTTTTTAATGAAATATTATTCTTGAATTAATTTAGTTTTTTACGTACTTCCCAAGGTTACGTTGGCGTATTTAAGACAGTTATGTATAAAGAAAAAAAAAGAAATTTCAAGGTGAGTTTCCACTCATCTGTTTTTCTACGGAAACGGGAAAGAGAACGGAAAATAATCACACGAGCATGCGCAGTTTTCCTTCGGACAAATAAAAAGTTTTTATTACGCATGCTTACGTGTTTTTTTTTACCTTTTCTTTCCTTTTCCGCTCTTTTTATCGTTTATCTTTTTCCGATAATGAGTTTTAAAAAGTTTTTTTATACTTTTGTCGTTTTTGTCAATAACCACGCCTTTAATTTAATTGTTTTGGTTTAATCTAAATTTAATTGATTTGATTTTTTCAATTTTTTTGTAATCAATACTCAGTTAGGGTAGAGTTGTTGAAAGTGCATTTTTTTTTGTTGCTTTGAGTGTAAAAAAATATATTTAGTTATTTATCCATTTAATGATAACTTATTAGCGCAAAACCAAAAAAAACTTTGCAGCTCAAAATAGACTCATCTAAAGGTCATCGATTTAGGTAAAGGTCATCAAAATGATCATCAAAAGAGGTAGATTAATAAAATAAATTCGTATCATCTGAAAACATTCAAAAAATGTAAAGGCTTTTAAATGTTTTAATATTTTTATTAGTATCACCCTCAATTTTTTAATTAAAATGCAATAGTAAAAAATATTGAAAGCTTTTTCTAAAATAAAGAAAAATCAAAAAAATTTTTATTTGCAAATTTAAAGAAATGTCCTCGAAAACAATTCGGTAAATTGTTTTGTTTGGGAAAAAGTTTGTATTAAGAGCATTTTTTGAAAGGTCAAAAAATGCTCTTAATACAGGATAATACGAGGACATTTACTACAGACTCTTAATACAGTATAATCTTTAATACGAGGACATTTCTTTAAATTTGCAAATAAAAAGTTTTTTGATTTTTCTATATTTTTTGATTTCTGAATTGTTTAAGTGATGTCGAATTTTTATTAAGTGAAAAAATACGGGGGAATTAGAATAACTGTTTTCACTGTTCCTGTTTTTAGAGATATATACAGATATGAGTTTGTTAGGATATTGTCTATGAAAGTAAATGAAGTTGAAGTGACTTAGGAAGGTTTATTTATAAATATGAATATACCGTGCTGAAATAAATCGTCTAAGAAGAGTTTGTGTTGCCGAATTCATTGTATTTCGAACTGTCCATGTTCACGTCTCCCAGTGAAAACGATGTAAACATTTTTTTTAGTGTAATTTTTGATAAAGATCTGTTTCAAATAGTTAGAAAATTCAATAATATTGTCACTAAGTGGTTTAAAATAAGTAGTTACTATGATGCGTTTTTTATTAAGACTAATAATTTCAACATCAATGTCTTTTTTTATAGGTGTGTGTGTGTGGTTTTTAAGGCACTCCCAAAATTCCTTATATTTATTTTTATTTATTTTTTATATATTTATTATATTTTTAAATTTATTTATTTAAATTTTAACCACGCTTTTCCTTTTTTTAAAAGAAATCAAAAATTAGAAATTTAAAAATTTGAGTTTGTTGGAGAAGATACGTTTGTACCCCCCTGTCCCGTAAAGTAGGTAATTTTCAACTTATAGTCAGTTTTGTTTGGAATATAATCGGCGAGTCATGGTACATATCCAGTCATCGTACATCATAGTACATTTGGCACATTTTAATAGGTATAATTATAGTTTTGAGAACTTTTTTTTTTTAAGAATGCAACCGCCACTTTTTGGAGATTTTTCCCGTCCCCCTCATTCATTACTAAATTTATCTCCTGCTTAACCTTTGCTTATTTGCAAAACTCTTTTTAAATATTTATCCATACTTAATAATAGCGTACTCATTAAACCTTGCTAAATCTTTTGACATATTTCACTAGCTTTTTTCTTGTTTCTTGTGTTTTGCTCGCGTAGTTTTTTCTATACAACTGTTATATTTACAGTTCATTAAGTTACTATTCCATGACACGATAATTAATACAATATAAAAAACATATAACATATCAAAGTAACGATAGTTTCTCATCATGAAAATTAAAAATCCCTCTTTCAAAATATAATTATGTTTCTTTAAATATAAATATAATATTGTAAAAAAAACTCGTAGAAGACCAGGAAGAATATTGTAAAAAATCATATCATAGGTACCCTTTGAAATGTTAAATAAAATGTAGTTTATTTTAATATATATATATATATATATATATATATATATATATATATATATATATATATATATATATATATATATATGTAATACATACATATATATATATATATATATATATATATATATATATATATATATATATATATATATATATATATATATATATATATATATATATATATATATATATATATATATATATATATATATATATGTATGTATTACATATATTATTCTATTATTGATATAATAATATATAGTCATAAATGGTTAAAAAGTCAATGATATACAAATTACTGCATTGACTGTTAACACTACATACACAACTATAAGACTCAAAACAGTTCACAACTCTCACTGACCCTTGTTATACTGCAGCAAAGCACCGCACTTATTGACACTCGTGTCAAGAAAGCTACTCACAATTGTATGCAAGTTGTACTGAGTCCCACTAAGTGTCCTCTGGTTCTAGTATCAGTTCAGAAGTCTGTGGCAATTGTCCTAACAGGATACTCTGAGAATAGTCCTTTTGGGATAACACAATGGGATACCTTAACAAGATACCCTGGTGTAGACCCAGAGTCGAACTTCTCACAGGTGAAAGTTGGAGGTCTTCTTGTACTCATACTGTACCAGAAGGCGCGAATCCATACTGTACTCGAGACGTCTATGACATATTTATATCGATAATGTATGTTTACCTACCTAATAACACATGATAACTACTTATAAAACAAATAATTCTGCTCCATCACTAATACTGTCTACACATCACACTTTCGCATTGACACTAACGATAATTTAGTAGAATAACAGTCAATGACTCTTACATATCTCGACTATTGTTTATTGTTTTTTTTTATTTTCACAGCATTTTATTGATCAGTTTTTTAGTATTTTTCTACTTTGAGGCTTTTTTGTTTTCCACTGTCCTTTTGTTCTTTTATCTCACTCGACTCTTTTTAACTTTTTACTCATCTCTAAGGCGTTCACTGCTCGGTGCAGCTTCACAAAAATGCATTGCATTTACAATATACAATGTATATAAATTTTTTAGTAAAGAGTTTTCTTTAGTTACGTATGGTTAGCCGTTTACAGTGATATAAATCACTTCATGATTTTTTTTTTTGAGGTCTGATTTTTGTTTTTAAGTTGACGGGATAAATTAATGCTAAATAATGTTAATTCTTGTTTTAATTTCTGTGTTTTCGGATATTATTTTGTTATGTAGGTATGGACCCCGGTAAGAAATAGAGTTTTATGAGAAATGTTTTGTTTTTTGCCTTGCGAAAATTTTAAATAACTAATTTTAAAATTATAAATAAATAATTTTAAAGCCAGATTCTATAAGTATTATATTTACCAGATATATAAAATAGGATAATAAATATTGACTAACAACTTTTTATAAGTTAAGCGAATAAACAGTTATTGTTAATTTATTCAAAAGTTATTGCAAAATAATATAATTATTATTTATATAATCATGTAATAAATAGTCCTATATTCATATAATTAATTTAGATAGAAAATTTATTTTAAAAAATATGACCACGTAAAGCTTACTACTCTCTATTAAATGCATTCTTATTTCATCAAAATGTTGTTTGAAAGTGGAGTGGAGAAAAACCTCGAAAGTGGTCTTAGATATGTACAAACTTGTTATCTATTGTAAAATTAAACTTTTCTAAAATGTTATATTAATAGAACAAAACATGTTAAGAATAAAAAGTAATGTGTTGTTTTTAAATATATTTATTATTTTTATGCTATTCAAGATATATATATATATATATATATATATATATATATATATATATATATATATATATATATATATATATATATATATATATTTATATATATATATATATATTTATATATATATATATATTTATATATATATATAAACATACACACTGATAATGTTAATAACAACAAAGCACAAAGTAAAAAAAAAAAGTAAAACAGAAGTTATAAAAAATGTTTACTGTTGAACCTAATGTTTCGACTCAAGAAAATTCAACGTTCAATACGGAATGTCACCTGACACTTGCTAATTATTTTCTGGTTTTCGGATATATTGCCGTTATTATTATCGGAGTAATGGGAAACGTTTTAGTCGTTATTGTTTTTCAAGTTGATTTAAAAAAAAGACCAACCATCGATTTACTTATTTTTTACCTCGCTATTTTTGATGGGTTAGGTTCATTTTTTGGCCCTTTTGTATTTTTGTACTGGACTTTAACATGCCACAAACGATGGGATTTTGGATGGTTTGGGTGTAAAACACTTCCAACATTTAGTCGTGTTATGACCAACATATCAACTGGTGTTATACTTATTATGGCAGTTGATAGATGTCGCTCAATTATTTTTCCTTTTAAAAGACGTTTCCGAAAATTAATTATACACATGGCCATCTTTGTGACAGTATTAATATCAGTTGTTTGGGAATCGTATTACATAAGTTCTCTGCATATTGACATGCATCAAACATGCAATACTGCTGCTGTCAATAATCATTTTTACGCTTATCCCCTAATTACTTTGGTAGCAGCAAGGTCTATAATTTTTATCTCAGTATTTTCAATGACAACATTTGCTGTGTATATTAAGCTTCATAATTGTGAAAGACTGGTATTTTTAAAGAACAACTTGCTCAATGTCTGCAACAAAAACAAAATAGTTATGAAAATATTGGTAATGATGGCATCAGTGTTTATTCTCTCTGTTGTACCACGAGATATCTATGTTTTGTACTATACAATATCTTGGCTTCCTGGTGATGGAGGAATACATGGAGAAAGGTAGTTTTTTTAAAGTATTTAAAAAAATTTTTTGTTTTTCATTTTATTTATAAACCATTTTATTATTACTTTGTAAATTTTTATTTGAACATCTTAAAATTTAGATAAGAAATCTCTTAGAACTTATTTTCAAAATAATGCCGTCTTCATAATTGAATTTTTTATTACACACACCTAGCATGTCACTCAATTTCGAATTTCAATAACATGCCCATCTACCAAAAATATGACGTCTTTTCTGTTTAATTACTTTCATTTGTTTAACAGCAGCCCGGTGTCAGTCAAATTATTTATTACCACCTCAAAGTAAGTATAAACACTGCGCTACGGTACGCTACTGATGTTATTAGTATAAAACCATAAAAAAAGATAATACAAAATTAATTACAAAAGTAAATGAAAATTATTAATTTGAGGAAATCTAGAGCAAATACAACATAAAAATCTACATAATAGCTATAAATAAACTTAATTTTTTCAGCAAATATTTCTAATAAAGCTAAAAATAAATGCAAATAAAGGCTTTCTGATAACTTGGTTTAAATAGAATTCAGCATAAAAAAATCTCTTTGTAGTATGGTTGATGATTTAGTACTTATAGTAGCCATAACGCAGTAATTAAAGCACTTGTTTTAGATAAAATTATTAAAAAGGTAAAAAAAGCAAGGCTAAGACCACATGTTCTAATACCAAGACAAAGACAAAGATTTTCTTGGCCAAATAGTTAAATTTCGACATTATGTCAACGCCAATTATTATCAAAACTGCAGACAGCAAGCGCGGCAAAATTAAATAATGCAGCCCTGGTACAGTGGTTAGAGCGCTTGCTTTAGAAGCAGGAGATTCAGGTTTGAAACGAACTCTGGACATTTTTTTGCGTCATGGTAAGGAGGGAGGCGTGAACTTCCTCGTTAAATGCACTTCCGTGGTGCTCTGTGACAGAACCGTTAGGTCTTCTTGGGGCACCTAAATAACAAAAAAAAAAAACTCATGTTGCATGACTAGATCAAGGTTATGGAAAGAAATTTACGTCTAAAACGCCAAAAATAAAAATACTTAAAAAATACAAAAAATCCCTCCCCTCAATTTGAGGAGGCTGCAAATTTTTAAGGTCATAACTTTTGAACGCTTAGAGCTTATTAGTCTAGCTGAGAATAGTAAAAAAATATTTTATTAACTTATATCTCTCACTTTTGTGGTAGGAAGAGAAGGGCAAATATTCTGGGGCTTTTTTGTTCCCATGTTCCGATTATCGCAATGTTTTGCAAACCATTATAATATGATATAAATGTAAATATATAAATGTTTGTTCCATGTCTACATTGAAGTTAGCTTTCTTAAACACCAACAAATGCATGGTATGCCCTGGTGCAACCTCATTTTTAGTACACGTCAATGAGGTTTATGGTGTTGTTCTTGAGTTTTCTTTGTGTTGTTCTTAGCTCTATGTAAAGTGTAAAATCTGAAAACAAAATGTTTAAATATTGAATGTTTTTTTATACAAGATATCTTATTTTTTCAACTTTTGTTATTGGAATAACATCTTATTGACTTTTTTTTTGTGTCTATAATCACTATTAACTTTACTACATTATTTTTTCAAAACCGACCCGGTGGGAAACAAGTTTTAATGCATTATTTTTTAAAAACCATCATTCAAAATCAATCAATCATTAAAATCTAAATTGAAAAAAAAAACACAAAAAATTCCTCGCTGTTTTTGTTTCAAACTTCTTCCTTTTGCTTGTATGTGCAGGATGATCCTTATGCCAATGATATGCATAGATCGGGATTGTTGCACTGGTCACGTTTGCCATTATAAATAAAATGTTTTCAAAGTTAAGATGATGAATTTTTGAACATGGTGCGATTACATCAAGATGGTTGATTTTAAGAAACAGAAATATAATATGAAAACAGCTATGTAGTTCTTGCTGCAGAGTTTTAATCCTCAATGAGAAAGTAATGCTTTTTCCTAACACGGTAGTGACAGAACAACTGGAATAACACAAATGGTAGTAACTATCTTATAGTAATTGTCCTAACTTGTTTTACTTTTGATTGAACACGATTTCTTTTTCCCATTGCAGATTCATAGACGAAATAGAGAACTTTAATGTAAAAGATTTTGAAGTTTAGAAACATTTGAAAGGGTAAACTTGAAACTTGTTAGAGACTTAAAATCGTCACGAAACACTAGTTGCAGAGAATGAGAAAAGCAAGCTATTTGTTTTGCAGTTGCATTTAGAGATTTATTTAATCTATATCATCTTTTTTAATTAAGAGTTAATGATTAGTAATTATTAGTATAAAAAAACATAAATTATAAGAGTAGAAAATTGTGCGTGTCCTCCTACAGAACATTCGGACAAGCAACATTTTCTACTCTCTTTTTTTGTTATATAAATATTTAAAATCAATTTTATTAATGTGTGCCAAGTAAAAATTAAAAAAACTTATACAAGGTGTATATTGTGTTGACTAACAACTTGTAGGTTATTTTATTAGGGTATTTGTTTTAGGTTATTTAATTATACAATGTTAAAAAATTCTCCGTATTTTCTCCGTTAAAAATTAACGATTTCCGCATTTCATTTTTTCCGTACAAATTAATGGAGAAAGTCAGGCAGGAAAGAGACAGCACTTTCTCCGTAAAATTTACGGTTTCCGTATTTCATTTTTTCAATTCAAATTAACAAAAAAATCATTTTTAAATCAGCAAATAGACTCATTTTACTGAGTTTACCCGAAAGTCAAAAATAAAAGAATAGAATTTATGTTGTTATAAAAATCTAATTAGACTTAAGACACTACTCGCATTTTAAATAAATAAAAATTATATCATAATTTATATAACATCAAACACAACATAAAAAAATTCAGTAGTTTTGAGTACTTTAGCCACTTACAAAACATCTACAAAATATCTATTTTAATCATATAGACCATATGAAAAACGTCTAAAATATATGAAATGATATCTGATGATGCACAACTATGAGTAGCTCAGTTTTTACGAGTTTTTTTAAATTAAATTTACTTGGTGCGTTTTCCAGATGAACTCGTGATACGTTAATGAAATAATTATTATATAATAACAATAATTATAATAAGTATAAACAAATTATTTTATAGTAGTTATTAAATATATTATATAATATTGATGATAACAAATAATATATTAATATGATTAATTGTTCTATATAATAATAGTTATTATATATACTAGAAGTAAGCAACTCGTAATACAGGTTATTAGTAATTAAATCATTTACAACAATAAAAAAACACATTAATAACTTGATATATTATCTAAAAAGTTAAATACAAATTTATCTATAAATAACATTTTAAGTTTTACTCCCTATCAGCAATTTCATTGCTTATAGTTAACGACATAAAAACTGCAATAACATCAGTTAAGTTCTTTTTACAATCTGTCATAACTTAGCAGGTACCAGTAAAGGAAAGTCAAGTAAAGCCTGCAAATACCTAAAAAAAGAAATTAAAAAAAAATTACAATTTTTAATTACAAAAGTATTATTTGCATTTTATTGTTAGTAGAATTAGGATAATAATTATAAAAAACAAAAAAAATAGATTTAACAGCTTAGTTCTATCAACACAAAACACAGTAACAATAGCGCATAGCATAAGATTTTTGTAAACGCACATTACTGTGTCTCCAGAATAGTTAAAAAAGAAAATACTATAAAAAGGATAAACGATACAACGTAATAACACCACAACTTTATAAAATATTTTATTAACTAAAATACTTGAACTAAAAAGATTTCATTTGTTACAATATTTGAACAATCGAGGAACAATTAAAGTTATTAATTTAAACAATTATATCAGAAAATAGCAAGCAACTTGTAAGATATTTCTTATAAATGGTCATAATCAATTGTGGTATTAAGAAATATGTAATAAGTTTATTTAATTCTCCTTCTCATCTAAAAGAAAGAGGGAGAAAGAAAGAAAGAAAGTGTTTTCAAAGCAGAATGTTAAAAAAAGTAAAAAAACACACAATAGATAATAGTAACTGGTTTTATTATGTTACCAGTAAACAAAATTATTTTTACCTTGATTAAAAAATAAATTCCCAGCATTTCTTAATTAAGTTACAACTTCTCTTTGACTGTTGACTAATAGTTAATAGATTAAACTTAACATCATATTAAATTTACAAAATTAAAACCATGTTTCAACAGTAAGCAAACTAATCAAGTGATGACAAAGGCAACTAAAAAAAAAAAAGAACAATTATGCTTGAAATTATAAAAAAACGTATAATCATTTATGTTATTAACTGTTTGTTTATAAATGGTTGTTATAAACCGTTATTAATCTAAATATTACTATCAATATATATACTATAAATCACTCAATATATTACTATAAATATATAAATAATATTACTATAAATAGAAAATTCATACTTTACTTTGTTCTCAAGTGTCTAATGTAAAATCGAATTAACAGACATCAACACTGCTTGACACTGAATTCTTGCAAGTAAGTTATCTGCTCGCTGAGCAGCATTTCTTACATTTCAACAATGATTAATTTTATCCTACCTAGATCTATCTCTTTTATTTGACAACAACTATTTTTATGTCACCTATTACCATTTACACTAATAACTTCGAGCCTAATATTATCTATTTCATTTTCACTATTATCATTAAACATATTACCAATAATATTACTATTGTTACAACTGAATAATAAATAAACATAAAAGAATCATACAAATTGCGATCTTTTCTAATCAAAGACTATATTTCAACTTCAAATTTATTGTAAAACTGAGATACACAATTTCTAACCAATGTAGCATGTTCAGGATTGTGTACCAACTATGCCATCTGTCATGGAAAAAAAGCGAACAAACTCTAGGATCTGAGTTAGTTGACATTCTTAATAAAACTTCTAAATGACCTTTTGGTCATTTAAAAGTTTTGATGAGAATGTTAAATAACTTTCCTGGAAGCAGGTACAGTAAGGTAAATAACTTTCCTGGAAGCAGGTGCAGCACCATCTCCAACAAATACAACAGCAACTTTCCTAACTATAGTTTGCAAATGAAACATTAAATTATGTAAGCAAAGTTGATTGTGATGTTATTGCTTTCTAAAATTTACTGCTGCAAGTGGGTCAGAGACATGCAGTTGATAGTGACAGCTTGCTTCTTTTCAATAAAATATCAATTATTTTTGAGCTGGTAGTTTTTCCTCTAATATCTTATTTAAGGCCAATATCAAACATCGAGAAAAAAAAGAGAAAAGAAATTAAATTAAAATATCAAAATATTAATAGTCTAAAGTGGTAAATATATTAACAAAGTGGTAAACATATCTACAAAAAGATAAATAATAATGTTTAAGTAAAAATCAACAAAATCTTGCAATCCTAATAACAAAAATATTATTTTGTAATAAAAACAAAAACACGATGTTGAATCTTACTTGGTTTCTCATCTATAAAACAATTTTATTTAACTATTAATTTTAAATTTTTAATAATTTTTAATTGTTTATTAATTTTAAAATTAATAAACAAAAATTAAAATAATTTTTTACAATTATCATTTAAAATAAAAACCTCTAACAATTTGATTTAGGATTTATTAATACCCATATTTTTTTGGCAATGTCCGTTAGTATACTTTTATCTAAAGTAATAAAAAGGATGAAACAATTAAACAACAAATTTAGAAATCTAAATATATATTCAGATACCTTAAAAAGAAACATAACATAACATTCTTTTGACAACTTCCAACATAATTTTTTTTACTTTTTACTACTATTTTCATATTTTTTTTTTATCTAAAAGAAAATATACATATAGATAGAAATATATGCAAATTTATGCAAATACACCTACATGTCCACAAATAACAGTCTTATTTTATTTAAAGAAAAGGAAACAGGCTATAAAAATTAGAAAAATACAAACAACCAACAATAAACAAACATTTATTTATAATTTTATAGTAAAATTAAACAATGAACAACATCAATTCCTCTTGAGACTAAATATTTATCAGCTCTACTCCGCTTGCAGACCTTGCTTGAAAGACCGCGTGGAATACTGATTGGCGTGTAGAACAGCCAAGAAATTACTTTAAAAACAAAACTATTACTACTACTACTACTATTACTACTACTACTACTACTATTAAATTAGCGTATTAATAATTATATTATATTATAATTGTTATAATAAATATAAACAAAACATCTCTTGATCTATTAATGCTGTCTATTCAAACAGCACTAGTTTGTTTCAAAACTCAAAACTTTTGGGTGATGTCTGACATACTATTTTTTGCCAGCTTATTTTTTATAAATGAGTATGAAAGTATATCATTACAAATGACATCATTGTGTGTGAGCATTATTGGGGAGTAAACCCTTGATTTCAGCGGGCAGCTTTTCCAGGGAACTTTGAAAACATCTATCCAATTGTCTAGCATAGCAATGGAGGATTCAGATGTAGGTCATTTGAAAGTCAAGGTTGGGTTAAAACGGAAACCAAATGATGAACCTGAGAAAAATTTTCAATAGTAGTACTTCATTTTAAATGTTACAATCAAAGTTAATCAATATAATATAAAAAATATATAAATACAAATAAATAATTAAATAATAATTTAACAATTATTACCATCAAAATTTCTATTCTACTGATAACTTCGACAAAAACCATAATTTTAAATAATTTAAATATAGATCAGATAACGAGAATAATAATTAAGAGAGATTTTTGAAAAAGACTCCACTACAAAAATACAGCAAAATCCAAGATTCTTGTTTAAAGCAAAAAAAGTCTTAAAACAAGAAAAAAAAGACTTGTCAACAATGGAAATTTTTTTTTTCTTGTTTTAAGAATTTTTATTGTAAAAATAAGATCTTTTTTTCTTGTTTTAAGAATTTATATTCTTAAAAAAAGAACTTTTTTGTTCTTTTTTTCTACCGACTTGTGTATTCCATAATGTAAAAGAGCGTAATATCTTCAGTCAAGACTCTTGCTGAGTCAACTGTGACAGAAGACTTTAATACATGGGCTATCTTGCCAACAATCCGAATTAAATAATGATTAAAAAAAAGCATACAATTTTTAAAAGCAGAGAAAACTTGTAGAATAACTCATTAGAGGACATAAAAGTTTTGAAAAAATACCTACTCACTTTAAAAAGTATTTGTGATTTTGAAACACTTATAATTAAATAATATGATTATAATTAAATAATAAATAAACTAAACTTTAAGCATTACTTAGAATTTTTTTGATAAATTTTTATTATGACTTTGTTTACAGGCAATATTATTCATTTTTAAGATTATATTCAAGTATAGCCTACTATATTTCTGTATTTTTATTTGTTATTTTTGTTATATTTCAATTCACCTGCCCAAGACCACCGCAATTGAGCAGGCTACTTTATATTTGGTTACAACCCTCTCTCAACTTTATAAATCCAAAACACAAACCTTGACAATAAAGTGAAACAGCTTAGTGTGGTACTACCAGGGATATGGTGAAGATAGAACACCACAAAATAAAATAACTATAAAAACCACTTAATTAACTAAAAATAGATTAGATATCTAAACAACATATGATTGTTGTTTAGATATCTAAATTACTATTAAATTAGTAAAGAATTCTAAGTAAACTACTTATGATAGTACCATTTTCTTTTTAAAAAGGAAATAAAAAGGGTTCCTCAAAAATTGTATTTATTTTTGAAAGTTTACTTCATAGTACTTCATAGTACTTCATAGTAAAGAAAACTGAAAAATGTTTTTTTAATATCTTTTAAAATAATGGTTTGACTCTAATTTGAGTCTAAGTATTGGTTTACCAGTACTGATTCCATGAAAAAGATTACATGATTTAAAGTTGTATAGTTTTATATTTTCAAAATTTTAATAATTAGTTAATTCATCGGCATCGGCCTTTTCTCATCCATCAGCATCGGTATCGACCAAAAAAGTGCTATCGGTACATTGCTAGAAATCACAAATGAAAAATAAAACCTTACCACCGACACATCAGAGAAGCATGGATAATTCTCTAAAACTGTTGCAATTCTATCAACTCTCTCAACTGGAAATTTATTTACGCAGCTTTATAAATGTTATAATTATTGATCAATTAAAAATGCACCAGAACAAAGTTCTGGTTCATTTTATTTGATCATGTTATAAAAATAAGGAAAAAAATGTGAAAAAATAAAATTAACTATTAATATTAAATTTACTAATTGAAAAGTAATGTTTTCTTTACTTACTTTACATTGCATGTATTTGGAAACTTGCAATTGCTAAAAAAAACACACACATATATATCATATATGTGTGTATGTATGCAACATACACATGCATTTTATGGATATTTAGAAATAGTACTGCCACTAATCAAAGTAAAAACCAATTGTATAATAATAGCAATAAGGATATTAAAATAATTATAACGAGGAAAATAACAATAATAGCAATGCTAACAATAATATTTATATTGTTAAATGTAATTCATATAATAATAACAATAACAATAGTAAAAATAATATTGATAAATATTAAAATTAATATTAAACAATATCGATAAGTAATAAGGATATGGAAAATAGTAAAATAATGTGGATACTTATAATACATATAATTATGCCAAAAGCAATAATAATAATAACCCACAATGAGCCCAACATTTTACAAACAGTATCTCTCCAAAAAAAAAACATAAAGATGAGTTTTAGTAGAAGAGTTTTATTGATTTAAAGTGAATATAAAAAAATAAATTATTCCATGAATAAAAAATGGTAAATTATTCCATGATTTTATGCATTGGTTTGTGATGTGATTTTTTATGCCGCACTCAACTAAACAATGATTTAGGATATATAATTTAAGGTTACTGAAAGATGGAAGATAATAACGAGAACTTTTTATAGAAGTAAAGAAAATACAGATTGAGAGAGGTAGGGTAACTTGTCTGTGATTTTAGAAAAATAAAAAATTTAATAGATAAACAAGAGGACACTTTGAGGATATTTTGAATGTCTTATTTTAGATGAGATATTCTTAAAAAATTATTGGTTGATAAGTGGCTCAGGATATTGTAGAAGTGCACTTAAATTATAAGTATGTATAACATATTATATTAGAGTGTTTCTTGTATGTTTAAGAAATAAAATTTTTATTAAAAGAGATTTGCATTTTAACTATTACAATCTATTTGCTTTTAGAAAAATATATTGCTGATTTAATACAGTTTTATTGATGTTATTCCACTTTTGAAAAAATCGGGTTCGACACTACAAACAACTTTTTATACTCCATTCATCACGAGTTAATTAAATATGGCTGCAACATTAACTTTTACAAAAATAAACTAAAAAAACAGTTGCTATATAAAAAAGATTATGTAGCTTAGATCCGCTGCCATTTTAAAATCTTAAAAATTTCTTTTGTAATTTTTAATAATGCGCACCTAAACATAACGCTCGTAATTGACAACTATTTTAATATAAGGTTTTTAAGATTTTGGGGCCCTAATGACAAGTTGGAAGGGGGAAGGCGGAAGGGACAGACTCTTTAGCCACGCAAAAAAATTTTGATCCGCCGACCGGCAGTATATTCATTTTTGTTTAATTCATTTATATAAAGAAGTGCACAACTTTGAGGAACTTCAAACCAAATCGCACTTATGCATGTTTGCATTTTAACTTTTACTTTATACTTATGTTAACCTGCTACTACTTGGCCCTTACAAAAGATTCACATATATGCTGTTTAGATTTATGCAGATTCGCAGGAATAAAAATTGCACTTAATAAATTCGAATTCTATAGAATTATTGTGGTGTACAACTCTTTCTGTGGTGAACTCATCTTGGGTGGTAAAACACCCAAGATAAGTTCACCACATAAATTTTGATGATTTTCTGCTTAGCGTCAAAATTACTTTTAAAATTATTTGCCTCACAGGTACCACAAACAAACTGAAAAGTTTCCAGACAAACAAGCTCAAAACAAGTTTTTAACCAAAAAACAATAAAGTTAATTGATGGTGGAGTGTGTTTTTATCCAAAACTCTTTATTTTTTAAACCGCAAACAGAATTTAGTATAATGAGTAAGGAGTGTGAACCATTAACGATTGAAATTATAGATAAAACACCGCAAAATGTCATGGTACATAATTTGTCCCAACCAACATATGACAATATCAAGTTTTTTGAAAATCAATGTGATTTTCAAAAAATTTGAAATAGGTTAATTTCTAATGAAAAATTTTGTGGTAAACGTGTTTTATTAGTGCCCAGTGAACACCCATCATCCGGGGGACGACTGTCGTACGTCTCACGGACGTCTAGACTTTTAACGTACGTCCGCTGGACAACGCATGCCCCCTGGAAAGGGGATTTTAATTATGATACATATAAAAATGTGAACAATTTTCTAAACATCGTTTTTAAATATGGATAAATTTTAAATATTTTAATTATTATAAATACTATTTATTATAAAAAAGCGAACTTGAATTACTAGGAATCGCTAAACTTTAATTGATCAAATTAACGAACTTAAAAGTATAAAAACTAAAGCTAGATTATTTATATTGATATATCGGATCATTTACTAAAATTTATATTAGTTCAAAATTGTGTTTAACGTACGATTCAAAAAACAAAAAAATTTTTTTCTGATATTATAAAAACACTATGATAAAGCGTTTCCGGCGATAACAAAAATTATTAAAATATTTTTAAATCTCTGGATTAAACCACGAATAATAAAATTATCAAAAAAAAACAATGTTTGTATGAAGCAGGGGCTGTTTCATGGATGAGAAGGAGGGGGAGATTGCCCATTTCCGTTAGATTTTGCGAAAATAATTTTGTATTTCTATATATTTTTATACATCTTTGTATTTAACTCAGCATGTTGTTAAAAAAAAGAGGAAGCAAATTAAACCTGATAGGTAGGCTGTTTAAAAACGATTTGAAGTTTTAATAAAATTGTAAGATGCGAGTTTATATCGGATTTTTGGGGAATTAATGTATTACGTCATTCCATAGTTACATAGATAAAAACAGTATTAAGACCGATATTAAGAAAAATCAACTAAAGATGTGTTAGGATTTGTGGACTAGCCTGTTCATAAATCATAAAATTCAAAAGTTGTCCCGTTTACGATATGGTCTAGATCTAGCAATCAAAAAAATTACAAAATCAAAAAAAGTAAAAAACTACTTCCGTAAAAATAACCGCATATTGTTCTTCTTTTTCAGATAGCATAAAAAATTTATGATCATTTCATTTCATCATTATTATATGTGTATTATTAAGACTTTTCTAGACGGCTTGAATTATATTATTAGCTTTTGTTACATATGCAGTGAAAATTAACTCAAAAAGCTCTATAAACTTTACTTTGGTTATGTTGTTGGCTTTCTGGACAAAACATGGGTGCCACATATTTGCTGTATGAGATATTCATCAGGGTTGGTTACTTGGTTTAAAAGTAAAGGTTGAATTCCATTTGCTATTCCTTGATATGGCGAGGGCAATATGACCATGATTGCTACTTGATATGGCGAGGGCAGTGTGACCATGTAAATAGTTGCTACTTTTACCCTCAAAAAAGGTATCAATGAGAAAAACAAAAATTTGTTTTTCTCATTGATACCTTTTTTGTTTGATAATTTATCTTTCTCATGCTTTTCAAATAGTCAACCTTTTTTGAGTCTCCCATCGGTATATGCGCCTTCTACTCAATACCATGTTTCAGCTTTGTCTGAATTCTTTAATTATATTAATTACCAACACGGTAAATTAAATTTACATTAAACGTTTAAATTTACTTACGTAATTTACTTTTTGATAAAAATTAACTTACTCGTGTAAGTAAAAAAAAAGTAAGTAAAAAGGCCATCCTTAATTTTGACTATCCCAGACTATTACAGTAGGAATGTCATGTAACTTTGATATCAACGTTTAATAAATTCCATCCTTAAAGTTGAAATGCCAGTATCTCAATTTGTTTTTTTGTTAGTAGAAGATCTTGAACTAAGTTAACACGCTTTTGTTACTATTGATTTCAGATAACAAACTGAGGCTGGACGTTGTTGGTAACTGGAGAAATGTGAAGCTGGTCAAAAATCAGATATGGTGGATAACAAGCATAATTGACATAATTGTTAGTTCTTTTTTCAGGTTTTTTCTAGTGAGATCTAATTCGAGATCTTCAACAAACAAAAAAACAAATTGAGATACTAGCATTTCGACTTTAAGGATTGAATTTGTTAAACGCTGATATCATAGCTACAAGACATTCCTACTGGGATAGTCTAGTGTAGGATAGTCGAAATTATGTTAAGCAATATACAAAGCAAAATCGGCCATTACTTTACGTGGGTATTCCTAGTAACAACAACATCAGCAAGCTTCAAATCAAACTGGGTCTTATTAAACTACTTGTGAAGGCACTTGAAAAGAAAAAAGCAGCTTACAGATACCTCATTCAAAAATTTCCTTCATTGAGAGAGATAAAAAAAATACCTTTATCAATAAATGTAATAGTTTTAAATAAACTTCTTCATATCAAGCTTCTATAAATATCTTTAAGAGACGTTTTTTTCTAATAAATTCTATGATTCTAAAATTATTACGAGCGGCTCTTAAAAGCAAGGTTTTCTATTAGTTCTTTTTTATTTCATCATGGATTTTTTTTTAAATATTTTTTGTCAAATTTTTACCATTGAAATTAAAAATAAGCTGATATTGTACGTACAACATCAACAAAATCTTGATATAAAAACCATGATTTAAATTTTTTTTTTAGTGTGTCAATTTATTTTCATTATCAGTTACATCGACTTGGTACGTACCAAGTCGTTTTTTTTTAAATGACTTGGTATTGACAAAGTCGGTTTTTTTTTTAAATGACTTAAAAAGACATTTCTTAAAAATATTCAGAAGTAGAGATAGAGATATAATACACCACACTGCAAAAATAAATGCGTTTGACTAAATAAGACAAAATGATAAATAGACTAAAGATTAGTTTAAAGATTAGTAAGATAAAGATAAGTTACATCTATCTCAACAAGTCAGATAATTCTACGTACGGTTTTTTTAGTAATGTGACTTGCTGTTTTATTTTTTTTTTCATGAATTATGTGTTGTGTCTTGTTCAACAGGTCTTCAAACCAAAGTAATTTTGTACTTTTTATTTCATAGAGTTGTAGTTTTTTTTTTTAAGTATCTCATGGTTAACGGCGTAAAAAGATTTTGGCAGATCAATAAAAACTCCTAATTATTCGGATCTTCGAAAAAACAAAATAGGAAGGAATATAAAATACAAAGTCCACTAATAGACAAAATTGACTCGGCAACAAATTAATTCCCATTTTGCTGTATCTCATCCAAATCCTTAACCTCTGCAATAGAAATGTCAGCCTTCCAGATGAAACAATGTTCTAGATCTTATAAAATAACTACTTCACAGTGAAAAACTACACTATCAGTATAGGCAATGATTTTCACAAAAAATAGTGCCGATTTGTAATTATTAAATACTAGTAGTCCCTACATAGACTAAAATTTGAAAAAATATATTTAAACAGAGGCTATATGTTAAATGAATCTATCAAAAAACGTTTAACTACTTGTTGCAGTACGGTTAATGTGACCCTTAAAAAGTTACATTTAAAAACATCAATATAATGACGTGTGCAATGATGTTTTTTAATGTTTTTTGTTTTTAGTGTACTAAACGTAAACCATTGGCTTCGATTACTTCAGACGAGCAATGGAATATACAATGTATTTATTTATGGTAAAATGCACGATTATTTTTGGAAAAGCTTACAAAGGATGTTAAATTGCCGATTACAATCATCCAGGGAATCTTTACTTACATTGGAAAAAACCAGGCGAGTTACGGAAAGTCAAAACTTGAAAGAAACGGAGTTTGGCGGAACGATCAAGGTTACGCCATTATTAAGTAGTGCCAGTCAGAACAGCTTGAAAGTTCTAATTTGAATTACTTTTATTAGACTGTATAAACTTTTATTCTCAAAAAATGTTTCAGACAAAACTAGCATTATAAGTGATGCGCATTCAAGTTGCGCACCCATGCGTCGAATAATGACAATATACATATTCAACTATATTCGTCAATAGTTGAATATATATATATATATATATATATATATATATATATATAAATATATATATATATATATATATATATATATATATATATATATATATATATATATATATATATATATATATATATATATATATATGTATATATATATATATATATATATATATATATATATATATATATATATATATATATATATATATATATATATATGTCAAAGATTCGTTGTCTTGAATGTAATAAATTTCAAAGAATCTTTTTTTATTGTGTTTTTTAAAGAATAATTTTATTGAAAATGTTGTCGGGAAGGGAGGTGTTAGTTGAGCATTTTATATTGCACGACGCGTCGTAAATTTACATAAAACTACATTTATATCTTTATACAAAAAAAAAGTATATTAAAATCCTGAAAAACAAGAAACGAAGTTTTTTTTTTGATGATTTGCTTGAGAAAATGTTGCCCAAAGTTTACATGCTACTTAAATTATTCCAGTGGGGTAAGTTGACCAAAGTTAATTAACTTACCCTAAATAGTCTTGGTGATTCATCAGTTAGTTTCATTAGTCCGTTCTCTTATTAAGAAAATTTTCTTACCGTTATCTTAATTAGAAAACGGTATGACCATTGTTTCGCATTACGTAATCATTTTAATCCCCAAATTTCTAACAATTAGATATTTTTCCATGCAATGTGTAATTTTTGAGATATTTTACTTACCAAACTTGTCCTAGTGCTCAACTTAAACCGCCCTTACCTAGTTTAATCACACTCTTTTTCCCAAAAGGTATTGATTATAAATCAAAACCCTTTGGGACCTATCAAACTTTTGACAGTACATACCCAGTTAGAGTATAGATATATAAAACAAATAATATATATAGTAATATATAATTATAGTGTATATAGTCATTACAAAAATATTTATGTATGTTATATATTACGATTAAATATTGTTACGATTGTTTTAAAAGTTTTTTAATTTTAAAAATGTTAAAATAATGGGCTACTGTAGTTATAATAAATCAAACTTTTGTTTCAAGCTCAAAATTTTATTTCTTATTTAAGAAATTTTTAAAAAATTAAATTCACTAATTTGCGGTCTTAAAATAAGTTCTCATAATTCGTAACGTAGGGAGTTGTAGATTTCAAAAATGTATAGTTTTACCATGTTTATTGATAAGAAGTGTTGCTCAAATCTGTAACTGCATAGCGACAAGGAACAATGCTTACTTTTAGACTGATATTTAATAAATGTCATGAAACAGTTATTTTTTATAGCTTTCAATAAAAAATTTTTACAAAAGAAATTGCTACAGTCAAGAGGGCTTCTCTCTTTTTTTTTTAATTAATTTTATTTGCAACTCTAATTTCCTTAGTTATTTCACTTATTGTTCAGTTATTTACGTAATTATCGTTATCGTAATTATTGTTCAGTATCGTACATCATCGTATTTTATCGTAAATTTTTAAAGACTTTTTTTGCAAATAATTAACTTGAACAAGAATATCTTTTTAACTACTTAAAGAATATGACTGAAAATCTTAAAATTGTTTATCAGGTTAATGAAAAACAATTTGACAAAAACAAAGTTTTTATGGCTTGATGTTGTTGAGATATCGATATTAGCAGCACACATTTTATATAAAAATTACAAATTATAAAAAATGCAGCTATTTTGATTCTGTAAAAGTTATGATGGTGGGTCTGGCTAAATTCCTTAACTAAATTTTCTCACTTTTTGCAAAATTTGTAGCCCTAAAGTCTGACTAGTTCATTAAAAATATTTGTTTGAAAATTTAATTTAAATTGCACTTTTTTTTGCTAACTTTTTTTATGTTACCAATGAACTCAATCGAAGCCTCTTTTATGAAAAATGAATGTTTATAAATATATCAATATTTAACGTATATAATATTCTTTGTTTTTAGTACAAATGTAAAATGAAAAACAAAACATCTCCGAAAAACAAAAAAAATAAATACAACCTACGAAATGGTTTTTAATGCAACCATTAAACATTGTCAATTTTGCATTTTATTTCGCGAACCGTATCGAAACATCTTTGGAACGAAACTGTCTTATATAACTTTGGTTAATCTTTAATTAAATACTTTTAAAATCTTTTGAAATTGTTTTTATTATTTATATCGGCTTAAATACATTTTACATGATAATACATGATTTTGAATGATCGGTTTTTATGGTTTGTAATTAAATTATTTACGACCTGAAAGGATCAAACTCAGTTAATCACAATGCAGAGTGTTTCTAAAGTCAGAGCTCGGAAAGAGCAGCACCAAGTGGGTCAGGTGACGTCACAGGAAAGAGGAGAATCGGCAACACATACATAAATCATAAGTGCGGCTGGTCATGCTTTACCACCTATTGGATTTTTCTATATTTACGGATGAAGATTAGTTATCATCTTATGCAACAGATTGACCAGAAGCTTCTTAATCAAATAACTCTACAACATCTTATAACTGCGTTGATCAATGTATATGATTTTCACTAGGTCAACCGCTAACAGTAGTTTTGTTGGATAATGAGCATAATTTTGAAATAATGCGAGTAACTACAACTTCTAACAGTACTTACGTGAAAACACAACCGAGTTTCTCATCTCATAATGTTAGTCATAACATGAGGATGCCGTCAAATCTTTTTAATTTACCTGAAAGATCTCGTAACAATGAAGTCTCAACTTTATCAAAGCAACACATCTCTATTGATTTACATAACGTCACAACAATTTCATCCGTACCTTAAAGCTGCTCCACGGTAATCAAGCGAGGACGATGTAATAGTAGATCTATAATAGCCGCAGATACCCTGCAAAAAGAGGCACTTGAAGTTGCCAAAAAAGGAAGAGTGACAGAAAAGCTTACAAAAAGAAAATCAAGGAAAAGATTCCTCTAAAAAAGAAATCCTTTATGAATTTTGATCAAATAAATCAATAGACCTAAAAATTTCAACGATTAAGGGTAAATTTAACCTTGATAGCGATGAATTCAATGAGGAAAAATTTATAATTTATATTGGATATAAATTAAAGATAAACTAAAATTGTTAAAATTGCGTATTTATTTATTTGATGTTAACCCTATGCATATCCAAAGTCACCGATGCATGCATGCGGGGGACAAAAATTAAGGGAACGCAAATTTAGACAACTGGCTTTCATTTGTCAAATAGTTTATAAACATTTGAAAACAAGAAATATAAAGATATCTATTCACAAACCTTTTAATATCCATTAATATATCTACTTTTTACATTTCTCTGAACTTAAAAGCAATTAATTTTTGAGACCATCAGAGACACCAACTTAACCATAAGTCTCTTTGTTAATTTGGTTCATAACATACTCTTTAAGTTCACTGAAATATACTTCATCCAAAAATATAAAGATTTAATACTTTTGAAAGTATAATCTTTTTCTTCATTTTCGGATAGATTCTAAATTATGTTTTAAATCATCTCCGAATATTCTGCAAGTAACGTGCGGTCATAACATTTTTTCGGATGGAAATAGCAAGTGTTTGTTTTAAAGTCCTTATATTTAGAATTACACAAAGCACAGCTGAAATAGTGTAAAGCAATATTAGACTTTTCTACGCAATGCAAACCATATGTAGTTTAATTATCATTTTTAAACAAAATGTTTTTACAAAATTCTTAAAAGTTTTTAAATCAGTTTTAAAATTTGTTTTTAATTAAAATGCAGCAGTCCCAGTAAATTTATGATCCCGTTTATTCTCTCTTATGTTTTTGTAAATATTTATTACCAAAAATATAAGATACTAGACTTATTTTTTCGAATGGCTTTTTCGTGATCTGTTTTTTTCCACCCTTTTTAGTTTTTTTTTAAATAATTATTTGTAAAGAGAAAGGTCCCCTGCCATTTCTCCTCAAAAGATGCTTTGTTTGCTTGGTCTTAAACTAACTTAATTTTCATCTCAGACAACTGATTAACAAAGTTAGTTCCCTTGACTGTTGCGCTAAATTCTAGAAAAAATTATTGAATTTACTCTCTAGTAAATTCAAAAAAAGGCAGAAACTCAATTTATGAAAACTCTAGTGGAGTTTTCATAAATTGAGTTTCTGCTTTTTCATCTCTGAGTATTTCAAAAACTAGCCACAACTTGTCTGTTGTTAATGGAGTCAAAGTAGGAGACTTATCTTCCCTGAAGTTGAAACTATTCAATACAGATTGGTCTATTTCTGGTGCTCCAAACGAAACATTTAAATTAGACATCTTAGTAAACTGTACATTTTTTCTGCCATATCACTACATTCCCAACATTCTTTATCTGCCAGAGCTAATTAGACTCCATTCTTCAAATCTTTTCATTTGTCTGTGAGCTTTCATATCCTAATAAATAATATTAGCTAACATTTTGAATCACTTTAATCAATAAGGAGCTTTCTAACTTACTATTAAAATATTAAAATACCATATACCTGTCTTGGTGCCAAAGAACCTAGCTCTGCTTTTAGAAACCACTTTGTATAAAAAAGACAAATGAATTAAGCTTTGGCAATTATTTCTTCTTTGTGTTTGTCAGTCAGGTTTTGAAATTCCATCATTAAAAGATACGACTTTTAATAGCATAAATTTTTCCAATCTATTCTACAAAAATATTTTGGGCAAACTCGTAACCCCGTGCTAATTAGTTTCGCACGGTTACATTGACAAAAACATACCCAAATAAATCATTTTTCTGCAAAAAAAACGATACTTGCTAATAAAATAAAATAGAAAGACCAAAAATTTTGAACTTATACCTTTATATATATATATATATGTGTGTATATATATATATATATATATATATATATATATATATATATATATATATATATATATATATATATATATATATGTACATATATATGTATATATTACTATTCTTTTTTTCTATGTTTATCAGATAAACACGTAAGTAACAAATAAAAACGTAAGTAATCGAAAAACATCAATAAAGAAAATCTTTTTTATTGATTAAGAAATTAAAGAACTCAATCTGAAAAATAATGTATTATCTAGTGAAATAAAAATAACATTAAAAAAATAGAAATTCTCTGATAAAATAATCTTTAAAATTTTGTTTAATAAACTCCTGTTATTATTATGAAACGCTGTCAATATTTTTTGCAAATTTTTATTATAATTTAACTTGTTTTTTGTTGTTTTTTCGGCTTTTCTGGTACTTCACATTTTCTGATAATTTCTGAAAACCTTACATCATCTATAATCTTCAGTGACTCATTTAGTATACACGTATAATAGTATTGATATTGTGAAATAGTATCTGTAAAGAGCAAGAAAGAAAGCTAAGTTTGTTTTGTATCAATAGTTTTAACCTAAAAATGTATTAATATATAAATCTTTATACAAATTTTTGGAAATTCAATTTAAGAACTCTAATATTGTATATTAGAGTTTTATATAATACTAAAAAAGAGTTAAATGAATTATCGCAATATTTACAGAATGTTATGTCCTGTTATGGTATTAGAACTTGTTTAAACCAGTTTCGCCAGTCTACTTTAGCTCTCTCTAACTAAAATAATTTATTCAGCCAAAACTAATATTTCATAATACTATAAACATAATAAATGCAAAGAACCTTTTGTCTAATTCATATATTATATATGTCACCTCAATGATACAATTTAATCTACTGTTAAACATCCTGTCAAACCACTCCTGTTTCTGTTGCTAAAGTTATTTCTCATTTTTATTCTTCTACAACTTGTTGTCCGGGCAACATTTTCTTATTACAGTTTTAAAAATGTGTTCTCAAAAATTCACTTTATTGCTCTCTAAACAAGTGCTTAAGTAAATCTAGCTTTCCTATCCGCTGTAAAAAAGTTTTACTTCTTGAAAATCTCTGAAGTTCTTAAAGTGAAGTTCTCAAAGTGAAGGGTCAAAGTCCATTTACACTGTTGCCCAATTAGTCTTATTATATTTATGAGTGTTTAATTTAATTAACTTTTTGTTGAATTAATCTTTAATTAATTAATTTAATAACTTAATGAATCTTTAATTAACAAGCTTTAAAAATCTTGGGAGAAACCTGTATCAGGGGCGCATCTATCATTTTTTTTTCTTTGAGATAGCTAACTTCTGGGCATAGAGCAAACTCTAAACATGTTTATACTTATGCCGAATTTGCATGCTTTGCAAAGCATCCTAATTCGACGTTAGTTTAAAGAATCGCAATGATTTTTTGTATCCTTGGTCATCATTTATTACGGAGAGAATTACTTGTTTCATGGCACTTTTACTTCATGCCTGTAGATTCGATGCTCGTTTATAATTTCTCATTTTATTGATCTTGAAAAACAATAATTATTCTAAATCTTTTTATTAAAAACTACCAAAGTACCATAAAGTATACTAGAAAAAAAAGTTTTCTACTATAATTTCTTACAATTATCTTATTATTCAATATAAAAAAATTATACAACAATAAACCAAAGGTGTTGCTTAAAAATTATTTATCTATTATTAATTAATAATCTTTAGTTACATGAACACTCTTTTTTTACATATTACAAGTACATTGTACTTGTTAAATGTTTCGAAATTCTTTATTTGATATTCTTAAAGTTATATGATATCATGGTGTTTAAAACTCTATAAAATGTATAAAAACTGATAAGTTTTTTTAAAATTGAATTTAAATACATGTTTTACTCATAGATTCAATGTATAAGAGATATTATAGCTCCACCTATAAGTTTTAAGACATTTTTAGATAACTTACAATACGTTTTAGCTCTATCTCATATGTAGAAATATTAATAAATATGTTTTTTTAAAGACAAAAAAGTTTGCTTCAGGATTTATATAAATATATGAAATAAATGTTGGAGTTTTTATTTTTATGCTATTTCCAAATATAGAGATTTTATGGTCTGTGTATTTATTTTAACAAATGGTAATTTCATTATCACAATGGAAATTTATAATAACACTTGTTAGATTATAAAATTGCAATGATAATATATTAGATTATAAAATTGCAGTGATAATAAGCAGCCGTGGCGCAGTGATGGCACACTTGCATCAGAAACAAAGGATCCGTGGTTCAAACCCAGCTTCTGGCAAATTTTGCGACATCGGTTGGGAAAGAGGAGTGAACTTTCAATTGAATGCTCATCCGCGGCGCTCTGTGATAAAAACCGTAAGGACTTCTCGGGGCACCTAAATAAAAAAAATAAAAATATATATTTCTATAAATATATATATATATATAAATATGTATATATATATATATATATATATATATATATATATATATATATATACATAATTCCATAGTGTATGATTGTATTAACGATTGAAAAAAATCTTTTGATTGTCGTATTCTCTTTTAGAGAGATCACCTTAATTAGATCTGCAAATCTCAAAGGCTGGTTGAGTCAGAATTTAATTTTGGTCAGATTTGGTAGCATATTTTTCCCAAAACATATTGCAGTAATTATTTTGTAGGAAGTAAATTCAAAAAAAAAGAACAACAAACTTTCTAAATTAAAATACAAATAAAATCATTCAATAGAGCTAACAGAAGAAGGATGATCAAAAGTTTTATCACTATATCAGATATAATCTTTTAGTTTAGATATAATATAAATATTTGTTATTAATATTATTGTTATTGTTATTTTAATTTGTAATACTAAACACTACTTTTTAATTAAGCTTTTTATTTCTATAAATACGTATATAAATATGTACCTATATATATACATATATATATATATATATATATATATATATATATATATATATATATATATATATATATATATATATATATATATATATATACATATATATATATATATATATATATATATATATATATATATATATATATATATATATATATATATATATATATATATATATATATATATATATATATATATATATATATATAGATATATATATATATATATATATATATATATATATATATATACATATATTTATTTATATATGCATATATATATATATAGTTAATACTTATAAGTTTTCTAAGAAATCATATGATAATTTCTAAAGAAATAAGGGTATTTCATTTACATACACCACAGATGAGTAATTTCAAACTGATTAACGCAAACTCAACCTCCGTTGGAAAATGTCATTTGCCGATTGCTGATGTTTTACTCGTTCTGGGATATATTGCAGTTATTGTTGTTGGTGTAGTTGGTAATGTTTTAGTAATGATTATTTTCCAATTTAAGTTAAAAAGAGGGGCGATCATTGATTTGCTTATTTTTTACCTTGCTGTGTTTGACGGGTTAGGTTCATTATTTGGTCCATTTGTTTTTCTTTACTGGACTTTAACTTGCAACCAAAGATGGGATTTTGGGTGGTATGGATGTAAAATATTACCACCATTTAGTCGAATAGTTACAAACATATCAACTGGTGTAATACTTATTATGGCAATAGACAGATGTCGGTCAATTGTTTTTCCTTTAAAACAGCGTTTTCGACGTAAAACTATGCACGCTGCTATGTTTGCAACAATTTTAACATCAATTGTTTGGGAAGCATATTACATAAAGGCTCTTCACATAGATAAATATGGAACATGTAATTCTGTTGCCGTTAATGAACCTCTTTATGCTTACCCACTTATTGTAATGGTGACAACCAGATCACTAATTTTTCTTTTTCTTTTCATTACGACTACAACAATAATGTATATGAAACTTTACAATGGTGAGAGAATGAAATTTCTTAAAAATAGCTATTTAAAAACGCCAAATAAAAACAAAAACGTTATGAAAATGTTAGTTATCATGGCAACAGTGTTTGTAGTGTCTGTTTTACCACGTGACATATTGCATTTGTCACACACCATTTCATGGCTTCCTGGTGAAGGAGGAATAAAAAGGTAAGCCTACTTCAATACACACTATATAGTGACATTAATAACAATAATAATGATTCATTTTATTATTATTTAGAAAAAGTATATATTTTTTATATATTGTTGCTAAACAGTTTGTTATTATTATTATTACTTTAGTGTTGTTGTTATTAACCATTGGCTCCGGTTACTTCAAATTAGTAATGGAATATACAATGTATTTATTTATGGAAAAATGTACAATAATTTCTGGAAAACCGTAAAAATAATGTTAGATTGTAATTACGCATCTTGGCAACGTTTAAAAGTAGTATGTCGTACATTGACTCAAGATAAAATATCTTTTTTTTTACGAAAAAAAGCTAGGAGAATTGCAAAAAGACATTATTGGAGTGCAAAAAAATATGATGCAGCTAACATTCAAGTTTTTTATCAGATAAACATAAAAGAATTACAATAAAAATTGATTCTTATTGCAAGTATAAAAAGTACGTTCAAAGAAACTTGCACTAGCCAGTAATTATTGTAATTTCTTTAAAGGAATTACTGCGATTACTTTTAAAGCAATCACTGGCTAGGTATTTTGCACTTTACTTTTTTTATTGTTTTCCTTTTAAAAAAAATTCTTTAATTTATAATATCAAGACAAAAACAAACTGGAACAATTCAACCAGGTTTAATGTGTCTTTCTATGTGCGTTAACCAAGTATTTAATTCGTAATCTTCATCGTTCTCCAGCATTTACCCGTTTATCAAAGTAGTAATACTTCATACCTATATTTTTAAAATTTGCTAGAAATTTGCTAGAAGAATTTTCAAGATTATATGAACTAGTTTGTTGATGTCACAATATGATTTAATCCGCACATCAACCTCATTGTGACATACGTTATTAGGAAATTATATTGTTCCAGTGAAATGCCTGTCCGCATATCAATGCCATAATGGCTTATGCTACACAATGCAATTTTATTTTTAGCACCGCAACCGTGTGCTGTAATAAATATAAAGTCGTGGTGATTTTTTATTTTTTTAATGATTTTTAATTTAAAACGTTGCTATTTATTATATCAAAGAGGTGTAAAACATTTATAACTTGAAAGAGAGTGTATTTTAGTTAATTATTTATCAATCTTATTTGTAAAATATCTTTTGACGACGGTATAACAATCGGAAAAAAAAAATTTTATTTTATATGTTTATTTGATATTTAACTAATATAAATTTATAGATATCTATTTCTTATTGTTAATAAAAGTTTTAGGGAAGGTGTACCATAAATTATAGAAATGGATACAAATGTTTTGCTCAGTTATATAAATATTTAAATAAAACTTTTATATCCGTTTCTATATTGTGGGATGTTCAATTTTTTATCGAGAAAACTATTGAAAAGATAATGTAGTTACTCACGAAACCAATAAGTGACATTTCACTTAAGGTAAAATCACCTATTTTCACTTAAGGTAAAACCACCTATATATGGCCACCACCAAATCCTGGTCACTTTTCAAAAAAGTTTATCGCCTGAAATATTGAGTAAGTGGCTTTACAAATTTTTAAAAATGATAATATATAATCCTACTTTTATATTTGGAACCTCAGTTTGTTACATAAGATCAACGCAACGTTATTTTATCTGAATTTGAAAATTACACTAAACTTGTATATACTATGGCAAAAATACATTCCGTGAAAACAAAAATGCGAAAAATATTTTTGCTGATTTATCTTGCTTATGTTGTTTTGTTTTGTTTTGTCTTGTTTTGTCTTGTTTTGTCTTGTTTTGTCTTGTTTTGTCTTGTTTTGTCTTGTTTTGTCTTGTTTTGTCTTGTTTTGTCTTGTTTTGTCTTGTTTTGTCTTGTTTTGTCTTGTTTTGTCTTTTTTGTCTTGTTTTGTCTTGTTTTGTCTTGTTATGTCTTGTTTTGTCTTGTTTATCTTGTTTTGTCTTGTTTTGTCTTGTTTTGTCTTGTTTTGTCTTGTTTTGTCTTGTTTAATCACAATCATTAACTTTAACTCAATTGCAATTGGTTTATTCTAGTAAAAAAAATATTTTTCTTTGTAACGAAATTAAAATTAGTTCGTTTGGTAGTGTTTATATTGCCACTGTTGTTGTTTTTGTTAATCATAAATAATGACCTAATCATGGCCACACGTCAACCTATTCTTGGTCATGAATCAGGTCTAGTTATGAAAATAAATTTATAATATAAATATAAATATAAATTATATAATATATAATTTATATTATATAATATATAATTTATATTTATATATAATATAAATTTAGCTAGAATAAAAATAAAAAGTTTTAATTATAAAGTTTTAAATTATAATTATCGAATTTTTATTATCTACATTATTTATTCTATTTCTATTATTTTCATGTTGGAAAACAGAAAGTAGTAATCACAGAAATATAGCAAGTTTATGTTTTTATTTATTTAAGACGTTTGCTAAGTTGATAACAATAAAGAGTTGTGAAGCGTTTCAAAATGTTTAGATGTTGAAAAAATTACATTTACAAAATTAAAAATTTATGCAGAACTTATTGTGATCTGAAGTTTAAAATATTTAAATCTGAAGTTTAAAATATTTAAAAAAAACTATGGGCAAGTTAGGAAAATTAGCAACAATAATTTTTTTTTTCTAATTTAAGTTTTGAAATTTTATCACTTTGTTAAGAAGTATCAGAAGTTTTTAATCTAATTCGCAGGGCCTTGGAGTCGGGGGAGGGGGCGAGTTGGACAGTTTGTCCCGGGCAGCAGATATCCCAGGGTTGCCAAATAAAAATAAGGTACCTAAAAAAAAAATAAAAAAAGGTTCTTCATCTATAATGTAGGAAAATTTTGATAAATATGGGTGCCAATCAGGGTTGCTGTCCCAGGCGGCGTAACGGCTCTCGGCGGCCCTTCCCATTCGTAAAACGTAATGGCCAGGAATAAGCTTGCAATGGCCATGTTTTGGCTCTCCGGCAATGATTGGGTGTTTTTTACGCCTTGTTGTGTTTCTGCTAAAACTTGTTAATTTATTGACAAAAATTTGTCATAAATCTTAAGAAGTTTTTTAAGAGTTTAGAAAATTTTTTTTTTGAACCGAAGCTATTCGCAATAATATATGACGCAGTTTGAAATCAAGTGGCAAGGAATTGGTGGTTTTACCTTAACTACAAAAAAGTTTTTTTTATAAAAGCCTAATAAGGATATAAACAATTTAATACAGCAAATGAATACCTTCTAAACATAAACTTTCCTTTTTTGCAATGGGGTTTCAACTTCCAATAGGGTTTTACTTCCAAGCCATAATCAGCTGAAAGACTGTTACCAACTTCAAGGCATACAGTGAAATCTTCTTCATTTTCAATTATGTTGATCACAGTATTATACTTTCCGAGCTAAAATATTACGGCATAATAGACTTAACACTTAAGTGGATTCAAAGCTACTTATCTAACAGAAAGCAATTTTTATTACTAGAAAAGTCAGGAGCCCTTGATATTACGTGTGGAGTTCCTCAGGGTTCAATTCTAGGTCCATTATTGTTTTTAATATATATTAACGATATGCTTCCCAAAAAATATCTATAATTATGTATGCTGACAATACAATTTTATTTTTTAATCATCCTGATGAAAGACTTTGTTTGAACTATGAACATTGAACTCAAAAATTTCAACCTCTGGTTCATAGCAAATAAATTATCCCTAAATTGCGAAAAAGCTAGCTTTACTCTTTTTCATAACAAAAAACAATCAATTAATCCGTTAAAGCTGCCTAAACTGTTTACTAATAAAAATAAAATAAAATGTGAAAAATATACAAACATTTTTTTTAGTACTTTTTGATAAAAATTTGTCATGAAGAAACCATATTGATCTTGAAACAAAGGTGTCCTCTGTAATAGGTGTTTTGTATAAGTCAAGACCTTTTCTCGATAGTCAATCACCTAATATGCATTACTTTTATTGAGAAACTTAACACATTACAGATTTTTAATTAATTTTTATAATTTTTATTTATAAGTATAAAAACAATCTTCTACCAAGCGTTTTTCCAGATAATTTCTTGATATCATTTTATGAAAAAGAGCGCAGAGTTTTGTTGCCAGGTAATAGAAGACTAGCTTTATATGTTATATATATTTTATATTTTATTTAAGATTTTTAGAAAGAATATTAATGTAGATAAGAAACAAAACAGGACTAAAAAAGGACAAATGACAGAACCTTAAGGTACCCCAGAAGTAAGAACTTTTTTCTAACTACTTTATCAAAGTAATCCTCAAACCTACTGGGTTGAGTACTGGGTTTTGAGGATTACTTTGATAAAGTAGTTCGAAAAAAGTGATTTGATTACACTACGCCAATGTTGGATGCAAAATGTCTCTGAAAATCCGTATCCTTGAATCACATCTCAACAAATTTAAGGAGAACACGGGCGATCACTCTGAGGAGCTATGTGAGCACTTTCTTCAAGATATATTGTACTTTGAACGTCGTTACCAAGGACAATATGAAAAAAAGATTATGGGGGACTACATTTGGGGGCAACTTTAGAGATTGATTTGCATTTCAATCGTAAATCTAGAAAATCTAAACATTTCTGAACTTTAATGAGTGATTTCCGACTGTGATTGCCAATTCCTTGGGCAATTTTGGTTTTTACTTAATCATACTGACAAAAATGAAACAAAGTTGTTTTTCACATACTTTAGACATAAACAATTAAAATAAAGCACTCAGAAGCCAGGTACAAAAACAATGTTCCATGGTGTAATCTCAAAAAATTCCCACATAGACTATATGATGTAAGCTTGAGAAGAATACCAGCATACATACCTTTATTGAAAGTTGAGATACGTCAAGAGCATTAGTCCTTGCCCCGCCGCCTCGCTAATGCACAATAAAAATTTTTAGAACGATAGTTTAGAGAGTCCAAATGATCACTAGAGTTTTTAAAAATAGGAAACACAGATGCCATTTTCAAGCAAGAAAAGTTTTTTTTTTAAAGCTGTTCCATATCTTAGGCCCTTAATATGTTATGCTGTACACTTTACATTTAATTAATTTACGTGGCTCGTATACGAGAGCGTCTCATTACTTTTTATCGTTTGGTGTAAAACTTTTAAAATGATTACGCACAAAGATCATGTGTTGAAATCTATTTATCTCATATACATTTAATATTTCATTTATCTCATTAATGGCTTAGCATGCCCAAACCTCTTTTGTTGGTATATAATTCTGCTGGCCCACGCAATGTTACCATAATTAATGTAGCTACGAACTAGGCTAATGTATATTAATTTAAGCCTGAGTATTTATGAATAGACTGATTCTTTACATTTTTAATTTACTTATCATTTATAAAGAGAGCTGGTAATTAAGTGGCACAGTTTCTTCTTGAATTTTTTATAAATAATTTATATTGAGTTTGTCTGTGTTTATTGAGAGCTTGTTAGCTCTAAACAGTTTATTCACTTTCTTTAGTTCAATATTTATATCTCTGTAAAGCTGATGAATATCAATATTTATATCTCTGTAAAGCTGATGAATATCAATATTTATATCTCTGTAAAGCTGATGAATATCAATATTTATATCTCTGTAAAGCTGATGAATATCAATATTTATATCTCTGTAAAGCTGATGAATATCAATATTTATATCTCTGTAAAGCTGATGAATATCAATATTTATATCTCTGTAAAGCTGATGAATATCAATATTTATATCTCTGTAAAGCTGATGAATATCAATATTTATATCTCTGTAAAGCTGATGAATATCAATATTTATATCTCTGTAAAGCTGATGAATATCAATATTTATATCTCTGTAAAGCTGATGAATATCAATATTTATATCTCTGTAAAGCTGATGAATATCAATATTTATATCTCTGTAAAGCTGATGAATATCAATATTTATATCTCTGTAAAGCTGATGAATATCAATATTTATATCTCTGTAAAGCTGATGAATATCAATATTTATATCTCTGTAAAGCTGATGAATATCAATATTTATATCTCTGTAAAGCTGATGAATATCAATATTTATATCTCTGTAAAGCTGATGAATATCAATATTTATATCTCTGTAAAGCTGATGAATATCAATATTTATATCTCTGTAAAGCTGATGAATATCAATATTTATATCTCTGTAAAGCTGATGAATATCAATATTTATATCTCTGTAAAGCTGATGAATATCAATATTTATATCTCTGTAAAGCTGATGAATATCATTAAGAAAAATATATAAAATAGTATCATCACATAATTGAATTTAATTTTGCAGATATACAGAAAGATCGAAGATAAAATGATCAAGAAGATTGCAGAAGTTGCTTATCGTGACGTTAGAATAATAGGGTTCTATCTCTCTATTGTGCTGTTAACAGAGTTTAACAAAACAATAAAAAGATTTAAAGTTAAGATATTTGTTTAACAAAATTTGTTACACTCTCTTAAATTTTTAAATTTAAAGTAAAAATTTGTTAAATTCGTTAAATTAAAAGATCTAAATATCAAATATGTTAAATTTATTGCTTGGAATACACTTTATTTATTATTTATTAAATAATAAAAAATTGAAGAAAATAAGAAATAAAAAGTTGAGAAGTAATGTCGCACATAAAGATATTTATCTTAGCCCAGATTTGACTGAGGCTCAGAGACTCCAAGACTTTACCTCAGAACTGAGAGAAATAAAATGAATCAAGCAAGACCAGACAAGGACCCCATTTGGTATGGCATCCGTGGCAAAAAGATCATCAAATTCAAAAAGAAATCAGATCAATAATTTTATACATAATTCAGTTTCAGATTGCAATGAAATTAAAAGCTGTCATGTTTATACCTAAATGCTACCTTCACTCGATAACAAGTTGAATGAGTTCAAAATGGTAATTGAAAGAACAAACCAAATTTAATTTCTGTGACTGAGACATGGTTTAGAAGTGATTCAGTTGTAAACATTGAAGGTTACCATCTGTATAGAAAAGGCAGATCAGACGGACGAAAAAACGGTGGTGTTTGTTTATATACAGACAACTCATTAGACTCCTATGAACTAAATGATGCTATTCTAGATCTCTGTAAACTAGAACAAGTGTGGTCAGCTGTTTATTTTGATAATGAAAAGTATTTACTTGGATGTATCTACAGGCCAAATGATTATTTGGATATGGTAGAATTTGATGTGGTTTTTGGCCTGGCATGAAAATATATAGACAAAAATAAGTTCAAAGACTTACTTATCATGGACAACTTGAATTTCCCATCAATCAACTGATCAAATGGCTGTATTGATGCAAATTCAAATGAGAATGGAATTGAACATAAATTTACAGATATTTTAAATGATAATTTTCTTTATCAGCATATTAACATACCAACTTTCCAGCTGTCAGATGAAAACTTGGGATTATCTTAGATTTAATCTTTACAACTCAGTTTCGGAAATATAACCAGAAGCCATCTTATAAAAGTAAGCAAAGGTTTATATTTGCTAATTCCAATTTTGAACTAATATCTAATCTAATTTTAAATGTTGACTGGATACAATGCTTCAGTAAAAAAAATGTACAAAAAATGCTTGATGAACTGGTTTTTTATACTGAGGTGGCATGTAATCATTTTACTCCAATTAAAATGACATTAAAATCTTTTTAAAATTAGACCAGCCTGGGTTAATGCTAGGTTAAAGTTTCTTATTAGTAGCAAACAAAATAACTGCTCATGTAAATGGAAATACCCTGTTTTGAAATTTAAATGCTTTGCAAAAATATAGCAGACGAGATTATAAAAGTGAGACAAAACTTCGAGCTTAATCTGATAAAAAGAGCAATCAAGAATCCAAAGCTTTTCTACAGCTACATGAACAATCAACAATTAGTCAAAGGTACTATAAAAGCATTAAAGGGAGCAAATAGTAAAACCACTCAAAATTCAAAAGATGTTGCTGATATCTTAAAAAAAAATTTTCAAGCTGCATTTATGAAAGAAGATGATGGTCTACCGCCTTCTTTTGATTTAAGAACAACTGAAACATTCATTATGACAAATGAAGATTTTACAGAGAATGATAAACTTGTTGATGTTGTTTTTTTGGATATCGCCAGGCCATTTGACACAGTGCCACATAAAAGATTGTTGCTTAAGCTAACAGCTTATGGAGTATCTAGTCTGACAATACAGTGGTTTAAAGCATTTTTAAAAGAAAGATACAAAGAGTTTTGATAGGTGAAAATGTATTCTCCTACACAGAAATTACCAGTGGTGTGCCACAGAGGTCAGTAATTGGACCACTCTTGTTTGTACTACTTATAAATGATTTTCCTGAAACTCTATAAAACCTAACCAAGTTGTATGTAGATGACATCAAAATTTTGAATGAAATGCTTTCCAGTGCATTAACTTTTTCTTCGCAATCAGATCTTGATTTAGCTTTTAAGTGGTAATTTAATATATACATTAAAGTGATTTAATTTATACATTATCATATTTAACATAATTTCTCATGTAATTTAAGAAATTTTTTTCATTTGTTGTCTTTTATATATTATACGAGACAATGATTGTCAATGAGTAAAAATTTTTCAAGAAATAGGGGGTTGCATCCTTCATCACCAATTTTGCTTTAAATTTGGCACAAATGTGTAAAGATGTAAGTTAGGAAAGACGGTGAATTTTTTTCAAAAATTTTTATCCCTTGAAGAATTACAGCAACTTAAAGTTTGTTAGATTTTGACTGAAAAATGAGGGGGGTGGGAAAAAACCGGCATTGTGTCCGTTTACTATTACTTCTACAAGGTGCTTGTAGTAATTTTGCAAAGCCAAAATTTGGTACCAAAGGAGTTTAAAACCTGTTTAATCTGAAAACTGTAGATTTGTCAAAACAAAAAAAGATCTCTCAAAACAATAAAATATAGTCTATTTTAAGATCTACAAAACGCACTAACTAATGACAATAAAAAAGAACACCCGCAACATTAGCTCAGGAAAAAATCTAACTAAAAGAAAAAACTTTTGGTTATAATTTTCTTAAAGATTAGACATATATCCACTTTACGAACTAATTTTGTTTTAGCCTTATGTTTTGCTTAGGAGTTATTAATGTTTTGGTTTTTCAATTTTTCTGAAGGAACCAAAAAAAAAAAGTAAGTTAGCAAGTTCGTTTTGATATTAAACTAAATACAATTATATTTGTTTTTAATATAACTTTGAGTCAGTTATTAAAAAAAAATCAGTATGTGCGTCATGCAATTTGAATTTTTACAAAGTTGTCACAAAATATTCGTCAATATTTTGTGAATTTATAAATTTGTTACTTGTTATTTTCATTACATAATAGTTATGTCATTTAATTAAACAACATTTTGAAATCTTTTTCTCTATCAAAATAAGTAATACAATGACAAGTGTACATAATAATATCCAATAAATATTACCTTGTTAAGTTATATAACTAATGAAAACTAAAATATTTTTTTAGAGAAACCCGTTGTACAATATTTATTACTCTCAAAAAAAAAAATTATTTTAACCAATGTTAACCAATGTTTGAGAAAAAAAACTAGATGAATAAGAACTATTGGAACACTAATGAACAGTCACAGAAAAAGAATGAGATAATTAAATTAAAGTAATACAAGTAATACAAATTGAGTTTTAGAGTATTTATAGAAAAGAAAAAGAGAAGCAACATAGCGATGTGATTGAAGATTTGAAGAATGGTTAAAGTTTGTCTGCAAGAGCAGGTCTAACAATGTTTACAAAGGGTTTTTATTAACGTAAAATGGGTTTTTAGTAATTAAAATAAATATTACTTTGTTAAGTTATATAACTAACTATAATTATATTATAATCTACTCTAATTAATTATAATTTACCCTAATTTTTGGTATATAAATAGTTAAGAATTGAAAAAATTAGTAGATAGTTAGGCATTTAAAATATGTCTATTGAAACTAATAGCTATTTGTTCAAGCAATATGTTCTTTATAAATATGTTCTTTATAAATATGTTCTTTATAAATATGTTCTTTATAAATATGTTCTTTATAAATATGTTCTTTATAAATATGTTCTTTATAAATATGTTCTTTATAAATATAACTTTATTTTTATTTAAACATATTGTCAGTGTTCAAGAGTACATTACTTTGCTCATTCGGAATATTGTATTTAAGATTTCTTGTTTTTAAGTGTTTAGATTATAATTCCTCATTATAACTTTATATTTATAACAAAATCAACTGCCCTTTCGTAAAGGACTATGGAGCTTATTATAAACAACCATATACCATAGTAAGAAATCTGATTGATGATATTTACAGGAATGATCATAAATTACTTGTAAAACAAACAAATTTGAAAGAAGAACAAATCACTAATGTATGCACATATCACCATGGTTTTTTAATAGTGAGAGTAATCAGAAAATTTGCTGTAATGACTCACAAAAAAGTGACTCGTTGAGGTAAAAGTTTTTACATTTTAATGGGTAATACGATTCCTAATAAGTTGTTTATAAGTGTGATTACAATTCATACTGTGTTAGAAGCAGAAACTGTAGGTTTAAATCTTAAACCTAGAAAAAAGTTGTGTCCAACCTGTCTTAGTTAATTTATATAACGTTTTATCAAAAAGTATAAGTGAAAATAAAAGTTATGAAGATTTTGATACTGTTAGTATCATGTGATACTGTTAGTATCATGTGATACTGTTAGTGAAACATCCTTTTAAAATAAAAAAGAGGGTTTAAATACACACTTTACAGCTGCTGTAGTATCTCCTACTGCATAAGTCAGGTAAAATCAGAGACAGTAAACTGAAAGATTGCATGTAACAAACTATGTAGCTCAAACTGCACGTAAGTTAGCGTTAGAAAAAGATATTTTAGTCATGTATAATCCTAAATTAGGAAAAGCTCTTCTTGATATAACAGTTGAGCTGGTCAAGTCTTTTTATGAAGATGATGAATATACCCATATAATGCCGGTTAAAAAGGAGTATGTATGCATAAAGAAAAATGTTCACACGCAAAAACGTTTATGTAATTTAAAGAAAAATTTGTTGCCTTCAAAACCATGAACTCAGAAATAAAAATAGGATTTTCAAGGTTTTGCACATTGTGACCAAAATGGTGTTTACTGCTGGTGTTTCAGGAACACATTCAGTATTCAATTTTTACATCCGCTTGGTGTGACATACAAAAAACTGTTACCTTATATTGTATTTGATATAAATAATAAAGACTGTATGATGCTGAAATGTGAAAGATGCCCAGCAGCTCTGAATGCATTGGTTGAAAAACTTTATAATTTAATTAGAGAGTTTGAAAATGACTATGAAGTAGAATTCGATCAGTGGGCAACAACAGATAGTTTAAACTTAACACATAATAAAGAGCCAGTGTCTGAATACATTGAACTAGTATGTAAAAAACTGACAAAACATGCACCAAACTCAAATTTTGCTAAAAGACAAGCATCATACCTGGCATCAAGAAAGAAAGATATCTATGTAACAACATTACTTCTGGTGATTTTTCAGAAAACTATAAATTTGTAGTTCAGGACGAAGAACAAACCTTTTGGATAAATTTACAATGTACATTTAATCCTGTGATTTTTTATTTCAAAAAAGAAGGTTTTCTCAACCGCAAATCTTATTGTATTGTTTCAGATGAAAGGATGCATGACGTGAGCATGGTGTATAAAATTATTGATGTTGTAAACAATGATATTAAAACAAATCTACCTCAAATAAAAAATATTGAACACTTTTCAGATGAGTGTGCAGGTCAATATAAGAATTGCAAAATTATTTTGGATCTTTGTTTCCATCTTGAAAATTTTGATATTTCTGCTATATGGAATTTTTTGCAAATAGTCACGGTAAGCAACCATGTGATGGGATAGGTGGTACAGTCAAACGTTTAACAACTTTAGGAAGCTTGCAAAGAGATACACACTAAAAATTAAAAGTAGAAATTTCTAGTTAAGGTAGGATATGTGATATACCCTTAGTAAAGTATAATTTTCTACCTTATAAGGTTAAAAAAAAGGTAGGATATGTGATATACCCTTAGTAAAGTATAATTTTCTACCTTATAAGGTTAAAAAAAAGGTAGGATATGTGATATACCCTTAGTAAAGTATAATTTTCTACCTTTAAGTTAAAAAATTCTATGAAAAATAATTGTTTTTAATATAATTTTCTACCTTAAAAGGTAGAAAATTATACCTTACTAAGGGTATATCACATATCCTACCCTAAGGTAGAAATTTCTACCTTTTTTTTTTAGTGTGTATTGTTAATCTTATTTTATCTCCGCAATGTTCAAATATTGTAAGGAAAACGTTAAAGATTTAACTTTAATGAGAAACACTCTTAAAGGAACGGTTGGATACTGCAAATACCATACCTGGAACGCGTAATTACCATCAGTTTTTTTACCAAAAGTTAAATAATATATATTTGATATACCTTTTATCATCTTTAAAAACGAGCATAATTTTTATTGATAAACTCAAAGACATTTTTTTTTGTGTGTGGAATCATCGTCAAGAAAATTTTTTTTTGGACTTAAAATTTTCTTTTAATGCCTTCAATAAAACATGTTTAACAAAATAAGTAAAACGGAATAAATGCATATACTGTTATTTTGTCGAGATAGGCGCATAGCTAAGCATTGTTGATGAAGACTGAACTCATTCATGACTTTGGAAACATCCATGTAATAGCTGTAAACTTAGTACCAGGTGAATATGCTTGTGTTTCCTATGATAAAAGTGGTGGATAAGAGTCATGAAGACAATAATCCAGAAGAAAAAGATATGCTTGTCGAAATTATGTGTGCAAATTGTCCTGCTTGGTCGTTTAAATAGTCACCAGTGGATAGCCAATACTGGACTCCAGAGGTTCACATCATAGGTGTGTCTATGGGTCTTGCATGTCATGCACAGGCATGGCCTGCGAGGTTTGATCGAACTTTAATTGCTTTAGCGATCTCTATATAATAATACGCTACTTAATAGTGTTAGTAGTTAGTGACCCTTTCTGCGTTTTTTGATACGGAATGTTTAAAATTCGCGTGTACAAAACAATTTACTAATCATAAACGTTAAATCAAATCACGTGACTTAATATATGGGTAAAAAAAATTGTCGGTAACCATTCGTTGACATTGTTTAGATCAAACGCGGCAAACAAATCACATTTAGATTTTTTTTTATTTATTTATTTAACTTTTATTTCGCTGATTAAACAATATTACAATTTTTCATATAAAATAAATAACATCGTAAACATAAAAAACCTTTATAAAAAACGTTTTTATTATTTTTAATTTATAATATATATATATATATATATACTGTTATAATCAGTCAGGGACTCAAAGAAGGTAAGGATGATGCCTTTATCATCACAACCTTTTCATAGAGCCCCTTTAGTCACTATTGAAATAAAACTAAAAAAAACACTTTAATTTTTAAAGAAAAATAAAAAATTTAATAAAATTAAAACACATTAGAAAAAAAAAAAAAATAAATAAATAAAAAGAAAAAATACAAAAAAATCTGAAAACAAATACTGTAAACTATAATATATATGTCAGGAATTTTTTTTTTTTTTTTAAATTTTTTTTAGGTGCCCCAAGAAGTCCTAACGGTCTTATCACAGAGCACCGCGGAAGTGCATTTAACCAGGAAGTTCACGCCTCCTTCCTTACCGTGACGCAAAAATATGTCCAGAGCTCGTTTCGAATCTGGATCTCCTGCTTATAAAGCAGGCGTTATAACCACTGCGCCACGGCCGCACAAAATTAAGGACAAGAATTAAGGAGATGCATTTTAGTTTGTTGTTTCAACGATGAAATGCTTTTTAGGTCTTTAATATTTTTATTTTGGAAACGATTCCATATTGATGGACCTCGGTTTGTAATTAGAAAATTTGACTGCTGTGATTTAATTTTTCCTAGTTGATAGTCTTTCCTGGTATTTGAACGCAGATTGTATTTTTTAGAAAATGATATAAGAAAGTTATCTGATAAAACGCTTGGTAGAAGTTTGTTTTTATATTTATACATAAAAATTAATCTCTGTAATGTGTTAAGTTTCTCAATATCTAGAACCATCATGGTTTTCATCACTGGGGCCGGGTTTACTAACCTATTTAAATAATTAATTGCTTTGCATGCATGGTTTTGCAGACTTTGCAATTTTAGCAATTTGGTTTTATGGGTGCTGGCCCATACAATATTTGCGTACAAAAGCTGACTATGTACTAGACTAAAGTAAAGCATATTACGTGATTTACTATCGAGAAAAGGTCTTGACTTATACAAAACACCTATTACAGAGGACACCTTTGTTTCAAGAAGACCAATATGGTTTGTCCATGACAAATTTTCATCAAAAAGTACTCCCAAAAATTTTGTGCATTTGTCACGTTTAATTTGATTTTTATTAATAAACAGTTTAGGCAGCTTTAACGGGAGATTAATTGATTGTTTTTTTTTTCGACCATACGCGGTAAACAAACCAGACTTTGACGAATGAGATTTGGACGCGGCAAACAAACCACGTGACTTAATATATAAGTAATAGGGGTACAGGAACCTATTCCTCCTGAATATGTCACTGTTGTGCACGACTTCCAAATAAGGTCTGGATACCCCTATGGTCCATATCATTTCCAAAATTAATGTACCGACTGCAAAAACAGGACTATGCTACAAATTAGCTCAAGACAACTTGAAAGAAATTGTTTTACTTAGGAAATAGAGATGTTTATGTTTAAATTAATTTCAAGATTACTGAGTTTGATATGTCTTATCCATACTTTTTTAAATCTTTTATTTTTTGTTTATAAATAGTGTGAATGAAAGGCATATATAAAAATCACTTAAACTGAGTATTTATTTTTCAAAAAGTTTATTTACACATTATAATTTTGTTCTAAAACATTAATAAAAATAATAAAGTTATTAAACTGTGAATTTCTAATTTGATAAAAAGTTGTAAAAAAGTTGGAAACTTGTAAAAAGTTGAGATAGATTACCTGATTTTTAAAATATCACAAAATTTTGTGTTCATATCAAAGCTCAATAACTCCTCAAGTAAACGTAAGTCCAAAAAAAATTGGTTTGTAAAGTTGATAGACATCTTATCTTTAAGAAAATAAAAATAATTTTTTTTTCTATCAGTCAGATTTTTTTTATAGCTATAAGTGCAAATGCCCTTTTTATTGCCATTATTAAGTACAATTTATGAATCCTAAAATAAACAAATGAATCCTATGATATAATGAATGATTATGAATCCTAAAATATAATACAAATATTAACTATAATTATATAATAAAAATATAAATTATAAATAAATAATAATATAAATATAAAATAAGAACAAAAAAATAAAATAAATATATAAATAAAAATAAATGTAAATGTAAAAACAAGTTAAAAACATACGAAATATAAATCCTTCCCTTTTTTTTCTAATATGAGCAGCAAAAAATATATTTTACAAAAATAATAATAACACAGGTCAACAAAAAAAAATAATAATAACACAGGTCAACAAAAAAAAAATAATAATAACACAGGTCAACAAAAAAAACTAATAATAACACAGGTCGACAAAAAAAAAAATTTTTCCGGTGCCGAGCAAACAATATATTTTTTGTGTAGCATTTCTCATTTTGATTTCAAATATGCAACTCTTTTTTTACCATCACGTCAAGTTGTAAAGATATTTAGGTTCAAATCTTAAGTATTTAGGGTAAAGTCCCTAATATTGTCGAAAAAAAAGTTATTCAAAAGTATGTAAACCTGGGTCTCAAAAGAAGCTTTTTTTCATAGAGATTTTAAAAATGTTATTCATTTGTAATAAAAATAATTATTTTTTGTATTATTGCTGAATAACATTCTATTGAAATTTTTTTAAGAGTCTTTATTTTTTCGCATTTTTTCACATAATTTTTTTGTCAATAAATTTTAAGGAAAAATATTAATATTTTCTATAATCTCTAATATCTCTATAAATACGCTTTTTTTGAGACCCAGGTTGACATACTTTTGAATAACTTTTTTTTCGACAGTACCTTAAATACTTTAGATTTGAACCTAAATATTTTTACAACTTGACGTGATAGTTAAAAAAGAGTGGCATATTCGAAATCAAAATGAGAAATGCTAAACAAAAAACAAATTGTTTGCTCGGCACCAGAAAAAAATTTTATTTTTGTTGACCTGTGTAATAATAATAATAATAATAATAATAATAATATCGCTATATATAAAAAATCGAAAAAAAAATCAAGGGCGTGAGATAGGTCGGTAGTTTGAAAGTTTCAGCCAGCAGCCTTTTTGAAGATGGAAGTGATTTCAGTTTTCTTCCATTGAGACGGTACTTTGTCGGCCTAAAGCTTATAATTTATTCTGGGAAAAAGATTCTGAGTTAAAGAATAAAGCTTGCCGCACAGTTATTAAAAACGCGTGGCTGAATGCCATTAAAAGCCATTGATTTAGTTTGGATCAGTTACAAAAACTGTTCTTTAATATATTTGTATGATAAGAGGGCGTTCAGTTGGTGTATGCTTGTGAAACGATATAACAAGGAAACAAAAAATAACTGGTTAGTTTTCAATTTCCTCGTTTCTATGCCTAAGGTTTCTGTATGTTAATTTGTTTTACCAAATGATTTAATTTTTATAAATTCAAATTTTTCAAGAATATAAATATCAACTCCGCTTCCAATACCGTTCACTTGCATTTGGCTAATTAATGTATATGATGATGAATTGTTTAAAGAATTTGCCTACTAACGCGAAAGTGGTGTAGTACTAAAGCGCTTGCTTCATAAGCGAGAGGTTTTGAGTTTGATCTCCACCATGTCCCTGGAAGTACCGCCTTCAACTTGTTTCTCCGCGCAGTGGCCTTGTTCGCCAAGGTTCGTGTTTCGGAGTTATAGAGTGGAGAGAGGGTTATAACCACAAATAAGCAGCCTCTTTGTCTGTAGTGGCTTCTCGGCTTAGGGTAGGTTAGTTAAAATTAAAAAAAAAGACATATTTGCATCTGAAAAAAGCAAATTACATCAAACAGGTAATTCAAAAAGTAATAAAAAATTTTAAAACTATTTCAAGTTTTTTTTTGATTTTCTTTGTTTTTTAGAAAAGAAAAATTTATTCGTCATTTATAAACATTTTATAACGTTCTTGTTTTACAACTTTCATCAATAAAATTTAAATAAAAAATTAATAACGACTGGAGCAAGTAGAAGACAGAAGTCTTGTAAAATATAAGCGTAAAATATTTTTTACAAATTTCTCATTATATAAGTTTACAAACATTCGTTATATAAAACAAGTTAATACATAATTACAACAAGAATACGACAAATTGCAAAAATTAAATAAATACATACAGTAAGAAATATTACAAGATTTCTTTTTTCACTTAAAAATACAAAAATATGTTTGTGTCTGTTAATTCAAGTAAATATTGTTTAACTACATTTTTAAAAAAATTTATTGAAGTTATACTTTTCATATTTTCCTTAGGAACTATGTTTCACAGACGAGGTCCTCTATATGATATTGAGTAATCAGATGTTTTGAGAGTTGACTTAGGTAAATTAAAATTATGGATAGAGCACCTCGTTAAGTAATAACGATTATTTTTTAGAAATCGGTTAAAGGGTTTTTCAAGCATGTCGTTTTAACATTTAAACTTAAACAACAAGTTTTGGAACACGTTTAACTCATAGATAATAAGAACTTTATTTTCCCGGAGTAACGGCTTGGAGTGAGCGTATTTATGCACATTACATATAATTCTACTGGTTTGTTTTTGCCTAATATATATTTTTTTTAATGCTAAAGGGCAAGTACTTGCCCAAGCAGTATTACAATAACTTATGTAGCTATGGATAAAGGAGTAGTATCAATCTATTAAACGTTTTTTACTTAGTAGGTGTTTTGTTTTATGCATAATGGCTATAGTTTTAGAAATTTTGTTTTCAATTAGCGTAAAATGATTTTTCCAATTAAGTTGTTCATCATATATTATTCCTAAGATTTTAAGTGATGAAGATCTGTTTACTATATTGCTATTTATTATTAGCTAAGGAAGTTGCAGAGGCAAGTCATCGCATTTAGATTGGTGATGAAATAAAATGTACTTAGTTTTACTGATATTCAAAGAGAGTTTGTTTGATTTAAACTAGTCATTAAGATTCATCGAAGGCATATTAACATTTAAAATGCTGAAATTTTCTTAAACCTTTCTTTAATAAATTTATCTGGTTTATAGTATTCGTTCTTGAGGCAATTTGCATTTAAGCTATATATAAAACTGTATTTATTAGACAAGGTTTTAGAATTTTTAAGTTACAACTTTTGTTACGTATATTAAATATTACATTTTGATTTTGGAGGAATTCATATTGTTTTTATTATAAACTTAAAATTAAATCCAGAAATTCGAAAATAAAATGCTAACCTATTTCTTTTTTTCAGAAGTCTTACTCTTATTCGGCATGGCATTATTAAAAAAGATCATTAACATTCGGTAAAGCCATGCCGAATAAGAGTATGTTACCGTTACTTTTATGAATTTTAGCTTAAGCTAAAAGTTCTCCTTATAATTCCGAATGTATATTATGAAACCCAAATCAATAGCAAGGGGAGGGATGCAGCATTTTTTTGATGTTTTGAGCTAACTTCCAGTCACGGAGCAAACTCCAAATATTTTTTAGGGTTTTTTAGTTCCCAGGCTCTAAATATTGCAAATTTTTGCAAAACTTCCTTATTTAACATAATTATAAACATGTAACAGCATTTATTTAAACTTTGATTATAATATATTAAACCACAGACCTCTAGCTTACAGTTTATTAAAAAAAGTATCTTTTTTTTATATTTTATTGTATGGTTGTGACGATATTGTAAACTAAACTGTAAGCTAGAGGTTTATGATTTAATATATAATAATCAATACAATAAGGTTGTAATTCTAATATCAGCATAACTAAAATAAGAAAAAAAACTCACATATATACATATATAAATATAAGCATATATACACTCACAAATGTATAGATAAACCACACACATAAACTGCTAACAATGAAACATAATCTATAATTGTAAACTTTTTAATTTCTCACTATATATTTGTATAAAAATTTTAATGTAATAAAGAACAGAAGAAAAAAAAGCTCTACTGTATAGACTTTATAAGTTTGTTAAAAATAAATAGAAAAGTTTTAGTCTCAGGCTAAAACTTTTCTATTTACTTTTAACAAACAAACACCCCCCTCCCGCTTCTTTCTAAAAAAGGAAAGAAGCGGGAGGGGGTGTCTAGCCCCCTTCGAAATTTACTAGTGGGAAATAATTTGATCAATTTGACTAATAAACATATTTTTTTATTTGTTTGTACTTCTGAGAGCAGTCACGTTAATAAAAAGTCAAAACGGTTTACGTTTTTCTTATTTTCTTTCTTATTAAGCAATATTTTTCGTCGTTGAAAAGTTTGTTCAAAAACGTTTTTGGAAACACAATTATCTTATCGAATGAAAGTTATGAACTGACCGACTTCCATGGAAACAAATTTTCAATTTTATCAGTTGTTACATAAGTCACAAGATTAGATCTATTCATGTGACTATGGTTACATTTAGAAAAATAGCCTCGATTTCAGTTTTACTTAAAGTTATTTTTGTACAATTAAATCGAAATTAACTAGTACTTTCAAATCATTACGCGTATTTAAAACAATTACCTTTAGAAAAAGTTGTGCATTTGACACTTTAAAGTCTTTATTTGTAATAAGATGTTTTAGCTTGGTAGGTAACTGTCTGTAACTCAAACATAAGTAAATATTTTTTAAGTAAGCTTAGTAACAAGAACTTTGCGTTCGAACCTTTTTTTGTAATTGCACTCATCGTAGCAAATTTAAAATCAATTAAAGTTCATTCTTTTTGTTTAGTTTCTGATAAATGATAAAATTTTTTTACACAGGATATTAAAAACAATTACGTTGAGACAAAATTTTCACTCACCTTTAGACAAAATTTTCACAGTTAAACGCACTTGTCTGAGAAAACCAGATTAAGTTTTATTATACCATCATTTTCGTATATTTTTTAGTTTTATCAGCATATATATGATAGAAACGTTTCCTTATAAGTTTTGTGTAACTAAATTTCTTCTCTACTAATAAATTCTTAACAAGTTTGAACTTTGGATTGTTTTAAAATCATGCTTTGAAATTACAAAATTGTGAGTTTGATTTGTTTGAACCTTAATTTCTCAAAAGGTTATAACTTGCCTATTTTTTATTTTATTTTTTTTGTATTAAAAAGTATGTCTTCCTTTAAACCTATGAAAAAGTAATTTTCTGCAAACTGGGAACGGGGGAAAATCCTCAAAATATGAACATAATGACAGCGGCATTATTGAGACATGAACAGCAAACGTCATTTGGTTTTCAAACACTAAGATATAATAAAAATAACTAACATATCATAAAAATTCGCTCAAAAAATAAAAACTCTACATAAGTCTCAGAAGCCTTTTTGAACCAAAATTTAAACTTGCTAAATGTACTCACAACAGTTCAGCTAATCCAAACAACGGCTACTTTAAAGTCTCAACAGAATACAAGATTATAGCATAAAGATTATTATCTTAGCTTTTTCAATAAACGAATATATATTCTCTATAGCATGAAATAGTTCAATTGCTCCAATCTTTTGTTTTGAATTAGGAAATAAATCTTTAGAATGATGCCAATTTAGTGCAAATACATCGCTTATTATTACTTATTACATAATATGCTTCACACGAGTTATATTACATTAACTTGGTTCAAATGAAGATTTTAGGAAAGACATTAGTCTTGCCCAATGGGCACGCGTCGTCCGGAGGTCGTCCAGATTTTTGCGAGACATTGTTTTGTAAAAAAAAAATTCTTTTCAAAAGAAAACTTTAGCAACATATAATAAGGTCACAGCAGCAAGCAAAAATTGGTTGAAAAACTTGATTCATGTTGCCAATAGGCAGAAGTATGAAAATTACACCAATTCTCATAAAATTAATGTAAGGTATCTGTAGAGTAACTAGTCTTTCAGGTGGCGTAGAAAATCTATTTTTTTTTTAAGTATTTTTTTAAGAACTTTAAAAAGGTTCTTAAAAGAAAAAAAGTTAAAAACAAATTTTCATCCTGTGCCAGCCATGTTGTATTGTGCAATATCTTATTATGGTAACTACTACTACAAAAAATTGTTTCAAGATTTAAACCAAAATATAAAAACGCAAATTATAGTCACAAACATAAATATTCACCTTGACGTCACCTTAATATCGCCAACCTTCAAACAAAACAAATGGTTTTGGCAAAAATGTTAACATAGTAAATATTTTATCATTTGTTTTGTTTTTTCCTAATATTTTGTTTGCTGAGACTTTTTTATTTATTTATTCATTCTTCATTGTTAAGGTTATTTTTTATTTATTCATTATAAAGGTGCTCCAAGATAACTTACAATCTAGTCAGAGAGCACCGCAAAAAAAAAAAGTTTTCAAATGCAAGATTGCTGTTTGGTTAAACAAACACAAGATTGATGTTTTGTTAAACAAACGCAAGATTGATGTTTGGTTAAACAAACAGCTAGACGGTACTGAATCAAAACGGTGCGCATTTGAACTTAAAGTTTAGGATGGCTTTAACTTTAAAAAAGTATACTTTTTTTTACCAGAGTAGTTAGTTTAATACGATACCAAACACATGCAAGCTTTACGTTTATAAAATAATAGCAAACGTAAATAATAAGTTAATGAAAAACAACCTTTAAAGTGCATTCTTTGTCTAATAACTTTATTAGGCTTTGAAACATTGAAATTTTTCTGGCTTGTTAACTTCATTATTTAAAAATCTTAAGTAATGCATTTGTCAATTGTCAACTACTATCAAGTACTTCATTTTGGACAAAAAGATACTAAAAAAAATTAAAGAAACTATTTTGTAGACATTAAAAAAAACTTTTTTTGCAAACTTTGCATTTGTCGAGGATGCATGATGCATTTGTCCATTGCATGATGTCCTTTTTCAGATGTTAGATGTTAAAAATTTGATTCAAAATAAAAAAAAGGTAAAAATTGCACCTTTCAAAAGTGAAATTCCCTCCGATGTTGAACAAACATTGTAATATGCGATAGAGTGCTGGAATGCAAAAGAGCAAAGAGAAATTTTCAAAGATATTCTTGAAGAAAAAATTCTGAAGTAAAAATCAACGGAAATAACTTTCTTATTTTTCTTTTTACCTTGTAAATTACATTGGGTGTTAAATAAAATTAAATAATAATAATAATGATAATTTAAATAACCAAATTGGGTAAAAAATTTAGAGCAGGAGCAACAAAGAATAAAAAAATACTATAAAAACTCAACTAGCAGGGCCGACAACACGGGATTTGATGTAAGGGTAGGGGGTGAGGCATAATTGTCAATTTCTTAAATAAGTCCTATTTATTTAGATATTCCGTAAACCGGGGTTACTTTGAATAGCGGGGTAACTTTGAATATAAATCTTTTTTTTTTTCTGGATGTAATTATGACAAGTATTTATATAAAACTGTTCAGATCTGAAGCATAAAAATGTCAAAAATAGTTTTTATTTTCATTATTTAAAGTTTCACTTTGTTTATTGGTTGAAATTGTTCCTTTAAAAATCATTTAAATATTTCGGAAATTTTTCGTAAAAAATTGAGCCAAAATACTTTGTACACTGCCTCAGCTCGTGTAGCAGTTTGTTGTCTAAGTTTAATATTTTTTGTTTATAAAATTATTAGGTAAGTAAAAACTAAATGAATTCCTAAGCCTGCTATACTTAATAACGATGGGTATAGTATAAAATATTTTGTTGTATCCATTTTTTTGCATATGGGGTAAATTTGAATAACATTCAAAGTAATCCCACAGAATAAAATGTCAGAAACATGTAACAATTTTAAACTTATTCTAATTTTTATAAATTCTTCCTATCATGTATAAGTTAGTAATATAAATATAAATTAGTATACAGTATAATATACAGTTTCAAAATAGATATTTTAAGTATATATAAAGTATATATATATATATATATATATATATATATATATATATATATATGCATTTACATATATATATATGTATTAAATTTTTGATATATATCATATATCATATATCATAAATATACATTAAATATATATAAAACGTCACAAGGCTGCTCTTACTCAACGAATGAGTCAGAATATCAAAAAATGTCGTGCATCAGTATCATCTTCTGAAATAACAAAGTTCTTTGATAGTTTAAAAGTTACATTGAAGTATGGTGAAGAAATACAAGTTCCTTCTTGTAATGTTTTTAACTATGATGAAACAAATTTATCAGATAATCCTGTAACCAAGCGGTGTATCTTCAAAAGAGGGGTGAGATATCCAGAACGTATTAAAAACAGTTGTAAGTTGTCAATGGAAAATCTCAGGATCCAATAAAGCACAAACCATTACAAAGGATCAATTTCCTTCCTTATTAAAAACTTAAATACTTGTATATATTCATCAGATCAAGAGGTGAGCAGCAATTTAAAAGCTGGTTTTAAAAAATGTGGTATTTACCCATTAAAGATGAATATTGTCCTCAATCGTTTGCTAGATGCTGATAAAAATATTGAAACTGTTAAAACTAATATATACTCCTATACATAAAAGGCAAAGCAATGACTCTTTTTATGCAGGTCCAGTTAAAACATACCCATTAAGAGAAAAAAAACCTAATAAGTCTTCATTATAAAACAATATTATATAATATTGTTTTATAATAATAATTACAATAAATATATGTTAAGCCAGGCTGTTGTTTTTATTGAATTTTAAAACAAAACAATATGTTTTTGAGTAAGTTTTACTGTAAAAGCAAAACATATTCAAAGTTACCCCATTTGCGGGGTAACTTTGAATGACTATTTAAATAAATATTGTAGTAAATCCTTTCATTTTATTATTTGTGTGAATTTGAATAATGGAAGAGCCAACCATAGCCTCTATATGCATTTTATTAAATTTCGATTATAGCCAATAATGAAGGAAGGGCATATAAAAATATCTCAAAAACGTTCAAAGTAACCCCACTTTACGGTTCCTTAAAATAAAATAGTTCTTTAAAAAAAAAGTGGGGGCTATAAAGTGGGGGCTCTAACCCCCCCCCCCCCACGCAAGCCCGGTGTTATCAGCTATAACTAGAGAAATCAAAGAAGAATGTTAAAGAGTTGTTTTGCTTTGTGTCTGTAAAATCTTTTTAATGGCTTCTTTAAGGTTCGCATCCAAGTGGCTTCTTTTGTAAACGTATGTATAAGAAAATGTCGTCCAAAGATTGCGTTCGACATGCTGATTGTCGTCTATATTTATACCCCTAATATCGGACCTAAATTTATTAAGTTAAATTTTGATCGACTCTTAAACATATTTTTTAATCTTTGTATTGAGTTTATTTATAATAATATTAGTTTCTGTTGTTAACGTTTTTACCTGACCCCATTTTATATACCATGAGTAGTAGATCGGTCTCATTTTTTTCTGGTATGTATTTTTTTTTTATTCATATCTTGATTCATTCTTTTAATTATTTTTGTTTTGCCAATGTACTTTTGCTTACACTTGCATTTTATTAGGTACATACCGCGCTAGCTATTTAACAGTAGTTTTGTTGCGTGAAATCAGCAAAGATATTAAATTTGCTTTTCTTCTTTGTCTTTTAACTTGCTTTCTTAAAGACTTTTTAATTTTAATGTTGCGTGGTTGCTTCCTTGTTCGATAAAGCTGTTTAATCATTTGAGTGCGTCGAGTATCGTTTTTGTTTGACATCTGTAAGATTTATTTATTTTTTTTCCGTATCCATTTTCACCAAATTTATTTAATAGAAATTAGTTTCTTTATGCGCAAATTTTTCAGAGCAAATAAATTTGGTTCTACGAATAAATACCTTCAACATTTTTTCTAAGATTTTCGGATCATGGTTTAAATTGTGTTTTATTTGAATATTTGTTGATGCTTCCTTTTAATAAATGTTAAAATTTTTTTTTTTTTTTTTTTTAATATTGATTATTTTGAATGTTGAATATTTAAAAAAATTTAATATTTTACTTTTATCTTCCAATTTAATAGTATGTTTGGCGGCATGATGTTGGCTATTTAGCATTGTTAAAAACGGACAGAATTGTCTCTGTTTAAAATCATTCATGACTATTATCTGCGTACCTCAAAAACAATTTGAATTATAGTTTTACATTGAAACGAAGTGCAATCCCAATTCCTTTAATATCAAAAAACTGCAGAAAATCCTCCTTATTGTTACCCTAAGTAAAAATACCATTAGATTTGAACCCACAAGCTCGTAAATTTCTCGAACACAGAAACCTATGAGTTTCTTCTTCATAAAAAAAAGCTTTTATATTAACACAGTTTTATTTAGAATTTTATTTTCTGTTAAACTAGTTGAACTCTCATACAAGGTGTCGTCATTTGATTTTTTACACTTATGTATTTGGTAGAAAAAGAATTCTAGCTTAAACTTGTGTAATGTTCTATGTTCTAGAGATGGTGTCTCGATAAAAATACTCATCTTGGGCAGATGTTAAATGTATCTACTGTCTTGTAGAAGGCCTCCTATGCAAAGGGGTAAATAGATCTGTTGACCAGCTTCACACCCCTTTATCTATTAGGCTGGCGCAGATGTATTTTCAATACATTGTTTCCCGTTTAGGATGTTGAATGCTGGATCTTCTTGACTCAATGCATGGGTTTTGCTGTGTCTTTATTTTTATAACTAGGCAACTCATTCTATTATCTCCTAATGAGGGTACAGCTCTAAAACTCAGTTTTATGGTTCTGAGGCCGACTGGTAGTCAGGTTTTCCGAACTCTGTGGTAGCTCTCAGAGGGGCTGATTCTATCAACAGCTAACAAATATCAAAGTATTAATAGTGCCATGTTGTGCATGGATGGTGTCCCTGTTTGTACTTTTGGTGTGCATTGCAGAGGCCATATTTGGAGCCCTTTGTTACGGCTTAGGGTTTATTAGTAGTAATGAGGCAATTGCTTAGGCTATTAAACAGTGTTCTGAGTACTATCTATGCTTTGAGTCAAGTTCTTCAAACTAATTTAAAAATGAATAAAGTACCAAAAACTATAAAACACAAAAAACCATCATCATCACCAAGTTCTCTAAACCTATCATTCCCTAATATTTGTGGTCTTCAAAGTAACTTTTCTTCTGTTGAGTCTTATCTCTTGCAAAGTTCACCAGACCTTCTTGCTCTTTGTAAGAATTCGTAAGAATTCACCCATTTGTCGTGAAACTAGGTTTAAATCCACAGACTCTTCTTTCATGTGCTTTCGTCTAGCACCACTTCACTCTATTGCCTTTCTACTTGTTCTATATCGCGCTCCTTCATGTCAAAACTGCACTCTTTTCGATGTTATTTCTGATCATATTGACCAAGCCCTCTCTCTTTATCCTTCAGCTAGTATAGTTGTTGTCTGAATAGCTCGGCTCTAGTGTCAGTGACTCTGCAGGCTTTAAAGCCCATAATTTTTACCTTTCACAATCCTTAACTCAAATAGTCAACTTTCCAACTCGCTTTCCTGACAACCCGAATCATTTACCTTCTCTACTCGACTTATGTCTTGTTTCTGATCCTAGTCAGCGCTCAGTTTCTCCACGTTCACCCTTAAGTGCTTCTGATCGCAGTTTGATCTCTCTATAACTAATATCATATTCTTCTTCATCACCTGAATCCCCCTATTATCGTACCTCTTACAACTACAGTAAAGCTGACTGGGATTCTTTCCGTGATTTTCTTCGTAATGGCCCTTGGGTAGAAATCTTTAGTCTTCCAGTCGACAAATGCGCATCTTATATAACTTTGTGGATTCAGGCTGGCATGGAATCTTTTGTTCCCTCTCAACAATTCTAGTTCAAGCCTCACTCTCCTCAATGGTTTTCCTCACACTGTGCTGCTTCGATTGCCAATCGAAACCGTTACTTCCATATTTATCAGAAAAACAATTCTCCAGAAAACTGGCGTCTGTTTATTACTGCTAGAAACCATTGTAAAAAGGTTTTGTCTAACGCCAAAGCCCGCTATTCTCAGGTCATGAAATCTCACATCTCATCTCAAAAATTAGGCTCTCGTGACTACTGGAGAATCTTTAATAGTATTTAATAGAATCTTTAATAATCAATAATAAGGACAAATCTTTAATTCCACCTCTCTTGTATGATTCAGACTTTGTTACCTCACCTAAAGACAAAGCTGAATTGTTTGCTAAAACCTTTTCATTAATATCATCTCTTGATTCCACTAGTTGCGTTCTACCTGATATTGCCAACAAAAAGGTTGATCCATTGCTTGACATTCGTATCACTCCAGTTTCTGTATCTAAAGTGATTTCCTGCCTAGACTCTTCTACAGATTGTGGTCAGGACAACATACCTATTATTATCTTGCAGAAGTGTTCTCCGAAGCTGTCATCTATACTCTCAAAACTATTTAACAAGTGCTTATTAGAGTCTTGTTTTCCAGCCTGCTGGAAAGCGGCATCCGTTATCCCTATCTTCAAAAATTCTGGAGAGCGATCTGATTTGTCTAACTGCCGCCCCATTAGTCTTCTTCCAATCGTAGCATAAAAGTTATCCTCGATGGACAGCACTCTTCTTCTTATTCTGTAACTTCAGGGGTTCCTCTATCCTTGGCCCTATACTCTTTTTAATTTATATTAACAATCTTCCAGATATTCTTACATCTAAGGTGGCATTGTTTGCTGATGATACTACCATTTATTCGTGTCATGATAACAAACCAACACTCTCTGATTGCTTGGAAGGGGCATTTGAGCTTAAAAAGAATCTCACTTCTGCTACAGCATGGGGCTCACAGTTGCTAGTGAACTTCAATACAGATAAAACTCAGTTTTTTTCAGCCAATCGCTATCGCAATGATTTAGATCTTCCTAAATTTATGAATGGTGATGTACTCAATGAGTCATCTACTCTTCATCTTCTAGGATTAAATTTTACTTCCAATCTTTCTTGGAAACCATATATCAAATCAGTTGCAAAATTAGCATCTGCTAAGGTTGCATCTCTTTATCGAGCTCGTCACTTTCTTACTTCGGATTCTATTATCTATCTCTATAAATCTCAAATCCAGCCTTGTATGGAATACTGTTGCCATATCTGGTGCGGATCTTCTAACAATGTCCTTTTTCTTTTAGACAAGGTGCAAAAACGCATTGTAAGCATAGTTGGACCTGCTCTTGCAGCCAACCTCCAACTATTTACACATCGTCGTAATGTTGCTTCTCTTTCTCCTTTCTACAAATACTATAATGGGCACTGCTCTAAAGAGCTAGCGTCTCTTGTGTCATTAACTAAAATTCATTCTCGTGTTACTCGTCATTTAATTAGGTTTCATCCTTTTTCTGTGACTGTTCCTAAGTGCTGCGAAAATGCTTATTCGTCTTGTTTTTTTCCTCGAACATCAGCTCTTTGGAATTCGCTTCCTTCATCTTGTTTTTTTGATTCATATAATTTGCAACCCTTTAAGTTGTTCGTCAATCGTTATCTTGCTCTACAATCTTCATCTTTTCTCTTTCAGTAACTTCCGACTTTAATTAGTGGCTTGCAGCCTTGTTGGAAGCGAAGATGTTTAAAAAAAAAGTAATAAAAAAAATGTGGCAACGACATTAAAGCTTTTTGTAGCTAAAAAAAATATTCTGAGTAACAGTAAAGTAATTGTAAATAGAGTTTCTCAGCCCTCACTTTTTTAAACTAGGGTTGAAAATGATAAAAGTATCAACAAAAACTTTTTATTTGTTATACTTTTTTGAGCTATAATTGCTTTATTAAAACCGGAGGTTTTAATAAAGCAATTATAAACCTCCTTCATTTTCAAACAAAGTTTTTTTGTAAGAATATGTTTTTGTATTTTAGTCAATTATTTGTTAAATTAAGTTCTACTTATTTTTAGTGACTAAGCTAGTTTATTCTCATAACAAAGCAAAATAAGTCTTTTCAAGAATTTCTAACACCGAAAAATATAGATATATCTTGCTGTATTTATTTGTTTAGTCCGAGTCTAAATATGAATTTTTGAAAACAGCAGTCGTTTTGCAGTGTTTAGTACGATGACTTTTAGAGTTAAATATCTAGATTTCAAGCCTCGATGTAGTTGAAAACTGTCGCTTGATAGAACGGAAACAGTCTTATAAACAGCTATTTTCATAATGAGGTACTAAGATTATTAGGTTATCTTAGAGAATTTTTAAAAAAACTAATTGCAACACAAATTAGCAATAATAAGAAATTGATGATAATTTCTATGAATTAAAGATAAATATTGAAACATAATAAAGAGTTTCTTATTATATTTAAATATATTTATATTTATATATATATATATATACATATAAATATATATATATATATATATATATATATATATATATATATATATATATATATATATATATATATATATATATATATAGAAACATTCGCTACTTTTAAAAATTTGCTCCTCTTCACCCCCCCCCCCAACCCACACCCACACACACATTCAATTCTCCCTCCCCTCCCCCTCATTTTATTCATTAAATTGCCTCTGGATACTTACTGTGTAAAAAAGATAAGAAAAAAAAGTTGCGCGTTAATTTTTATTTCGTCATTTATCAACTATTTATTCTTCTTTAAAAACTTCTTTATAAAAAATATTGTGTTACTTTTTGTATGCATTACTTAAGTTTAAAAATTTTCAAACATAATTAGATATTATGTTATTACCTATTATTAATAATTATATTGAAACAATTAAAAATGTATTAAGGTACTAAAAACAATTAGTAATTTATTAATAATGTACATTTTTATTCTTGTATATATAACGTTAATAATAAAATAAATAATATAAAATGAAACTCGTACCCGTCGCTGGACGGACACAAAAAATGTTCATTGCTGGCTTCAGTAGGTAGGCTCTTTTGTCGAACTCTTATTCCGACATTGAGTGTCCTTTGCGTCAGCAAACCTAGATTTACAGGTGTTAGGAAAATGAGATATATAAGGTGCAGCGGAACGTACATACGTAAAATGATTTAAATAGGGACAGACGCAGTGAGTGTGCATACATCGACTAAGGGTTTAGGTTTGGGTTTAGACAGGTAGTCAGGGAAATGAAAGTATGATTTTTTCATGCTTGCGGACCTGAAGGACAGCATCAGAGAGTCTACCGTTTTGCTAAAACAACTTTCATTCTTAAGTAATTCTATAAACTGTATATATATATATATATATATATATATATATATATATATATATATATATATATATATATATATATATATATATATATATATATATATATATATATATATATATATATATATATATATATATATATATATATATATATCATACATCTGTACATATCCACACAATATGATAATGGATTAAAACCATAAAAAGGAACTGTTTTTTTGCAAACTATACAAATAAACTTTAAAATTATCTTTTTTAAACTTTTGTTTTAAATAAACTTAAAATATATCCTTTAATTTACAAACCATTATCAACAAATAAACTTTGTGTTGGATATTTATCTTTTATCCATAAGTACCTCAATTTCATTATCAATTTTTTTTTCCATGAGTACTTCAATTTTTGTTGACTCCGAGTCTAAAGCGAGTGACTTTCGTTTCTCAGGAGCTACTGACACAAATCTGCATGGAAGGTATTGTTTTAAATTTTTTGAAAACTTAGCGTGAAGATTTGCGTATATGAAAACGTTGTAAATCCCATTGCTAACCTGAAGTAATCGAAACCAGTTATTCAAGCGATCAATAAGTATTCTAAAGGTAAGTAAAAAAAAAAAATTAAATATTTTATTGATTATCTTTATAGTCTATGTCATACATCACACATTACAATTATACAGTAAGACTATTATAGTTAGAGTAATTAAAAAAATGACAATGTAATAAATTTGAATTAAACTACATTTATGAATAAACAATTAATTTATAGTAAAAGCATGTTGTAAAAATTTACTTGCCTGTTTTGAAATACCATTTTGTCGCCTAACCATGACCAAGTGAATAACAAATGAAGTATATCACGCGGGGCAACAGTTAATACAAAAACTATTGCAATTATAATAATCATTCTCATTGTTTTTTGGTTTTTAATTGGTTTTTTCGGAAAACATTTTTGTGAAAGCATTAACTGATTGCGACGTTGTATCTTCGTGATAACTAAGCACGAACTTGACAAAAGTACTATTAGTAAAATCACTATTTTCAAGATAGTAAGTAGAATTAGCGGGTATGCATATGATGGTGTGTTTGCGGGCACCACAGTACAAACGTCGGTAAGTCTGTTGTGTCGAATATAAAGCGCATTAGCATAGTATGATTCCCACAGTAAAGAAACTACAACAGTTACAAGTATAGAGAAGTGTATGGTTTTCCTCTTCAATTTTCCTTTTAATGGAAAAACTATAAGTTGGCATCTATCAATCGCCATTATAAGTATTATACCAGTCGATACAGCGGTAAATACACGAAATATGTAGGGGAATAACTTGCATCCAAACCATCCGAAATCCCATCGACTCCAACATACCAAAATCCAGTACATGAATATCAATGGAGCAAAAAATGAACTCAATAAGTCAAACACAGCCAAGTAGCAAATTAGCAACTCAGTTGTGGATCCTCTTTTCCATCGGGATCTAAATATAATCAGAACCAAAATGTTACCAACAACTCCAACCACAATAATTGTAATACATCCAACAATCAATAAAACGTCCGCAGGCGCTAATTGACATTCTGTATGATTAGTAGAATTCATTGCGTAGTTCTTAAATATTTAGCTTCAATAAATTCAAGACAACAAATCTGAAAAAAAATAAAATTAAAATAAAATTTGAACGTTTTTGTGCGTCTTTAGGTGATTAAATAAAATACCTTTTTTGTGTTTTTAAACTTTATATTGGTTCCACTTATTTGTCATATAATAAGTTTATTGATTGGGCAAGTAAAAATCGCATAATCAAGTTTATTATTTTATACAATAGAAGTCAAAGAAGTTATGTTTAAAAGAAAGTTAATAGTTACATTTTTATTTGAAATAATATTTTTTTTTTCCATTTGTATTTATCTTCAAAGCATCCAAAAATGAGAGAAATTTTTGTAATGATGCATAACGTAGCTAACTTTGACGTAAGCATACTTCTCCGTAAGCATCTTTCTCTGGGAAGAAATTTTTTTTTCCGGAGTCAAAATACTTTCAATAAAATTCTAAGTATTTAGAGCTACTATTTGTTAATTTATCAAAACGAAAAAATGGTTGGCATGGTGATTCCTTTATGTTAAATACAATTACGTATAAAGTATATTTTGCATTTCCAAGAACTAAAAAAACACTTTTAAGCACAGTTAATTTAAACCATTGCAAATATGATTGTCTAGACTTCACTTTTAAATAATCTTTTAAAAATTTTTAAGATAATTGTGCAATATCTTTTAAATTTATAAATTGAATTTTAATTGGTTTTGATCCAAGAACGATATTAACTTTCTTGAGATTTATTTTGCCATTTTACATTTTTACATTTTACATTTTACTGCCTCAGTTTGCTTTTGTGTTGTTGCTGTTGTTGTTGTTATTTGGAATCATTTTTGGACTTAATTTGAACTTACTTTTGTACATACATTGTGTTGAAAAAGGTTAGTAGGTCAAATAGTATATACAAATTAAAAATCTCTTTTAACAACTAGAGAATATGATTTATCAAATTAAATCCACTCCAACCCGTAATCCAACCCGTAACCAAAGTTTGTATATCAAAGAGCAGTATTATGCGTCAGAATGTTCAAAAAAATGGCAAAAACCAACAAGTTATGACAAACATCGTAAACAAACATGTTATATGTTTAAAACAAATTTATTAATAAAAAATATTTTAATGCGTAGCTTTGACGCGCACAATTAGAAACTCAAACTCAAAAAGCTAACTATTTTGATATTTTACTCTCTTGGGTATTTATTATCACAACGGTTATTTAATACCCAATAGAGTATTATTTTATTTGTGTAAAGACCGAAATAAAGTTAGGAACATTGTGGGATTATGTGGTATTTTTTTTATAGTTGACTTTAAGAAGTTGATTTAAAAAAAACCTCAAGCTTTATATGCTTTAAATTATGGTTTTATATATAAAATTTTATTTTATATTGTCATTATGCATACTGAAAGCTTTACTTAACCTTTAATTCAATAAAATTACTTTCCCAATAACCTATTATCACAACTATATGTTTCTGAAAGTATGAAAAAAAAGTTACAATAATTTATAATTAAAAATTAGTAGTTTTTGTCTCTTAATCACTCCTCTGTCGCATAGTGTACAGTTAGGAAAAACTCAGGTTTTAAACCTAAGTTGTTATTATAAGAATTATTAAGCTTTCATATTATCTGCTGATCAACCTTTAATCAAAATAGCTCATAAAGCTAGTGGCAAGCGTTAAAGCAAAATTGGTAGTAAAGCAAACTTCTTTTAATACCTTTAATCCCTTGTAGTTGTTTTTGAAAAAAATTGAAATTTTTTTTGTAGTAAATCAAAGCATTCGTGAATATTTATTTTTTGAAAAAATTTCTAGTACCAAAAAAAATTAATTTTCTAAAGGTTCATAGGCTAATGTAAAGTTTAAAATTCTTTAATTTCTTTTTTCAAGGTTTTTTTAATGATATCTTAGAATATCAAACTTAGTATTTAATAGAATCCAATTTTATTTTAATGTATTTATAATTATAATTTATAATTTTTTTTTCTTTAGGTTATTTAGGTGCTCCCAGAAGTCCTTACGGTCTTATCACGGAGCACCGCGGAAGAGTATTTAAGTAGAAGTTCACGCCTCCTTCCTTACCAACTGAAGCAACCTTAGCAACTGAAAATCTTTTTTAAAAAATCAAAAAAAATCAAGAATATTATTTGTTGAAAAAATGATTTTTTTCATAGGTTGTTTGAAAATGAAGTCGGTCAATTAAGATGAAAAAACAAAATTAGGCCGTACTATTTCATTCCAGATAAAGATGACAAGATAAACATAATTGAGCTTGTTTATTATTGCAAAAAAGTTTTATTAGAAAAAATAAATATTACTTTGTACGCCAGTTATTGAAATGGTATTTTTAAACAGCATAAGATGCATTTGGTTTAATAATTTTTTTTTTGCCAACTAGCCAAATAGGAGACAATGGTTAGAAAGGAGGCATGAAATTACAGTTTAAATGCTTTTCTTCAGTGTTATGTGATAAAAATGTTAGGTCATTTTGGAACACTATATAAATTTTCAATTTTAGATTTGAGACCTTTAAAAGAAAAGCTTTTGACTAGTTTTAAACTAGTCAAAAAGTTTTTAGAATTGTTTTAGAATGCGTTTGCAATTTCACAATGAAAATGTGGTGGGGAAAGGAAAAAATGGAGGAAATAAGGGAACTTAAACAAATTTGTTGTAAATAATGTTAAAAAAATATAAGATATAAGTAAACTCTAATTTACAATTATATATTTTATTTTAAAATTTTTAATTTTATTTTAACCCAAATTAGGCATGAATGGAATGGAATGCCACCAAATCAAAGTTCTTATATACCTTCGTTTGACTCTTTTTATAATATCAAATTTTATGAAACTTTGAAACTGGAATTTTTATTTTCTGTAGAAGCTTATTCAGAACAATATTTGTTTTTTGTATAAATTATTAAAGATTAAATGTATTTTAAATTAATTAAATGTAAGTGGTTGTTAAAAACCACTATTTTTTTTTGTAGGTATTCAAAAAAATTACTTTAGGTGGTCATTGACAACCACCTATATTTTTTGCTAGAATTCATTAAAAATTGTATTTAAAAAACTTAACAACATTATCTTTCAATAATACGAATAACAGTTAGTTAAAATAACTAAATTGTACACTTTTAAAAACAAAGTTTCCCTCCTGCATCCATTGTAACAGCTATGTATTTAATTTATGAATTCATCTATTTAGGTATGTAGCAAAAAACAATAAGACTAGATTTTGAACTCATTTTTGAATTTTAATACAGCTATTGCAAAATAACAAAACTTCAGCTAAAATTATTTTATTTAACACAACAAAAAAATAAACTTTTACATTGTCGTCTAGTAGTTTCAATTTTGCAAAACTGGATTTCGTTGTTTTAAAATTTTTTTGCTTGTGTATTAAATATTATATATTCAATACTTATAATATTTGTAGTTGTTACTAAACCAAAGTTTTTGCAATATGATATAATTAATAACCAAAAATATGATATAATTAATAACCAAAAATAATATCAAACACTTGTACTTGTGATTATTGTTTTAAAGATCTTGAAAGAAGCATAGAATTATTTGTCTTTATATTTTAAAATTTACCTTTAGTAAGATATACTTTTCAAAAATTTCTTCTATATTTTCTATGATATTTTCTAATGTATCATGTGCGTGTTTATTTCATTTTTTTTTATTTTGAAATTCAAATCCACCAAGTTGTTAAAATATCAAAAATATCAATTTTAAAATGTCCTATGTATGCTTGAATTTTTTTTTTTTGATGTTTTGTTTTCTGTTTTGTTTTGACCGCTTAATGACGTTATTAAATTTCAATAGAACTTGTTTCAAACTTTTGTTTCAATAAACAAATCATTGCTTTTTATTTGACAAGTTGTAGAATTTTGCTTACAACTTTGAAATTATTGACTAAAATAATAAGATATTGACTAAAATAATAAAATAACAGTAAATAAAATAAGTAATAAACTGCGTAAACAAGTGTATATATACATATTCACTGTCATATAGAGGACAGAGGATAGAGGACAGAGGATAGAGGACAGTGGACAGAGGATAGAGGACAGTGGACAGAGGACAGAGGGGTTTAAGTTTTTTTCCTTTTTATTTAGGTGCTTTAAGAAGTCCTTAAAAAAAAAAAAAAGAAGTCCTTACGGTCTTAAGAAGTCCACCATAGAATAGTAGTTAACCAGTAAGTTAACACCTTCTTCCATACCAATGATGCATATGCAACCGGAGCCGTCTTCGCAATAAGCAACCGGGGTTGATATTTGACCAGCGCCGGGGCCGGGTTTAATAAAATATAGCCGGGGCCGGGTTTTTGACCTGGGCTGCATAAACGTCACTCATAAAGTATTTTTTTTACTATTCAAAACTCGCGTTTATATTTTAAATATATGCATATATAAACATCATTATGATTGACACGATCATCATAATCATCATTACCATCATCATTATCATCATCATCATCCTTTTACTGTATAATTTCATGCTATAAAAGCCTTAAATTATCCAGTTTTTTTCTTGCACATCAAAAAAACCATATAATTTTTACCTATCATCATGTTTTCCTTTTTTATACAACCTACAACTTTTTTTACTTAAAGCTTTTTAACCTATCTTCTATTTTAAAGTAACTCATAACTTAATTGCAGTTGCTTGCGAACTTGTTGGTTTTATGAGACCTTGGTTTATGAGATTTATAGCCGGCCCTGGTCACTTCCTATATCTTCGAACCACGGACCTTCATTTCTAGATTCAGCAACTCTAACGTTAGCTCCACAGCTGCTATTATGTAGGTAAATGTACTCTTGTTGATTGAAGAATAAGAACAAAATATATATAATATAATATACATTTTTTCCTTAAAAAATGCCTGTTCATATATTAAAAAACAGTTTTAATAAATATAGGTAACTCTTGAGGAAAAGCGAAAATTCATACACGATTCACAACTCGAAGGTTTTATTTACATTTGTAGATTTTTGAAATAGAAATTGAAAATAAAAATTTTTATTTCATTTATATTTAAGGAAACAATAAAAGTTATAACATAGATTTAATTTTTTTAAGTTTAAAATTGAAAATCTTCAAAAATGATAAATTTTAATCTATTTTTGATTTAGTGTTACAAGTTATAATTTTCAAAGTTCTTAAAAAAAAACAATAAAAAAACAATATGTTTTTTTATTGTTTTTTTATTGTTTTTTTTTAAGGGGAAGGTTGCATAAGATGAGCAGGTTCTTAAGATGGTATAACCTCTTTTACGGGTAGACAATTTTTGTGGCTAAGTATATTCATACAAGTTCGACGATGTTATTTATTTTAATTTCTTGATTGTTTAGTTGATATCCTTGCAATGTTTTAAATTTTAAAAGAATAACATCCCAGTTATAATTTTTTATTATTCAATACTTTGTAATTACGTGAGAACGAAACAAGATTAACAAAAATTTATTAGATCTTCAATATTTTATGCTTTATCTACTGCTAATTCCATGGGTTATATAAGCTTTTGTCGTGCTATTTAAATTATGAAGTACTTGGTGAAGTTGCTGAAGATGATATGTTCAAGATGAAATGCGGCTTTTTATTAAGAAAAGCGCGTTTTTTTAAAGTTATTCTCCACGCTTTATTTTGGTTCGCAAAAGTATCGCAAACTTTCTTAGAGATAGACAAGATTTTTTAATGTTTTTTTTTAAATGATTGAGATAAATCCTTTTTACTTTAGTCTAATCTTTAAAGATTTTATTTTTTTGTTATTTTCGCTTTTTTTTGAGTTTTATTTAAAAAAGCTCATCTTAGAGGACTCTTTTTGTGAAAAGTACTCTACAAAATGTATATAAGATCATAGTTAGAACTTGCTATCCAGGCTTGGTCACCACACAAGGAAAAAGACATTACTATTCCAGAGAAAGTACAGCATAAAACCACTAAAACAACCATGAAAATAAAGCCCTTGCCATATGAAGAAAGACTTCGTCATCTTGGCTTAACTACACTTATAAAAAGGATAGTTCAAGGTAATCTGATTCTACAGTTCAAATTTTCAAAAGGTAAAAAACTGCAAAGAAATTTTCAAAAGGCTAAAAAACTGCAAAGAAAGATTCAATTTCTTCACTAATCGCATCGCCAATGTATGGAATAGGTTACCTTTAGATGCCATAAGTGCTGAATCAGTCAACTCATTCAAATATAGTGTTTACCAATTGAAATTCAATATAGATGAATGATCGGACACACGAGTCTCTTTTCTTTCAGCATGGAAGTGCCTGATGTTGCACTTTCTCATCAAAATATATAAATATATATATTTTTTATATATTTCTCATCAAAATATAGAAAATGTATATACATTATATATATATATATATATATATATATATATATATATATATATATATATATATATATATATTTTGATGAGAAAGTGCTACATCAAAATTAGAAATATATATTTCATCAATAAATCAAAATATATATAATATATGCATATATAGTTGATTTCTGAAATAGATAAACTCAAACTCAAAGTATTTTGGCTGCAAAAAACAATACACTGTTAACATACTCAACTTATGCAATCTTAATTGATAATGTAATTAATAAGTAATTAATAAATATAAATAATAACAATTAAATTAATAATGATAACTTTTATCTAATCTATTTGAAATAACTTTAAAAATAAAATTTTCATCATCAATGTTAAAAATGAAAACTAAACTTTTTTTTTCTAATATAACATTAAAAATTAAAACTTTAATTTATTTAATTTATAATAACATCAAAAATGGTAATTTCCAGTTAATTTTATTGAAGTAACATATAAAAATGATAACTTCAATTTATTTTTTCTAAATTAACATCAAAGTTATTTTTATCTAACGAATATAAAATAGTTTTTATTCGTTTAAACTATTAGATAAATGTGTGCATTGACAGTTATGTCGATAATTTTACCATCATTATTATTAATTATTCCATTCAGATTTCATAATAGTAATGTTGATAAAAGATAAAACGATTTGAAATTTAAAAAGTTTAAGTTTTTTTTAAGTTGTTTGTTTGTCTTTGAAATTTAAAAGTTTGAATGTTTGCAGTTGAATCATTTGTCTTTCTTTTTGTTGCTGTTTTTTTTCGTTTGATTTTTTTTTATTTTTATTTGTTTTTTTCTTTATTTTTTTCATTTATTTAAAGTAAATAGATACATATTTCAATATAAATACTTTGCAATATGTTTTTTTGTGTGTGCCCTATGTAATAAAATAGCACTATATTAAAGAACAGTGTTATACTGATTTTTTAAAAGTGTCATGTTGGGCAGAGGCTTTTCAAGGAGTGGGGCCCTGTGTTTAGCCCTCTACAAAATTTATTTGTTGGCAAATTGGGCACTGGAGTTGGCAAAATCGGATCTTATAGTTGAAAATTGGTAAATTTCAGCCAAAGAGAGCTTTTTTTTTTTTTTAGATCTTAGTCAGCAAAAAAAATTTTTTTGCTGACTAAGATCTAAAAAAATAACAATTACGTCATTCCTTCGAAAAAAATATTTATTTGATAAAATATACCAAAAAAAATCTTTGTCAAAAAAGTTTGTATAAGTTTACTTTTTTCATTTTTAGTTCCAAAAAAAAACGTAATTTTGTATGCATTAAAATACTGTGTAATAATTATTATTTAAAATAACTATTATTTTTGAGTTTTTTTGTGAAATATGTGCAAAAAGTAAGGTAATGTAATATAATAAAAAGATAAAAGTTTAGAATAAGGTTTAAATTAAAATACTGAAAAATTCACCAATTAAATTATTAAAAACTTGTTAAAATTGAAAAAATGTTATACAAAATCTTTTATACAAAATCTTGAGAAAATATTGAGTAAGATAGAGAGCAAACGAATTAGTAGACGATTTAGCTATGTCGTTGTACATTATTATTATTATTTGAAAGCTGAAACAAAGAGTCTTGTGGTTCCGTAATTTAAATAATTTTCTGTCAAAAGTCGGAAAAGTTATTAAAAACAAGTTTTTTTTTCGTCTTAAAAACCCTTAGAATTCATTCCCTTGTTAAAAAAAATCTCTTTTAATATTTAATTTAACATTTCAAAAGTAAAATTAAATTTTACTAAACTTAAAACACATTCGTATGAAAATTTAATGACGAAAAACATTATGAACTTTATGCATTCTAAGACAATCAAAGCAAACAACATATAGGGGTGATTCTCAATGTTCCATAAAATTGATTGATAACATAATTAAAAAGATAAAAACATTGATTACACAGTTAGTAATTGAGTCAATGCTGTCGGTACCATTCTGCCACCATTTGTAGTTTACAAATATATATCACTTCAATGCAAAGATATATCTAGGGATTACTAAACACCGTATTTACAGCACCTAAGTTGGGTTGCTTGTAAGATCAATTTAATGCTTCAGTAAACGATTTATACTAATTATATTGATTCCAAACAATTAGTTTAATTAATTTTTCAGTTAGTTATTTCAATTGTTGGCATTTAAACTTTATTCTTAGGCATTTAAGCCACACAAGTTATTTAGGGGAAAGTTGGGTAGCCCCGAACGGCGGGTAACTGGACACTTGATGTACAGCTTAAACTATAGAAGCTATGTGATTTTAGATGCTATAAAAACATTATTCAAGTGAAAATATGGCATATGCAAAAAAACTATCAAAATATGCCTAAGCAATTGGCTGGGAGTGCAAGATATTGCTTCCAACGATCAGAAGAGCTTTGTACCATCATATTTGATTCAAATATTATTACATATAACTTTTATGTAAAGTAATACGTTTTTATTGATTAAAGATAAAATAAATAAAATAAATTTATGATTAAATAAAGTTAATTTATGATTAAAAAGATGAAATAAAATTAATTTATGATTAGAATAAAATATAAATATGATTTGAAATCAAGTGTTTTTAAAGTGTTTATTTTCACTTTGTAAAAAGCTAATGCTTATATTTCTAAATGATGATATTTTTATTCCCATTCCTTATATATTAGAGGCAATTTTTAAAGGCAATTTTTTGTTAAATGTGTTGAGAACAGTCCAGTGCTAAATAATTATATATTATATTTGTGTCACGCTGGTAAAAAAAAGAGGTAAAATCATGGTTAAACTATGAGTCCGAGGGCTACCCTCCAATTTTAAAATATCCCTTTTTTCTAACATTTTTTCTTTTATGTTTTGTATATTATAAAGGCAATGAATAATTATTTTTTTGTTTTTAATTCGATTGATAAATATTTCTTCTTATAAAAAAGACTTTTGAAACTTTGTTTTCTGTTAGCACACGCGTACAATCTATTTTTTTTCTTAAGTGTTTTGGGCCACCGGACTTTCCCCAACAATATTACACGTAGTTATCTTGATAATAAAGTAAAGTTAAAAAATTTACTAACTCACTTGTTCCATATACCGTTAGACTTACGTATTTATTATCTTACTCACATCAATCCTTGTTACACTTTGCAGAAAGATTTAGAGACAACATGAAAAATGCTACACTTCTCCACCATGTTTACAGACAAATAAAAAGTCAACAACCTAAGTGGTAAAGATCAGTTTCTTAGTAAATAAGGCCATTCTGTGGCCTTATGAAATCTAAGCTAGCAATGAGGTCAAAAAGTATGAACAATTAACATTAAGTTTTACTTGTAAAGCTAAAGACGAAATTTATCAATTACAAAATACGAAAAAAAAAAAATAATAAAAGAAGAGCAAAAAGTCTTGGAAAGAAATATTATTAACTCTAAACAACACGTGATACCGATCTGAAGCTTTTATTTGCAAATATTGGGTTTGTCAGTCGTGTTTACCCAAAAATACAAACTCGGTGAAGTGTTTTTTTGCATGAATCAATGCCGCAAACTTGCTTCAGACCATAGAGCAGCTCAAATACAGTAAATAGTCTTTTATTTAATTTAATTAAAATTGTTTTTCTTTTTTTTTTTATAAATTCAATATCTAACAAGATTAGCTTCCGTTGAGCTAATGTTAAGCCGATAAAAGTTAAACTTTAAGTTAAACTGTCTATATCTCTATAAAAACTTTTAATACTGAAGCTTGAAGTAAAAAAGCAACTTTTTGACTCGATTTGTTTTACCGGTTAATAAAAGATGGATTTGTTTTCGATTCTTAAGGCGGATAAATTTTAGGCACAAAAATTACTGCTTTTTATATTAAATAAATTATATAAAAATTGTGTTATATTGTGTTTAAAAAAGATGTTTTTTGCAAACTGAAATATTTTAGTTATGTATCTACATAACCATAGTTTAAAATTTTCAATTCTGATATCTCCAGCATCGATATTCTTACCTAAAACATCGACACTCTTTTTTTACCAAAATAAAATGTTTACTAAGCAAATAATAAAAAATTGTCGTTGATTTCAAATATTTATAAATAACTTTTTCTCACGCCTAATAAGAATAGCTTTAGACTGAAAAAGTTCAGACTAGATAACAACCAGTTAAACAATAACCTAAAACCGTAAAAGCAATATTTGTTAAAATAAAAGCTTAAAAAAAATCCACATTCATTATAATTAAAATGCGTTTGTTTAAATTTAGTTGAAAGCGTGATTAAAAATAAATTTAAGTAGGAAATAAAAAGAGTTCTCCACGTTCTCTGTGGGAATTAAATTTTCGTGTTATTTATAAAGTTTATTTAACAACAACATTATTTATTTATATATTATCTATAATAACAATCTATCATTATCTATTTATAGCAACTAATGAGTTTTTACACGATTAACATCCAACCGATACATTTGCGAAATAGTTTTCATCAGTCTTAATCAGTCTAAAACTTTTTATGTAGTGTAAATTTTATTAAATAAACAAAAACAAAAAACTTTAATCCAAGAGCAGAAAAATTACATAATTTGTACGTGGTTTTTCCTTTAAGACTTAAACAGTATTACTGTTGCAAAAAGAAACCCATATATTTTAGGATACTCCACACATCTGACTTATTTACGCAAGTTGACTAGTTAATATTAAATCAAAAATGTTTTCTAACATAACTATATTAGATTAATTTTTATAAGATGTGATTTAAATTTTGTTTTTAATAAAAATTGTATTATAAATTGTAGATGTAATATATGTATTTTAAGGTTTATTGATTTATTTATTCTCTGATATTTTAGTATATTATTGATAAATGTTTTAAGTTCGGAAATGTGACGTAACTGGTAATTGTGTTTTCTGAAACAACCGTAAATATGGTCTGGCGGTAGAGCGTGGTGTCACTTATTCCAAATTTATATATATATATATATATATATATATATATATATATATATATATATATATATATATATATATATATATATATATATGTATATATAAATATATATATATATAGATAGATAGATATATATATATTTATATATATATATATATATATATATATATATATATATATATATATATTTATATATATATATATAGATATAAATATAGATATAGATGTAGATATAGATATAGATATAGATGTAGATATAGATATAGATATAGATGTAGATATAGATATAGATATATTGTATTTTTGTGATATAGTTATAGCTTCGATGTAAACGTAAATAAAAAGTAAATTTTTAGGATTTCTTTTTTTAAAATGAAAATATGAAGATAGATAAGGCTAAACTTAACTCATTTGATGTATATGAAACCACAAATTCATTTCATGTAATAATATTTAGGTGAGGTTATAAAAACAACTTGTTTCGAAACATTTTTTTGTTTCTTTATTTTTAACTTAATTTTTTTCATTATTTTTCTTTTTTTGTTGTTGTTGTTGTTTTTAAGAAGCATTTTAATTTAAAAAAAGAAGAGAATTTTAATATCTATTAGGGATTCAATTTTCCATACGGATTTAATTTTCAACTCAATAGTGATTACAAGTTTTATATTATGTTCAGTATTTGCTTGAGTTAATCTAATAAACTAAATTTAAGTAAAAATTCAAAATAAAATTAATTAAAAAAAAGATTAACTTAAAATTAAAAAAAAAGTTTTTGAAAAAAAAAAAATAATCATTTGTGTTTGAAACAAAAAATGTTTAACTTGTATTACATTTTGACTGTGTAGTCTGAAATTTTTAAGCCTCCAATATGTATAAATATAAATAAATATTATATATAATTCGCATATTATAGTATTAACAAACAGTAAGCCTACAGTTTCGCCTCACTCTATATAATTTATTAGTTTTAAACACCTGAATTAAAATTATAAAATATTAATAAATTAAAAATTTGAAAAAAAATCCCTCAAATATTGTTTTATTTTTGTTGACAAGAACTATACTTGTTGTCAAGAATCTTGAAAATTTTTTTTGCTTTACGTTTTTATTATCTTGAAAAATATAATTCCAACATAATTTTTATAATTAACATGATAACATAATTATATTTCGAATAAAATTTTTAATTTTTGCGCCTCAATGATGGTGTTTCAAAACATAAAACCAAAAAAGTATAAAACGTTTTAAAGTTAATAGTAAACAAAGTTATTCAATTTTTGGCTCGAGTCAAAGCAGTGTTTGCCAAATGTCTAAAAACAAGAATATTCACTATTTTGTACCAAATATTTTTACTTTTTGTATTAAATCACTTGAATGGAATGAAATTGGGTGGAATGAAAATGGGTGGAATGAAATTATTAGTAATAATGATCTTTTTAAAAAAGATTGTGATCGGTTTCTTTTTAATATTTCTTGTTTTCGTTTATTTTTTTTAATCTTTAAGATGTCTTTTAAGAGTTACTATCAATAAGTACAGTTTTTTTCTAAAATGATGCTTTTTTGTGCGATATATATCAATGCATATGATATATAATCATGAACATAAGAATACAAAAAGAAGTACTAGTATGTATACATATATATATATATATATACTTATAGATATGTACATATATATATATATATAATATATATATATATATATATATATATATACATATATATATATGTATATATATATATATATATATATATATATATATATATACATATGTATATATATACATATATATATATATATATATATATATATATATATATATATATATATATATATATATATATACATATATATATATATATATATATATATATATATATATATATATATATATATGTATGTATATATATATATATATATATATATATATATATATATATATATATATATATATATATGCATATATAATTATACAATTTATTTTTGAGTATAACTTACCTAATGATTTCTATTAAATAAAAAGAACTAACTTGACTTAAACCTTTAAAAAAAATATTTCTTGATTAGATAAAAAAAGCAAGTTTTCTTCATAGAAATTGACTGCCTTGCATAAAAACCCATTGAAAAAAATGTAATTTTAAAAAAATTAATTAAAAGTATTATCATAACATAACTCCAATCTCTTATTGAATAGATTTTAAAATTCTATTTAATTGACTTATAACTGTCAGAATTAAATCCAAACAGTTACTTGAGATATCACGATTTGTTTACAATATAATTAAGCTTCTTGACGTCACTAGCTTGCTAAATACATATATATATATATATATATATACACACAACTTATTTTTGTGTGCAAATATATATTTATATATATGTATATATATATATATTTATATATATATATATATATATATATATATATATATATATATATATATGTATATATATATATATATATATATATATATATATATATATATATATGTATATATACATATATGTATATATATATATATATATATGTATATATATATATAAATATATATATATATATATATATATATATATATATATATATATATATATTTATGTATATATATAACTTATATATAAATCGAATTTGGGTACAACTTTTATTACATATATAAATTTAATAAACAGTTCTACTTGAAAATCTGTTTATAAAAGAAACCAAAACACAAGTTTTGAAGTACTTGCAAAATTGTTTTGAATTTTTAATAAGTTTTTCACAATCTCAGTATTGGTTTGGGTTTTATTTATTTTATTAGGTGATCCCACTCTCATTGTGGCATTTGGGACAAACTATTTTAATTGCTCCACCTTGCAATGTTCTTGCTAAAAAGGACTAGATATTAATTTAAAAACATTTGTTTTTTATTCAATTTTTTTATTTTATTATAAAGCTGTTTTCTTTCTAAAGTTATATTTTGTAAAGATAACAAGATATTATTCAAAACATTAATTTTATGTATAGGTATAAAATTATATTAGTAATTAAAATACAATATTTTAATTACAATTATTACGTTATACATTATATATTAGATGAGTAGATTATTGTCAAAACATGTATTTGTATTATTAAGATGTTTGTAATAGAAAAGTTAAAAAGTTGTTTTGTTTTTGTGCTTTCAATGTTTTACGTATATTCTTTGCCATCAATCATCTGTAACGGTTTGTAAAAATATGAAAAATAAAATATAATAGATTGTATAGCTTAATTTAATTATTTAAGTAAATAACAGCTTTTAAACGTGGTAAATCTTTTATAATATGAGCATTTGTTTTTTAACACTACTTTAAATGGATAAGATTGGTAACAAGCTTAATTCATTGTAATGTTTGCTGGCATTGTATAAAATCATTGATTTCAGAATGAGTGATGGATTACGAAAGTATAAGTGCAACAATTTATGTTGAACAATTTTTGCAAAAATATTTCAAATTTTTTAATCTTAATTTTTAAGTTTTTAGAGATAAAAATTTAAAAAAAAAACATTTCAAATGCTGTTGATAGATACATTGACATTGTTTAATCAAAATAGATTAAGAGTCATTGTAATCATAAACGTTGTGGCTGGAATAATATCTGTTCTTCCACCATTAGTGGTTCTTCAAGTTAGCTAATTTAAAACATACAAAGTAAACTGGAACAATAAAAAATCCCGTGTTTATACAACGGTCTTGTTTTTTTGTTTATCATCTTATACCCGTAATTGTACTTATTATTTAATAATACATAATTATTTGATTCTCTTGAAACTTTGGGTCTTGGATTCACTTGGGTCATCTAATTTAAGTTCTTTCTTCAATAAAAACAAATAACAAAAAAAAATTTATCTCCTTAAAGTCATCGTATTAAACTCATAAGGTTTTAAATTCATAATGGTTATAAATTAATTTTTATCTTATCTTTTCTAGCATTAGTTTTATTACAGCCTATCTAGTTTTATTCCTAGCTAGGGGAACATGGGGCAAGATGACGAACGTTTCGAAAAATGCCTGTATCTTAGTCAATATCTGTCCCAAAAATTAAAACTTGATTTAAAAGTGATAAAAAATCATTCAGCGTCACTTATGTATCAAAAAACCACTCTAAAAGTAGAAAATAGCTAGGGAAAAACTCATTAAACGATGTTAACTCAAATCGTCATCTTGCCCCGCATACGGTGCAAGATGACGATTTGAGTTAACAAAGTTTAAAACTTTAAGAAAAGAAAACTCTATGAAGCTATAAACGCCTCAAAAACCATCATCACAAATTCTTTTTTATTAAAAAAGTAATACAAATAAAGGTGTAACTTATAAAACTAATAAATTATACATTTATATCGGTCAATGCAAAAAAAAAAACAGTAACAACCTAGTAATCAGTTTGTAGCAAACTCCAACGCAACAAAATAAAACTATCGTCAAACAAATATTGTATTTTGTAATGAAATAATTACTGAACAATACAAGAATAGCAAACAGTACAAGTAAACTTCTGTTTAATATAGATTACGGACAAGCCATCTTGCCCCGGTCATCTTGCCCCAGGCTAATACAATCTTTAAAATGAATCAGAATCAGTACATAACCAAATTATCATAGCCTAATACTTCTTGTATGGCTTCCAGTTTCATCAAATTAAATAAAAATTTCTCGCTTACCTTTAGCTGGTGATGTAGCGATAATAAATCAAGTAAAACGAGGATAAAAAGTTTTTTTCTCAATGTCGGAAAAACTTTTTAATACTTACCTTTCGTCACAAAAATAATATTTAAAAAAAAACCATTGATAAATCTAGTAAAACTAATCTACTTCCCTTTCAGCTAAAGTCAACTGTTATATTTAGTTTTGCTTAAGAGATAACTGTAGGTTTTCATCTTGCCCCATTCGTCATCTTACCCCATGTTCCCTTACTTCAAAAAGAAATGTTCCCTAGGCTTTCAAAAATCTTTTAAGTTAGGTTTGCTTATTCTATGAATTTTTTTTTGTAGGATAAAAATTAGGTTGCTAAAAATTTTTATATCATATTTCTTTAAACATGCGAAATATCAAATTTACACAATAAATAAAAACGGTATTTATTTAATCTACAATATTTATTTACTCTGTAAACTTGGTTATAATGTAATTTAATTTTGAATAAATTAAATAGATTAAAATAAAATAAATGAGATTTTTTTATAACCTTTAACCACCAATATTCTTTTTTGCTCGATAACCTTGAACCACCAAAAAAATTTTTACGCTTTACAACTTTGAACCACCATTCCAGCTCAATAACCTTGATCCACCACATTTTAGTGCCTAACAATTGTTTTTAGCTTTGTTTCATATAATTTATGATTGATAGATAAAAAATTTATAGTAATAATGTAATAATATAAAAGCTTTTTAGATGCTTGGCCACGGCTGCTCCATAAATTTTGAATGTTATATTTTGGACGTTATGTTTTGGGCAAAAACTTGTATAGATGTTGTATACTAAAATTGTCTAATGAACACTTCCAAACATTAGAAGATATATATACAAAAAAACTTACAAAGATTAAAAAAGATTAAAAATCTTAAATTTCAATCAAGAATTAAAAAATTATAAAAAATTATATTAAACATTAATTATTTATCATTAAAATTGTATTAAGGAGAATAAAAAAATTTATTTTCCATCATAAAATGTTATTTAACCTCTTATATATATATATATATATTTATATATATATATATATATATATATATATATATATATATATATATATATATATATATATATATATATATATATATATATATATATATATATATATATATATATGTCCCAGCCGCCCCTCATTTTCTAAATATTTTCAAAATTTTATTGGATTTAGGGGAGTACAAGACCCTTGAACACTTACCGTGTCCCTAATATTATAAAAAAAGTTTTACAAAAGTATGTCATGTTGAGTTTTCAAAGAAGCTAAAAATGAAAGAAAGTGAAATCATTATCAAAAAGTGTAGCTTTTTGATAATGATTTCCAAAAAAATAATTTACCTGGGCACCAACTTCACCAAGTTAAAAGGGTTAATTTAAAGATACAAGTTTGTTAATCCGAAAACGCAATTTAATTGCTAATATTGAAGAGAAATTAAAAACTAGATTAAAATGGTTTTTATTACATGTGGAATTTAATCCAACAAATTTTAAATATCTCTTCTAAAAAGTTTGAACTAAGTTAGCCCAATGAGATATAACGTAAGTAACAAATAAATAATTATAACTCTTTTAATATCATGTAAAATACGAATAATGTCATTCTAGCATTTAAATATTTTCTCAATTGCAAATATAAAAGTTACATGTAGCAATATGTCTTCTCCCCCTCCCCTCCCCTCCCCTCCATCCCCATAAAGAAGCTCTAAGGTAGCCTAGTTTCGGCACTGGTGTCAAATGAGAATTTTCTACAAGCTTTTTTGTGTAAAAAACCTTAAAATATATGTAAGACCATATGAGATATAGATAAGACCATATGAGATATAGATGAGATCATATAAGATATAGATGATACTATATGAGGCTTATAAGATCAGTTAAAGAAGTTCAGTAACAATTACAACTAATGAATATAAAAAATTTCATTAAACGTTTAGCATTTGAGTTAAATTCATTATCGATAATTTTGTTATGATAAATAATAATATTAAATAAAAGTTACTATAAATTATAGCAAAAATATTTATGAATATTGTAAACTTGGCATGAAATAATATATACAAAATGAGAATTTGAAATATGAATTTACACGGCATGCATCTTTCTTTTTTAGATTGTTTTACCTGCTGCGCAGAGCACTCACTCGCTTGCAGAACTTGAAAAATAGAAACTGAATTTTTTTCAAGCAGTGCTAGCTTTTTAAAAGTTGTTGCATTTTTTTTACCACAAATCAAAAATTAAGGCAAAATTTTGTCAGCTAATAACAGGACAATTATTGTCAGCAAAGCAAAGTCAATGATTGTCGAGTTTGTACTTTCTATAAGGTTTGTCTAGGAAGTATTTTAGGAGCAAAAGATGCAATTAATATTAATTATTTTTATTACAAAGTTTATATTAAAAAAGAATATATTAATAGGATAATAAAAAAAACTATTGTTAAATAATTGAGAAATTAAAAACTGTGCCCTGACAATATCAGTGGCGGATGCAGGGATTTTAGTTTACCGCGTTATAAAAAGCACCTTACGTCGTGTTGTGATGCAAAACAAATATCGTAATAAAAAATCGTAAGCTGATCACACTAAAGTTGCAGATACGCACATTTACTTAAAAAAGTGGAAAATGTTCTTAAAGTAAAACATTGTACATAGGAATAAAATAAATCATCATATAGGAATAATTATTGTGTATATGAATCAGAAACTCAAATAACTTACCAAACGTTGCAGCTGGGGTGTATTGGTCAGAGTTTTGAACTGGAGTTCCGTAGTTCAAAACCGGCTCTGACCATATATGCATCAAGGTATTACGCGGCGCTCTGTAAAAAGACTTATTGCAGTTAAAATTACTAAAAAAAAGTAATTTAAAAAAAAAACCTATGTTGAATGTTTTCAAAGTTCTTATGGTGTAAAGAAATCGTAACTATTGAAATTTTTAACAGCAAGATCTTTAAGATCATATTTCACATAACAAAATAATAATGTTAAAATGTTATACTACGATTAATGATTTTACACTATAAAATGAATAAAATGAATTTTAATCTTAACAATTGAAGGTTACCCGTCATTTAATAATGCTACTAAGGCAGAAACCAACGAGCGGATACCCAGGTTTCCGTTAAAAGCTTCATCGAGACTAAGATAGTTCATCTAGACTTAATTTTTTTTTAATATTTAAGACTGTTCTAATATCCGGTAAGATATTAGAAGCAGAAACTGCGTCTTATTTTTTAATGCTTCGAATTGCACAGCAAACCGAAGCATTAAAAAATAAGACGCAGCAAATATTTTTTTTCAAGAAATTCACGAGTTTTAAATCGGCCATTACCGAGGTCAGGGAAAACGAGTTCAGCTCACTAAAGAGCATCAGAAAAATGAATAATATCAGAGTGAAAAAAAAAAACGATTTTCAGAAAAACGATGAATATGAGAGTAAAAGACGAGAAAGAAGAAATCGAAAGATAGCATAAATATAGCGGTTAGATATTACAGTGCATGAAAGAGTGTGCAAATTACACGGTTAATTAGTTAAAGCTAATTATGTTAATTATTAGTTAAATCTAATTAATGTATTTAATTCTCAATAAAAAATTACAATTATATGGCTGTAACTAATGTATTTCATTTAAATTTTAAATGTATTTCATTTAAATTTTAAAAGTTTTATAATATAAAAATAAAAATATAATGATAAAATATACATCAATTTGTGCTAGCACAAATTGATTTATATTTTATCATTATATTTTTATATTATATTTTATATTATATCATTATATTTTAGCATGCTAGGAGGTTTTTAAAATATATTTCTGTTATTTTGGGTTTATAATCAGCATATATTTGAATTGAAAACCATTTTGAAAATTTTGAAGTTAAAACGTCTTTTTGTTTATGTTTTTTTGGCTAACAAGCCGAAGAAGCCCTGAAATAACCAGGCGTTTAAATACAGAAATAAACGGTTATTTTCGCAAAATTTAAAACTATGGCGCAAATTATGTGTTTTAATTGAGGTCTTTTATGTTGGAATGCTCAGTTACGTAATTGCAATACGTTTTGTAAAGTATGAAGGTCTATTTTATGACAGGACGCACAACGTTGATTTTGTAACTTTGCTAGCGAAGGCTAGTATTTGCAGTAATATTTTTTGAAAAATTCCTTATATTAAGCTAGACAAATGTGGGATTGCAGGAGTTGTTAGGGAAGTTATAGTGAGCTTAAAGTGGTACATACCTGAAAAAATTATTTCATAAAATATTTGCACTTAATTAAGATTTAGATTTATAATAACAAGAACATAATTACAAAACATAAAAAACAAAGAAAGTTTGAAAATTTTTGTTGGTTCAGAACGTAGACTTCCATATAAAGAATAAATCCTGAAATTTTTATCAAATTTAAAAAAAATTTAACTGTTATTTCAGATTAAAGTTTAAAAAAATAATAAATTTATTGAAAGAGTAAAAACTTTTTTTAACAATTACAAAAAAAGTTAGATATAGTAGCACAAATTGTAGTAGAACATTAAAATTATAAAAGCATAGATTTCAAATATTACCTCTAACGCTCTAAAGTTGATCAGATTGATTATTTTTTCCTGATTAGATTTTTCCATCAGCAAGGATCAGAAACCATTCTGGTTGCTATGGCTGTTGCTAGGTAACTAGAACTGTTTACCATCGTTTTCAATCTCAACGGTGACGATTAAATTTCTTTTATTTGTGTCAATCTCTATTTTCAGGGCGGTATTATAGCAAGGGTTGATGGGGCAATAAATGTTTATGATAAGTGCACAGTGCGTTCACCACTAACTTTTTTTGTTTTGAAACATGGCTTTAGCGTTCCATTATTATATTGAACTATAAAAATGGCAGGGTCTTCTTCTTACAGTTTTTCGTAGCTTTTAATTTAGTTCACAAGGAGTTTTAATTAGAATGGCCAAAAATGACCCAGATTCTACAGCAACTAATATGCTATGTGTCATGATGACATCTTAAAACTGATTTAATATGATATTTTTATATTTGTCAAATTTTTTAAAGGGCATCCATAAAGTACGTACGCAGTAAAACTACTAACATCGGGCCCCTTCCCCTTCCCCTTCCCAGTGGGCACGGTACGTTTTTAAAACGTTTTTAAAACGTTCTTTAGACGTTTTTATAAGGTTTAAACCTAATAAAAACGTCCAAAGAACGTTTTAAAAACGTACTGTGCCCACTGGGTTGGTACGCACTTTATGTTTTTAGTAACCCCCTTCCCTTTTTCTTTTACATACGCACGCATTGTTTATTACAAAATCAACCCCCTCCTCAACGTATAAGTTTTTCAAAACAAACAAACAAAAAAGCTATTTTGACATAATATTTATTTTTTAAAACTCGTGAATTTCTTGAAAAAAAAAATGTTTTTAAGAGTGCTCTATTTCTCCTAAAACTTGGTTTGTTCGTTCTTCTAACTCTGAATCTTAGATACCCCTTGTACATCCGGTAATTACTCGCTGAGCATTTTTTTTTCTTTTTTTTTTTAGAAACATTTTTTCGTCATTTATAAACATTTTACAATGTTCTTGTTTTACAATTTCTATCAATAAAATTTAAATTAAAAAAATAATAATAACGACAGGAGCAAGTAGAAGACAGAAGTCTTGTCATCAAACCCCTTTAGTAAACGTCCTTTGTTTTTCCTTAATATCCTCGTTGAAATGCAAGCTCAACTTAACATTTTCTACATCATTAACTAATAACTTTATTTCGTTAGAATTATCATTAACTTTTTGTTCAACTTTTTCTAGTTTTTTATTGAATATCTTGGTGTTTGCACAAAAAATGTCGATAACAATTTGTTCTTGGTGTTTTAATATAATCTCGTTTTTGTATTCTGAAAACATTGCTGCTGTTTCTTTTTTATATTCTAAAAACATTTATTTTAGCATTTTTTGAATTTCAACAATTGTGACTGCCATATTTATCAAACTTTCCTGTTGTTATTTTATTTTTTCTTCTTTTTTTTCGGAAATAAATATATGTTATTGTAAAAATTTGTTTAAAGATTAAACTTCTTTCAGCCGTAAAAAAAACACGTCCGCTTACTTCCGTGCGCATATTTAATCAGATCCTAGCTAATGTTTCATTGTAAGTAGTTTATGTATGTGTGCATCTATACATTTGTAAGTGTATATATGCTTACATTTATAAATGTATATATGTGAATGTTTTTCTTATTTTAATTATGCTGGTATTGGAATTTTTTTAATTGTAACACTAAAATATATGGCAATTATAATTTGTATGTACTAATATATAATATTATACTAATATATATATATGGCATTTATAATTGTACTGTGCACTAATTGTACTGTGCACTAATATATATGGCACTATTATATATGGCACTAATATATATGGCATTTACATATATATATGGCACTGATATATATGGCACTAATATATACGGCATTAATATACATGGCATTTATAATTGTACTGTGACATATATTATATAACCTTTTTTTTATAGAATGTGTGCATATATATTGAATGACCTTATTTTTTAGAATTAAAAAAAAAAAAAATATATATATATATATATATATATATATATATATATATATATATATATATATATATATATATATATATATATATATATATATATATATATATATATATATATATATATATATATAACTATTAATATATTTTTAACCAATACAATGAAAAATGTCAAACAAAATCTCAACTTCAAAAAAAATTTTTTTATATATTTCTTTAAAGGTTTGTAAGAAATTAGTACAAAATATATTTAACACTAGAGGCCTTTCAATGTTTCATCAGTAGTGTTAGTTTAAGTGCTGTTATGTACAAATTTATTTATTTTTTGTTACAAAAGTATTTTTTAATCAATTAATGTATTGTTGCTATTAGTTACCATTGTCTATTATTTTTTTTAATATATTTATATATAAAATATATTTATATATATATATATATATATATATATATATATATATATATATATATATATATACATATATATATATATATATATATATATATATATATATATATATATATATATATATATATATATATATATATATATATATATATATATATATATATATATCTTATATAACCTTTTTTTTCTTTGTTTATTTTTGAAATACTACTTTTGATGAGCTCTTGAAATGACCTAATTTTACCACTAGGTGGTCGGTACACTCATCCAAATATGTTTTATTTATTTATTTTCTCTACATGCTACAATAATAATCACTTTCGTGGTTACTTTCTACACATAAGTGTTTATTTTATTTTGAATGGACACCTTTTAAGGACTTAAACAGTGATTTTTTGATTTCCTCGCGATTAGGTAATTAGTTTGTAATTTGACAAAAGTGATTCAAGTGAACTTTCTGATATATTTCTGACAGAGTTATGTGTTTGACAGAGCTATGACGTCGAAGTTAACATCAACATCAAATGTAAAATGTACAAAATTATATTAACGAAATGAGATACGCAGTGAATTACACCGTAAGATATCAGATCTTCTCAAAAACAAAACCTTTCTAGTTATATTAAAAATAATGTAAAAGGTACGAAACTTATATTAAAGAGGATTTTAGCGAGACGGCATGAAAATATGCAAAAGAAAATATACGATTTATTTGCATAATAAAAATATTGATTATTATGCAGAAGTTATATGTACCAAGCTATTAGTTTGCAAATTCAAGCAACTTGAATGGAAATAAAAATTAACGCTTTTTTTATTTTATTTTTAATTAAATCTTGAGAAATTTAAAGAATTTTTAGTTTGTTCTAAATTAGTTTAGAATTAACTAAAAATTAATACAAACAATTTCAACTAAAACTGAAAACCGCTACCCGAGCACTCGGGTACCAACCCGTTGCTTACTGCCTGGGTAGTATTAGAGAAAACCAAGGCTATTTGCAACAAAATTTCAAAAACAATATTTATCTCCTACAACTTCGATTTTTTTTTTTTTTTTTATCAGGGTTATAAATTATATCTTACTGACGTATTAAATCAACTTTGATAAATACTATTTAAAACTTAGTTGATCCGCAATACACTGTTCCCAGATTGAAGGTGAAGGTACCTGGACTTTTTCTTCACAGAATTATCAGGTGGGTTTAGTAGATTGTTGCTAAGCAAAAATTAAAATCAAATTTTTACTGTCATAACCTTGTTGTCTTTGGTGCTGCAGATAGCTTAAATTGACTCTATAGAGCAAAAGTAATCTTACGATTTAAAATTATAATGATAATGTATAAATGTAGGGCTCGCAGAACAGGCAGAGCTGTAGGGGCTTCAGTCCCCACACTTTTTAAAATGTAAGAGACTATGGTGTTACAGTCCCTCCCCTACCCATCAACCTTTAAGTCTGCAAATGACGCTAAATCAACAAAAAACCACTGCAAAATTAATACTTTTTTAAAATAGCAGTTATATGTTAACAGCTGGGTTACCATTTAACAACATTTTCATCATATAAGGTTGAGAAAATATTGAAGCGATTAAAATTAGTTTAATAGAATTTGAAAAATTTTTTTAGCACCCTTCTTTTTTATTATTTCCTTCCGCCACCCCTGTTTTAATGTATTAGTTTTTTTTAATTTTCAAATATTATATTTAAAATCCCAAGAAAAATATTTTTTTACGAATTTAAATCCAAGCAATAGTTACAAATATTTTTAATAGTTTAAAAATATACTATTATAGTTGTCTCAACAAAATATCTCATATCTCCAACATAAATTTAAAAAAATAGGAAAAAAAAGAGATTAAAGGGGAATTTACGAGAAAATTATAGTAGTTTATATATATAAAAGTTTTTCATCTTAACCAACTGTTATTCAATTTATAACCTTTATACTCTGATTGAGTTGTATGTTTTAGCCCGTCTTCAGCCTCTAAGGTTTGCTCTAATGTCAGACCAAGAGACATCTGATGACGATACAAAAAATCATTCAAGTGATATTTAATGATATGGTACTTCCATCCAAGTGACATACTGATGTTTAATCTTTCATCAACATAATTATTTGTATAGTTCATGGAGTCGATGAAACCTCTAATTTTGTAACCATTAGACGGATCTAATTTCATTCCAAAATAACTCTCAGTCACAACAAATAAAATGATACATCTTATTAAGATCTTTAAATATGTTAATAATATTTTATTTATCAAAATTTACCTTCTTTACAGTTTGTAAGTGTTTCAATACACTCGTGGTACTTCAACGGCGCTACAATTAATATCTCATCTAATGATCTTAGAAATTTTTGACAATTAGTTCCACTTGTCCTCCACCATTGTAGCCATGCTGAGTAAAAGTTTTTTCTTCTAAGAACTTAGTTAAGGTATTATTTGAAAACAGTACTCTTGGCACCTATGTGATATGCTCAGATGTTATACTCTCTGGTGGAGGTATAGCATCTAATACCAGGCTGTACAGGCTCTTATCAAAAAGACATGAGTTGATGACATGTAAAAAGTTTTGCATCAAATTGTGTGGTTTCCCTGCATCAACAAATCGTTGATACTGATGGGAAAAACTACCTAAAGTTCTAAACTCTCTTAATTTGTCTTTTTCACCAATACAATAAGCACATGCATATTTCCCACCGTGGACATATAATCCTAGCATGATATTGATAAGCTTAGGATCTGATGCAAGGAAGTACCTCCATTCATGCAGATTAAGAAGGTAGATAGCATATCAGACAATTACCAATAAAATAACTTTGTTTAAACCCGAGTCCTTTGTGTTCCTTAACTGATCATTAAGTTTTTCTGATTGAAAAAGGCTCGTAACAACTTTAATTGTCCCTTGGCCGTCGTTAATACCAATTCTTATAATTGATTCTTGGAGAACAATATCTCTTTGTTTGAAATTTCTTCAAAAAGCATAGGAATATTTTCCAAATATATTACATCTTTTTGAACCTCTGTATGGTTAGCACCTTGCTGAAATGTCAACTGCTGAACGTAATAAAACTAATTTAGATTAGATTTAAATGGGACTTACTATTCACACCAACCTCCGCATTGTTTCAAATCCGGATTGACCAAAATCTTTTCTTACTTCAGTGAACATACTTTTAACAACACATTCAGGCATATCACGTATTTTTTTGATATAAAATATTGTGTTAATACTGTCTCTAAATCTTTTTGGAGAGATACTCTCTCCAAGGTTTAGATGTTTATGGCGTTCCACATGTTGATAGTTTAACCTAACCCTGTTTTTCATCCCCAATAAATACAAACAAAGATAAATACCTCTTTCTTATATATTGCGGTCTTTCACTTTGAACATATTCCAGTAGGAAAGGAGTTCACTTTAACATCAAAACCTTTATTTATATGTTTCCGTACCAGATTTTTTAAAGCAGTTTGAGCTAGATATTGTAGGGGTATATATTGTTTGTTCTTGTTGCAACACCCAAAACAGATTATACCTTTGCATTCCTGATGATTTCTTTTTGGATTGATTTACTTTTTTCAAATTTAATTTTTCCTGCTAAAATAAAATTTCCTGCTAAAATAAATTTATTACACACGCATTTTAAATTTTAAATATATATGTTTAACTTTATATAACATACATAATTCTAAAAAATAAATGTGTTCTCGTTATATTTTGAAATTTATAAACCTATCTGTAGTGCTAAAGACAACAAAGTTTCGGTACATAATTAGTTCCCAATAAAAAAAAAAAAAAAACATGAAATTAAACTTGCCCCGGTGCCCCGCACCGGGACAAGTTGCAACACAAAACTTTGAATGTATAAGCTTCGCAGAGTCTAAAGAAAAATTACGAACTAATCTGAAACTTCTATTTGGCAAAAATTTTATAATTACAATAAAGGAAAGCAGTATTTTCATTTCAGACTTCACATATACTTGACTTGTTTAGTAAAATGATAAGCCCATTCAAAGGCTTCAAAAAAATTAAATTAAAAAATAAAAATTATTTAAACTAATTTATCATTTGAACTCCAAAGTGTTTCTGAAAAAAAGGTATTGTCATAGTCAATAAACAATAAAATTGTTTAGAAAAATGCAAGGGAAGTTTTTAGGGTATTTGAATTCTGTTTTTAGGGTATAAAAACACAATAACATTTTATTTAAAAAAAACTAAAATGTAAAATAATAAAACAAATCTTAAACATAATTTCGTAAAACAATAATCAAATTTAGATAACAACAAAAAAATGATTTCCGAGCAATAAACCCATTAAAAAGTATTGAAGAAACTAAACAAGTATTAACGGCAAGAAATGGCGAGAAAAGGCCGTCGCACTTTTTGTATTAGAAAATGTGAACGAAAGTGAGTGCAAAAATCTAACTTAAGTAAACTTAAATATAAAGTTTTAAAGTTTTACTTTTACTTTAAAATTTTAACAACTTCTTCAACATCTTCTTAATTTTGATTTACAGTATTTATTTGCCGTTAAAATAAAGTATTTTCTTTATAAAACATTCAATGAACAATACCCCTTAGTGGCTTATCTCGAATTGTTCTCAAATCCTTGCGCTTCCAAAATTTTTTTTTTTTTTTTTTTTTTTTATTTTTAAAAATACAAAATAAACATTTTTGGAGTTCTATAGATATTTTATTTTTATAAAATGTTATTTTTATTTAAAAATTGCATTGCGGCAATATCTCCATAACTTTTTGGCCATTTTATTACGTTACTATTTCTTTTGTTTATTAAATAATGCAGGCAACTGTGTCTTATTTATATTAAAATTGGCAGACTAGTGTGTCTAAGTGGCAAAAGTGGTTAGCTTGCTGCGCTTATGGAGTACAAGGGTTTCTGTCGCTTCCACATTACTTTTTTTTAAATCTTTTTAAAAAGTTCTTAGTGAGCTGCTGATGGTATGGAAAAAAAAATTTATTTAAAACATAGAAACTTAATAAAGAAAAATATTTATAAGTCTTTACCCGCTATTTTTATATAAGATTGCAAATTTTCAATAAAAAGTTATAAAGTATTGAACATTAAACTCAAAGCAAAGACAGAACTTTGTTTCTAACGCTAAAAATTATTGAAATAAAACGAATGAGTATAGAAATGGTCGGTGTGGTCGGACTTACCAAGACCTGTATTATACGGGTCATGTTAAATTTATCATTCCACGTAATTTAAAGTCTAATTCCAAAAGTTTTTGGAACTTTTTATACCGATTGTAAAGAATCAACACATTACACAGTGGTACAAAATCTCAAAAAATCGGCCATAGTTTAAAATTTTTCAAATCATTATAAAACTAATTTTTTATTTTTGTAATTGAAAGATACTGCTTATATTATCTAAAAATATATAGGTTTGTTATTTATGTTTATTAACAGGACCGCAACACGGAATTAAAAGACGCCATTTTTGTAATAAATTTTCGTTAAAAAAGTGCGGAAGTTATAATTTCAATATTTTTTTTCTTGAATTATTCATAAAACAAATTATTTTTTTTGTCAGTATGTTTAAGATATCTTCACTTCTACGTCACTTAAAGTGACAAAAAAACTCTTTAAAATTACCATTAAAAAAATGCAAAAAATGCAGCTTATTGTAATTTTGAATTCACTATTCGTTTAAAAGAATTTAGAATAGACCACGTAAAAATCATTATTATAGACCAAGTGGTCATTTGCGGATCGCAAACCAAGTTTATATTGATCATGTATTGAGCATGTATTTAATGTCTCAAATAACTGAACTTGGACCGCAAAAGTTTTTTTTCTCAAGCTAATCTAACTCAATCTTTTTTAAGTTCTGGTTATGGTAATACCTCATAAAAAAATTCAGCTGCATATATTCATGCATTGCGACGTTTTTTAAAAGTGTCATATACCATTTTTTAGTTTTTATAACAATTTTAAAGTCAAGTACTTTTGATGCATTTGGCGATTGTTAACAACAGTTTTTTGAGTATTTATGGAATCGCTTTATTTATTTCCATAGAAACGAATTATCTATTTTAATTAGTTATACAAAAAAATATAATATGAATAAGATTATGGCGCAAAAACAAAAATATTATTTATAAATTTATATAAAAATAACATTTATCGATTTATAATTTATTTAAAATTACTATGTTAGTTTATTAATATTAATCGTAATACTACTTAAGCAAATCAACATCACTATTTTTTAAGTCTTGTAATTATTCACTAAAAAAAGCTCTTTCTTCTTCGTCTGCCTTTTCTTTCTTATCGATCTGTTCTTATTCCTCTGCGTCTTCTTCCTTATCGGTCTTTTCTTCTTCGTTTGCCTCTTCTTTCATATCGGTCTCTTCTTCTTAATCGCTCTCTTCTTCAACAAAGTTTTTCTTCTTCCAAGTTACTTTGCCTAGTTAAATTTACTTTTTTGGTATAAATTTTGTCTTTAGTTTTGATAAAAATACATTTTTTCATGATTTTGATTTATTTTAAAGTCGAGAACTGTTGACCCAATTGGTGGTTTTTGAATCTTGTTTTTTTTCACTGGAAACCAATTTTTTTTTTAACCAGATATACACGTTTTGTTTTGCAAACTTCCTTAAAAACCACTACAAAAAAGATACAAATAATGATTTTCTATGACTTTGCCTTTAATAAACTGAGTTTTTTTTTTAACAGAAAATGAAGTCTAATTATGATCCTAACTCTATAGAAAATCAACATTTCAAAATACGTCTTTTTACTTTCTTAAACCAATGTAAATTAAAAACGATCAAATACAAACGTTGCAAATTCCGTTTCTTAATGTGCGAGTTCAATTGACTGAAGGGTTTTTTAATAAACAAATTGATTACTACAAGAAACAGTGCTATCCATCCTTCTTCATTTATTTGTAGCAGTACGGGTTCCTCGATGGCTCAAACAAAGAAACAAGAGGTTTCTTATTTTAATAAATTAATGTTTTTTATTGATAAACAGTATTTATAAATAAATGTAATTTATTTATAAATGCTGTCATTAAATATAAACACAAATACTTATAATTATATATCATTAATTTGTAAATACTATTTTGAATAAATTTCTTATATAAATGTTTAAAATACAAATGCTGGGATGAGAAAGCGCATTGTACTAAAAGGCGAGCTTCGTCTAATTTATCAAAAACTACTCATATTGAAAAGTTCTTATGTGTAGCAAACCGAAATTTTTGGCCAAAGCTTCGGCCGAAACCGAAACCGAAATTTCTGCTTCAACAGTTTTTTACTTTTCCTGTTTCGGCCGAAATTTCGGTTCAAACCCCACAGAAATGAACCGAGACTTTTACAAGATTTTTTTTAAGTTTAGATTAATTTTTTTAATTTAGAGTGGGATCATGATGATTGCCTGATTGTTTTTGTTTGTTTATTAATCAATTTTTAATTATAACAATTGTAGAAGTTTTAATTGAAATCACGTTACATAATAGTTTTAAGTTAGTATTTGAAATCATTCTTAAAATGAATTAACATTTAAGTGAAGCAACCCAAATCAATAATTTCATCAAAAGTTTCCAGTGCTAAATTTTACAATGGAAAATGATCAATAAAAAAACCGATTTATGGAATCATTTTACCGTGATAGCCAGTGATTTTAAATATGCAACTTGCAATAACTGCAATTTGAAAATATCTCGTGGATCGCACAATCCAAAATCTCAATCACTTAGCGGACTTTCATCACATTTAAGAAGTCGACACCCACAGTTTACTCTAAAAAATCTCCTAACTAAAAAAGCAATTCTCACAACTACCGGCGGTCTTGAAAATATACCAAATTCAGATCAAGTTGAGCCTATTACAATTTAAAAAAAAAAACAATACCCTTATTTGACATCAGATCAAAACGGCAAAGGACTGAAATTTTGCAATTTCCAAAGCCTGGTTGGGTTGACAATATCCTAAAAATTGATTCAAACTCCGAAGAAGGCCTGAAGTTTCATAAATTTATATTAGAAAACAATATTTAAAGTAAAGTTTGTTTGGCAAAAGTAGCAAAGAGATTCCTTACACCTCCACCAACATCTACCAAAGTTAAAAGGTTGTTTTCAACTGCTGGAGACATTCTTTCAAATGAAAGAAACAGACTTTTGCTAGAAAACATGAAAAAAATGTATTCTGCAGAGAAAATATTTCAATTATTAACTTTGATTATTGAAATGTCTTGACATATTATAGTTTATATCAAATTATGTTACATGGTGATTGCTTAGATATATGTAAAATAGTTTTTTTTGCTTTATCTCGGTGATCATAAAAGGTTCAGGGATTTTTAACATTCTTTTTCAAATTTTGGATGAAATTTCGGTTTCGGCTACGGCTCCACTGAACCGAAATTTCGGTACTTTCGGTTTCGTTAGATCACTACTTATAAATAGTTTAAGAAAAAAGTATTGAAATTATAACTTCTGCACTTTTTAAATGAAAATTTATTACAAAAATGACATCTTTTAAATCTTTGTAGCGGTCCTGTTAATAAACATAAATAAAAAACCTATATATTTTTAGATAATATAAGCAGTATAATTCATTAAAAAAAAATTTTTAATTAATTTTTTAATGTTTTTCAAAATTTTGAATTATGGCCAATTTTTTGGGGTTATGCACCATTGTGCATTGCAAACTGAATATTACCCAGTGAGCACAAGAATGTTTTGCGAACGTTTTTTAATGGTCCTGTAAAATTGATTTTTATTAGTTTTTCAAACGTCCATATAAAACGGTGAACGTTTTTCTAAAAACGTTTTTTATTGGTTTTTATTAAGTTTAAATAAAAGGGGTTATTGTTTTCAACGTTTTTCCTAAAAACTTTTATTTAAGTGTAAGTTGTTTAAGTAAATAAATTATGTTATACAGAAAAAAAATGTTTCTACAAATGAAAACTTAGGTCTAACAGCCTCGATTCGCTTAAATAACTAAAAGTTTTAATATTTTGTGTTTATTTACAATGTAAGCATACAAAATCATAATAAAATAACATTATGACATTCTATTAAGAGCTCTCTTTAAATGTTTTCCTATCAACTTTTTGAACAAATCAAATTTTGATGTATGTGGCACCGTTGTTTCTAAAAAGAAAAACAACATAGAAATCTTTCGTACACTTCACTAGCATGTAAAAAAAGAAATCAAAATGTAAATAACAATAATAAGAAATAAGTAATGTAAATTTTCACACAGTATATAAAAGGAACAACATAAACAACATCAATATATATATATATATATATATATATATATATATATATATATATATATATATATATATATATATATATATATATATATATATATATATATATACATATATATATATATATATATATATATATATATAAATTACCTATGATTGCTTTATGCAATAAAAGTTTTTTTAAATGATCTGCTTTTAAATGATCCAGCTTTTTTAAATGCTATAACACGTTTTGACATATTTCATCCAAAACATTGTTAGCAGAAGCTGAAATTGAATTCCCACTTATAGGTTTAAATCGGCGGACCTTAAAAAAAAATAGATTATATTTATTTTAATCACATTTTATTATATACATAAATGTAAACAAGAATATACCAACAATCAAAACTTTATTTTTTTATCTAAAATTATTTCACTTTCATTAAATCTTGTTATATCATTTAATTTATCATAAAAAAATAATGAATCCTCAACCTCAGTCTTTTTCTTGAAGATATCCACTGCAGATAAAGGCTTTTTGATTTCAGACTTTAGGCATGGTAATTCCATAAATATTGCGTATTGAAAACCTATTATAAAAATAAAGAAAAATTAGAACAGAGTAAAATATTAATGGAAAACTGTTAATGTGTTCATTAAATTAAATACCATAACATCTTTTGAAAAATGAAAAACCAACATTTATTAACATATGTTTTCCACCTATAGGCTTAAAGCTTGATGGCAGCTCATCATAATAAGAAAGAACAATAACGTTTCTCTGGAACTCTTTTTTTAACTTTTTGAAGAAATGTTACAAAAACATTTTCTTTAATATTTTGAAAAATATTTATCTGGTTTTATTAAGAATAAAATATTAAATAAAAACAGATGACAAACTACAAATTTTTAATAAAACTTACATTTCGCAACCTTTTGCACTGTAATATCAGGACATGCTTCTCTTATGTGCAAATGATTGTGATATGTTGCACTTTTTGCTTTAGAGTTGATATTTAACAAAAATACAAAAGATTGCACACTCAAATCTTTTATATAGACTTACATTGAAGTAATTAGTTAAGTATATTAGATACAACACCAATTTTGAAAAATTTTGCGCCCAGTGGGCAAAGAGACGTCCATATTGACGTCTGTTTTGGACCAGGAGACGTCTCAATTGGACAATGGGGAGACGTCTAAGGGACATGCCAATTTAAACGTGTTATGTCCGTCCCAAAGGGACAAAATATACACGTAACTAGGACGTCACATGAGACTCCCAATTGTCCGTCGCGTCCGACGTCTTACGGACGTCCTTGGGACGTCTTTTTTTAGAAATAAACACGTAACTAGGACGTCTTACGGACGTCCTTAAGACGACCATATCCACTGGGGCGTACTTGGGACGTCTTATTTTATATTTTATTATTTTATTTGCGGTTAAAATCCGTGGTTTATGACTACGTCATACTAGTTTCCATAAATAATGCTAACTAATAACTAATCAAGTTAGAATTCTCTCTCGCTACAGAGAAAATACTTATACAAATAAGACAAAAATTATTAATCTAATAATATTTATTTGCGAAAATAAATTCTCCGAAAACATGTAAATAGCAAAATAAGTTAAAAATATTATCTACCAGGTTCTTTTGCCTCTTTTTTTAAACTTTCAGCCCTATTTCGAGTAGTTCTTTTGATTCATCAATATTAAAATCAATTATATCCTTCGTCAAGTTTCTTGAAAGATCCAGAAACGCTTCTCAAAATAAAAATAATAAAATTTTTAATAAAAATATATTAATAAATTTAATTTTTTACACAATCGAATTGTAAATAAAGTTGTATATTTTTAAATATGTTTATGCAACTTTTATATCAATTATATAAATGCATCTACTTATTTATAAATTTTTAATTTATCAATTTTACTTTAATAAGTTACTAAGTCGAACATTTATTTCGCTTAATTTTATGGAGGTTATTAAAACTAATTAGTTTTAGTAATATCAATAATTATTAATACTAACTGATCTGACCCGTAAAAATACGGGTCTTTGTAAGTCTATTCCAAAATACGGGTCTTTGTAAGTCTATTCTAAATTACGGGTCTTTGTAAGTCTATACTGACCTTTTCAATACTTTTTCCTTATATATACATCCTAGCTTTCCGGACCCATAAAGTACGGGTCTTTACCAAATCTACCATTTCTAAACTTATCTATTCCACACCGATCATTTCGATATCTATTATTTGTTTACCTCAATTTTTTTACGTAAAATAATTCATTTTAAAAAATTTACATGCGCTGTCTTTCAGCATACCTAGAGCTTATGAGAGATTTATAATTAGGTTTGTTTTTCATCTAAACGCATATCATTTATAGCTCATTGGTGTAGTGCGCTGTCACGAGTGTCATTTCGGGGGATTAGAGACATGCTCTTACAAATTTTGAAACTTTTTTAGTCTTGCTGTATTAATAGCAATACTAATTGCAAAAATTTTAGAACAGTTTATATGAACCCATGAGATGCATAGTGGTCTAAGTCACTTTTTTTAATATTTTGAGTTATTACCACCAAAGGTTAGCATTTTGTTTATTCTATTACATGGCAGAGTGGTATAAGTCTAATGATATCAATAATGATGCTGGAACTGTTTTTTGTTATGCTGCTCACTAAAAAGCTGTTTTAGTTCACAGCCATAGTGATATTAGTCAGACTTCTTAAAACTAGATATGAGTGACTTATACCACTATGCATCTCAGAGGGGAGTTCAGAGTTCAGCTCATATATTAGGGGAGTTCAGAGTTCATATCTAGAATAATTATAGCAATATTTATAGCAAAAAAATATAAATATAGGAAAAGAGATTTCTGTTTGTCAACATGAAATTCAAAAGTTTTCTGATTTTTATAAACCTACATTACTGATCATTACTGTTATGGTCATTATTTACTATTGTTACAGACTTACTAGTATGGTTACTATTATGAAAAAATTTATAAGTTCTAGCATGCATAGTATTTTTACTATTATGGTCATTATTTAGATTTAAATTTTCAGTTTGTATAAAACAATTTATTGTTTTACAGTATGATTTATTTGTACTAAATCGTTTTTAAATTTCTTGAGGACGTCCTACAGACTTGTGGCGTCCATAGGAAGTCGTAAAGATGTTCCGAGGACGTCTGTACCCGCTGGGTAATGTTGGCTTTAGGAAACTTATTAAAGTCTAGATGTTACTTTTAAGATTTTGTTTTAGAAATTTATTTTAAGGTTTTATAAAAGACTTTATTTTTTTGTTTTGTTTTTTAACATTTTAGTTTACAGTTCTTAACTCGTTTTTACATTATAATGAGATTAGTTAAAAATTAATACAATTTAAAAAGTAAGCAAACGTTACCTACATTTGAAAAATAAAATCTGAAAGAAGTGTAATAAAATCTTATCATCAGAACTTTATACTAATGTAAACAAAATTTTAGGTTTTAAAGTAACAATAAGTACAACATCATAACTTAATATATAATTAACCTATCAGTTTGTAGTATAGGTAATAAAGTTTTATAATTTTTTTTTATAAATATTTCCTCAATATAAATATTATTGTCAAAATTGTTCCATATACTGCCTGCAAACTAAATTTAGTGTTGCGTAATTTATGGACGATCCCTTATTTAAAAGCTTATATTAGGGATCAGCCAAAAAATATATAAAACCAAAAAATATTGGAGTATGATACTATTTTGATGGTTATCTAAAATCTGTCATTCTAGAGACTTTTGTTTAGTCTTCAACAATTTCATTACTAAAGTAGAACTAAAATTTAACCTCTAGTTCATGGGTCTAATCTTTTTACATCTCTACAGTATAAAGCAGTTTAAAGTTGTTTGCAAAGTAATATTACTCTAATTTGACTCTTGAATATAATGGCCATACTCTTACTGCCAGTTAATCAGATTAGCTCATTGTTAAACATCCAAATCACTCTGGCTTCCAATGCTAAAATTATTTCTCAATTAAACACTTCTATAGTTTGTGCTTCAGACAAGATTTCCATCATAGTCTTAAAAAAGTGTTTTCCAGAGCTCTCTTCAATTTTTGCTAAATTTTAAAAAAAAACTAAATAAGTGGTTCCGATATTTCAAAAATCTCGAAAATACTTTGACCTCTCTAACTATCCAACGATTAGTCTTCCCTCTATTATTAGCTTCTTTTTATGAAGGTTTTGCGATTGTTAAATTATTTCTTTTTAACAGCAGTATTAAAGTTATTCTTGAAGGCCTACAATTTTCTTTTTATCGAGTAACTTTATGGTACGACAAGGTTCTATCATTGCTCGTGTATTGTTTCTTATCTACATTACCAATCTAAAGTGACGCGATTGGCTGACGACTTAACTTTATACTCTTTTCTTGTAAAAATTTTTACTTTTTATTGCTTAGATCAATTAGCTGATTTTTAATACGATCTCTCTTCTGTAACAGCCTAAGGCTTGCAATGGTCTTCAATTCTGGACTTAAAATTCACAAATTTTGTTGGTCAACAAATCTCATTTATTTACTTCAAAAAAATATTCAAATAATGTTGGCATTCCTATATTAATGAATAACTCTCTTACTCTCAGACAAAGTCCAAAAGCACATTGTATATGAAATTAGACCTGTTTTATCTTTAAAAAAGAAATGCAATCTTACAACAATGTCTCTCATTGTTGTAAGATTGCATTTCTTTTTTCTATAAATGCGATTATGGTTAATGCTCAAACGAGTTTTTATCTCTATTACGATAAACCAAAACTCATTCTTGCATGGTTCTTATTTTACAAGTTGCATTCTTTTACTGTATTTTTTCCTTCATGCTACAAAACTTTTATTGATTTAGTTCCTTCTACATCAAAAGAACCTTTCAACTCTTAGCCATATTCATTTCTTTTTATATACAACCTAAAATTTTTGAAATCTTCAGTTAACCGTTTCCTAGTATTTTTACCAACTCTCCATTTTAAAGTAGCTCATAACTTAATAGTGGTTGCTTGCAATCTTGTTGGAAGTAAATTAAAGTTTGAAATTATATAAATATAGGCCAGTATTTAATAAATAGTAAATGTAAGCATATATTTATAGTATGTAAAATATTACAACTTCTTTTTTAGTCCCGGTTATCAAGCTCTGCTAAATCATATATTTTTGCCGGGGTGGGAGCCTAGGCCGAGTTTGAAAAGAGTCTTGTCTTGAAAAGAGTCATCATTTTAACACGAAGCCGTGCCCGAGGCCCTTGTCACTTACTAATACAAGTCAATAAATGTGTTTTGTACTGCTAATAAACAAAAATTTGTTCTAATAATCATTAAAAATATTTTAAATTATTCGTACAAACTATATACAAAGGTAAATATAAAAAAATAAAAGTAATTATGTAAAAATATATAATAGTTTACAAAACGATTACATAATAAAGTTTACAAAAAGATTACATAAAAAAAGAACAAAAAAAAAAAAAAAAAGAAACATAAATTGAGCAAACAAACATAATATGTTTGTTTTTATAGCAATATGTTATTTATAATTCATACTAATTTTATATAAACATATATCAGTTATAGTAATCATTATCATCTTCCTCGCATCATTTTTCCTCATGCATGATGATTCCCTTTCATATTTTAATCATAACTTTATAATGGTGTTAATAATTACAATATTTGCTTCAAGACACTTTTTAATTTGCATGGGAGCTGTTCAAAGGAAGTTAAATAGTATGTACATCAAAACTTTTCTAATAAATAAACAGCATTTAAAAATGGCTGAAAACTTGTTCAACATTAAAACCTGTAACACACTTTACGCATTTTAAAATGTAAATAATCAGTTACACAGTGTTATAAAATGGGTTCTAACCTTGACTTTCTGACCCGAGAAAACCCTTTTGTGGAATGATAGCCCACACTATGGGGATCACTTGGATATAAGTATTAAAATCAGATTACAACGTCCTGGTAAGTTATTGACAGGGCCGTACCGAACGACAAAGACGTGGGGGGGGGGGGATGAAAATGAAAAAAACAAATTTTACCGACAAGATTTTTTTTTTTTTTTTTTAGAAGCCAAATTTCAGTTTTAACCGACATAAACCATAATTTTTGAGTTTTCCATCAAAAACCGACAGAATATAGTACAAAATATAGGTTATTCCAATAAATATGAACTAGGGAAACAAAAAGACATATTCTGAGAGTTTCTAAAATAAAAATTATGCTTTAAAATAAATATTCTAATACAAGAAAAAATCATTCTAAAATAGCTCTTTTCACAAGCAATGTTTACTATTAAAGTCCACAAGGCAGCATTGCAACTTTTTACTGTATTCAGGATGATGGTTAGGTCGTTTGTACCTTTGCCAATGCACTTGAAAGTTGTGATGCATTGCCTCTGTTGCTTGTTCTGAGTAAAGTCCGAGAGCTTGGCCGTGTTTGTCAATGAAATCTTTCACATGAAAAAATACAGCATGAACCTTGGGTGTCACAGAAACATTTTGCTGTGCCACATAAGCCACTCTGAAAGCTTTAATTTTTTGTACATAACTTGGATCAAGAACGCATCCAAAACAGGCAGACACTACTGCATTGAATTTTCGAAATACATCAACTAATGGTATTGCAGCATAGCATGAGTGTTTCTCGACAATAGATTGAAGAAGATCAATATTTTTTAGCAGCTTCCTGCACTCATTTCCTGCAAAATGCCCTCCATGATAAGGCTGTTGTTTAATGTGCAGTGAATCAGTCCAAAGAGTTCCTTGAGGGAAAACTTTTAGTAGGGCAGCAAAGAGATGATTGAAAACACCAATAAGGAGATGCAACTCCATTGGCGGTATGAAGTCCAAAACTAATGTGCCACCAGCAAGATCAAATACAGGAGAATGAACAACATTCATGTAATCACGAGCTCTTTTGATGTTTGATCCTACTGCATTGAAAAGTGAGACATTCTGATCAAGAGATTGGAAAGTTCTTAATTTTCCTTGATTTAAAAGGTCTTTTGCACTTGACTCACACCAGGTGCAGGGGTGTGCACTTGAGTGTGCTTGGAGACCACAAATTATATTTGCCAGTTTTAGGTCACAGGACAAAACAAAATCTTGGTCTCTCATATTGATCAATTCGAAAATTTGAGACACATTTGAGTAGTTTTCTTGCAGGTCCTCAGAGACAGCAATAATAAGTTGCCGCCTAACTCCAGTGTCCTTGAAAAATTTGTTTGTGCAATTGAGTTTTGCTGGGGGAGTGTTAGGTTCACGATTTAATTCAATAATTCCAAGGCTTACTTTCAGGAATCCTCCCCCACCGTCAATTCCAACTTTCACAATATGATTGTTTGATGTGCTTCTCATAGAAATGAGTTCATTTTTAAGCTCTTTGAAGTCCTTGCAATGAATGACAGTCCTTCCACATCCAGCATGATCTTTAATCAATGAACTTGTGAAATAGTGAGAAAGCTGCTTACTAACTGCATCAAATTTTACAGCATAGTTTTTCTCAACAATATGTTGTGAAATTGACTGATTAATTGTAGCAGCTAGTCTCTTGATGCCATTGTTTGAAAGCCCTGTGTTTGCCTGAACTTGAACAAGTTCTTTTATACTAATTGATGGGTTTGGAGGAAATAGTTTTCTAGCTGATGAGGAACCTAAAATAAATGCAGATATTGTTTAATTTCGAAATTTCTAAAATATCTTTTCATGAAAGTTAAACTTTTACATGGTATTATTGGAAGCATTCTTCCACCTTGTGGTTGACTCAATCAAATAGTGCCATGTGGAGAAGAATCCTTACTTGAAACAACAAGAGCAGCAACTCGTTCAGATGCAACAGGATCCTTGGTTGCAACAGCAACAAGGTTATTTCGCAAAGTGACCTTTGTGCAATGATGAGGTAATCCTCTTCCAATAATTGAAAAACAGTCAGAGCATCGTTTTTGGACAGTTGAAGATGGAGTATTTTGTGCTGAGCTCTGCAAAAGCTGAGTTTTCTGTTGACCATTATTTCTCAGTTTTCCAACAGAACAAATCAAACAGTCACATTGTGTGTCTCTAGTTTGAGGTCGAATTTTTATAGTCTCAAAATTGTAAAGTGATGGGAGATTGATGTGTTCTCCAGAATCCTTTCTTCTTAAACAAGAACGACACTTTTCACAAATTCCAAGTGGAACTTTGTCATTACTAAAATCGATCCTCTCATTGAGTATTGTTTGGCATTTTTCTTTTAGGAAAGGTGTCAGTTCCCTCTGACATTTACTGAAGCAAAGAAAACAGACAGTTTTCCTGCAGTCTTGGTGGTTTTTTGCTGTATTCGGCATTTTTTTGTAAAATTAGATGTGCGCAGTTTTGCTCTCGTGAATAAAGTAAATAAATCATGCCTTTTCCCGAAATTTTCCCGAAATTCAAAAACTGTCTTATTTTCACAGTTAAAAATAATTTTTATGAAAAGTTAAACAGAAAAACTGAAGAATAAAAAAATATTATATTTGTTTGGTAACAAAGGAAGCTTATCTTCTTGATATCTTTTAATTTTTCAACTTTTTTTTATGTTTTCATAAAACATAATGCTCTTTATGCTACAGTATGTTTGTTTACTTGAATTTAAAATTATATCTTACTGTAAAAATGCAAAACAAGCTGTCATTTCGAATGTGTGTGTAATCAATAAATTCAGAAAATTTAAACATCAATAACTTGTAATCTGATTTTAATACTTATATCCAAGTGATCCCCATAGTGTGGGCTATCATTCCACAAAAGGGTTTTCTCGGGTCAGAAAGTCAAGGTTAGAACCCATTTTATAACACTGTGGTTATATTTCGACGTTAGCTCAACGTTGGTTTGATGTTAATGTTTAGTTAAAAATTGCACAACGCTTCCAACGGTGTTTTAACGTTGGCCCAACGTATACGTGCTAGCTGGATATAAAATATAAACTATATGCAAATATAACAGATATAAATAAAAAACTAAAAATAATACAACATAGTTAAAATTTTAATTTCTTAATTATATAAACAATAGAGATAAATAGTATCAATATTTCACCTCAAGCATCTGAGCATATAACATGTTTCGAAATGTTTTTTAATGATATATTATAAGAAATTAACTTACCATAAAAACGCCACGAAAAATTATAATTAATACACTTCCATTTAACCTTTGGTTTTTCTCTCTCTCTCTCTTCAACAGATGTTAAACAAGTTATAAAGCAAATTATTTTCTGAATTTCACTGACAAAAGAACAACTTGAATAAAAGCTTCATTTAGTAAGTAATTATGAAAGTATGAAATAACCAAGAAAAAAAGTATACATTTATAATCAATACAATATAGGAAACCGCTGAGTTAGATAAACACATGCATTTACAAACAATAGTTGTTACATGGCAACATTTGAATGCATCAAATTTGTTTTTACAAATAGTTATTTTACAAATAGTTAGTTATTTATTGAAAGACAATATAAGAGGAAAGAAGTAAATATTTTTTTAAAGATTTTACCTTTTTGTTTACAAGAACGGACATACGGAATATATATTTTTTTAAATCACTCACTAGGCATAGTGCTGCAACACTATCATGATGCTGTCACACTAATCTCTTACTAGGCATGATGCTGTCACACAACTAGACATGGTGCTGACACTTGTAGATTTTCTTTTTTAATAATATCTAAATCAAAACAAAAAAAAGAATTAAAAATAGTGATTAATAGTAATAAATGTCTCTGTTTAAACATGAGAGATTTTATATAACTGTTTTATATAAGTAATTTTTATAAAAGCTTTATTATTACTGTTTCCAACCTTTTGAAGTAATTCTTCTAAGTACGTTAATAAAAAGTTAACTTTATTTGCATCATTTTGTAAATGTATAACTATTTAACTGGAGAGAAAAAGCAAATAAAGGAGTTGCAGAGGTATCGTTTAAAAAAGATGCTTTTATTAAAGGAGTGATGAATTTACAGCAATATCATTTAAAGTTGCAAATAAAAGAAAAATAGTATGTTTTGCAACATATCACCAACTGCTTTTAAAAATATCAGTATATAAAATACTTGAACAAAAACAAAAAATAAAAAACTATTAAACTATAAAAACTATAAAGAGTTATTAATGAACAAGCTGGATTTTTTGCATTGTAAGACATACATGAACTGTGGCTTTTATTAAAAAGCTATTCAAATGTATTAGTAACAGAACTTCATAAAATTGCCCTATAAGAAAGTGATACAGAATTCTGAATCGACTTGCATATACATGTTTTTTCAAACTTGGAATAGTTTCTACTTTCTCATATGTGTATTGGTTTATAATAAAATAAAACAAACACAAAATTTAAATCTAAGAACTTTATCTATGTTTTTAATGATTAGTTCGTAAAAACTTTTTGCTCTTTAACAAACAATTATTGGTATATCTTTTTAAAACAACTACTTTACGTAATTCAATCTTTCTGACTCCTTTAATAATTCGTGATTCGATTTTGATTAAATCACGTGATTGAATCACGTGATTCAATTTTTTTTTAATTTTTTATAATAACATCTTTAAAATTTTATCACAAAAACCTAAAATGATCAGCAACTAATTAGATATTTGATTATATACAAGTTTAACTAAACCGTTCGTCAAATTTTTGTATGAAAATGCTTGAAAATAGTGTATGTAGCTTTGAGATACATAAACACAGCTACACAGTGTTTAACAATATACCTAATTTTAAGTACAAATTAAAAAGTATACATTTAAAGTATGCTTGCAACATATTTTTATAATGATCTCATTCAACATCCTAAAGTCCTAACAATTACTAACAAACTAAATCAATAAAGTTCTCAAAAAAAGTTGCGCTACAACAGCTTTTAAATTGATCTTTGAAAAATATTTCAACGCTCAAACTTTTACGCATTTGATATTGCTTAAAATTAGTTTTACTGCGACGTTGGCCCGACGTTGGCTCAACCTTAACGTTTATATCAAGTGGGCTAACGTTTATGACGCTGGCATTACGTTTGCCCAACGTATGCATGCTAGCTGGGTTGCGACCAATGCACCAATATTTATTGAATCAGAAACTTTGCCAAAAAGAATTATTGATGGAGGCGCTTTATACACTTAGTATTTAAGAATCAATAACAAAAATGTGATAAAACATAATACTGTGTAAATTACTAGTTGTTTGTATTTTAGTAGGAGATCCTATTGCTTTTTGTATATTTTGTGTTTGCACAAGCTAAAGGTAAATAATATATTTCTTATACTTTTATTATTAGTTTTCATTTCTATAAACTATAATGAAACCTTTCTAAACTATAATGAAACCTTTCTAAACTATAATGAAACCTTTCTAAACTATAATGAAACCTTTCTAAACTATAATGAAACCTTTCTAAACTATAATGAAACCTTTCTAAACTATAATAAAACCTTTCTAAACTATAATGAAACCTTTCTAAACTATAATAAAACCTTTCTAAACTATAATGAAACCTTTCTAAACTATAATGAAACCTTTCTAAACTATAATGAAACCTTTCTAAACTATAATAAAACCTTTCTAAACTATAATGAAACCTTTCTAAACTATAATAAAACCTTTCTAAACTATAATGAAACCTTTCTAAACTATAATAAAACCTTTCTAAACTATAATGAAACCTTTCTAAACTATAATGAAACCTTTCTAAATCGTTTTAAAATATACTGCTGCTCGCGCAACGGTAATTTTGCTTTAAAATTTTTACTAAAGTCATGGTAGTGATTTCGGATTGGTTGAATTTTTTCTTTTATTTAAAGAATACCAACGCTAAAGAAATTTAAAGCAAGTATTACATTAAACTATAAAAAAATTGATACTTAATCGGAGTTCTATTAAAAAAACATACCAAAAAAATTTCTCTTTTATTAAGACAAGTGAAAAGATAAAAAAAATTTAATTTTTTTTTATTGAGAATTTACTATATAAGAGGGAAAATCCTTCCAAAAATTATTTTCAAAAGTAAAACCATATGTAACCAACACTAAATGTTAAAAAGATATATCATAAAAAATGGTACTATGTTGCATTGGCAGCATTGTAACTGAAACCTGAAATTCCCAAGAACGGGTGTCTTTATTAAAAAAGCTTATAATGGCAAAAAACTTTTCGACTTCGCAGCTAAGAGAAATTTTACATATACATGAAAACACAATTACGTAAACTTTCAACAAAAAAATTAAAAAATTAGAGGGCTTCATTGCCATGTTAAATGAAGGCAATAAACATTTTAAATCTAATTAAATCGACTTAATAAATGCAGTTGACTGTTAGTGAAAAATATGATAAGACAATAGTAGAACATGCAGAAATAAAATCTCAGTTAACCAGACACCAATTTAGAAACAAATTTTACAAAAAAACGAAAGAGAAATTGGAGGAGATTGAGAACACAACTAGATGAAGTAATTAAAGGATAGCGGGGGATAGAAGAATCCGTTGATGAAAGTTAGAATGATTGTGTACGAAAGGTTTACGATTAGATTAAAACAAAACTTGATCTTAAAGGTGATTTTATTATTGAACGTGCTTATCTAGTTGGTAAAATTGATGAAAATTTTACGACTAAGAAATGCAGAACTATTGTTGTCAAGTTTTTAAACTTTAAGGAAAAATCAGCTGTGCTGAATAAGTACGTAAAGAAGAAACTATAAAAACAGCAAACTTATGTTAATTTATGTTAATTTATGTTAACAATAATTTCTAAAAAAGAAAAACTAAAGCACGTAAAAATTATTTACAACAGCAAAAAGATAAATATGTCAAAGTTGTATAAAGTTAGTAACTCGCGATTTTAAAGGACATTTTTTTATTTTATGGTTTTACACAACCTAAAATGGATTCTAACAATTCTCTCAAATTTGAATTAAATAGTGACAATTTTTATCAATCTGATAATTTTTTTGTTAATGACCAATCAGATCGAGACTTAATATATCAATTCTTGAACTTAATAGCAGTAGTGTTAGTAGTGCATTTTCGCGCGTGTTTGACATGGAACCCTAGGCAGCCATTACAACCGAGGAAATGGAGAGAAAGAGTGGTAGCACTTTTTGTTACAAAAAAACGTGAGCGAAAGTGTATGCAAGTATCTAACGTATGTAAGCTTGAAATTATGTAACGTTAAAACATACTGAAACATGTATCAAATTTTAAAGTTTGACTTTTATTTGAAAACTGCATTGCGTCAACATGCTTAATTTTATCTATAGCATTTATTTCCGTTAAAAAAATTGCTAAATAGTTTTAAAAATTTCGGTAAGACAATGTTTCAGCGCGACCGAGTGGATAGCGCGCAGAACTTCTGGACAAAAAAAGCGTGGTTTGAGTCCTTTCACTGCATAGCGATCAGGAATAACTTAAAATCAGGCCAAAATTAATTTTGTCAAAAATATTTTTACAAAATTGCTGAAAATTTACTCAAAGATGTAATAAAAGTAGACAAGGAAAGAAGACTCAAAATATTTAAAAAAGGGTTATATATGGTTCGGGGATAGCAAACTTTACTTGGCCCCCATCCCCACCACCTTGCCCTTGAATAATTTTAAATAAATATGTTTTAAACTAATTATTATTTTGAAAACCAAATGAAAAATTATGAAATTAATTAGTTAACATGATCTATACGTTTTATATTTTACCTAAATTGAAAAATGAGCTTAAAATAAATATATCAGCGTCGTCTTATTCATTATGTTCATATACATCTTAGTAAGCTATTTCGTAAGTAACTAATTTATAGTTCTTCATCATCGTCTTCATTGTCATACTCACTGTATTCATTATCAGTTTCATTATCACTTTGGATTTCATCAATGGTATTTTTATTTGATTTTTTAACAAAAATACTAGAGTTCTAGAGCGCTCTTTGATAATTGATTTGTTTTAACTTTACTTCTATCTTGAGAAATTATTATAGTTAATATTATTGGATCACTTGTAATAAGAAGTTAGTGAAGTTGATCCTCAATTGTTTGGAGTCTTGTATCTTTTCTTGAATGGTGAAACCTGAATTGTTTATTATCTTAATTTCTAGATTCTTGAGCTTTTTCTGAATATAATCCAATTGGCAACAAGAACGTTGAAATTATTCCAGAGCTGTGAAGCAATAACTTATGCGTAGATCAAGGCATATAAAACTAATTATACTTTTCACAATAAAGCTTTGCTGTTTTAGTGCAATATTTACCAAATTTTATTTTATCTATCTCATAACTTGAATTTTTTTTGTTCAAAATGTTTGCTAAACGCTCTATTAATTCTTTATCTATGCCTGTAATAGAAGAAAATAAATCAAAATGTTTAAATTCTCGTCTGGCCTGAACCACCTTGCCTTGGAAAATCTACTCAACTCTAATTCTTCAATGAACTTCTTTTGTATGATTGGTTTTTTTTTCCACAAACTTCTTTGTCGTCATTATCACGAACTTGCCATTTTTTATTTTAACTCTGTAAGAAATGTGTAGCAAACATTCGAAACACTTAATCCAAGCATGCAATGGAGAAAGACCTAATTCAATGTTTTCTATATTAGAAGTTGGAGTTAGTATTGCGCCACATGCAATAGAATTCATTTGTTTCGGAGAAGCTGAACATATATTACAAACTTGTTGTGAAGAAATTGAGCATGTTGCATTGGTAGCCTTACCGTCAATCATTGTTAATTTTAAATTAAATTTAACTTTAGTTACAATTACTTCTAAACCATTTATCAACTCAAACTCTGAATCCTTTAGTGTATTTATTTGATTTTGAATATATTCTTTTTTAAATTTCAAAATAGCTTCTGAATCCTTTTGATATTAAACTCGTATTGGTCGACAAAATCTAATTGACGATGGTTTAGGGTTTGTCCAAATAGAAATGTTTCCAAATGAAAGATCCAAAGGAACAAAAGTGGTACTAAATAAATTAAAGTCTTTCAAACTACCATTGTCAAATTTTTGCTTATACTCACTATACATCACTATACAAAGGATATATATTTGCATTTCTTTCCTTAGCTGTAATCCTTATTTTCTGATAAGCTCTTTGGGACAAACTAGTTAAGACCATCAAAATCAAACCTTCTTTTGGAGATAATTTTATAATAGGCTTTTCATTTTTAATCATATTAGCTACTTTATTAGTTGACTGGGAGAAAAAACCAATTGGTTTGAAATAAAACACAGACTATAGCATTGACTTCTCCTTGAACTTACTATAGCAGATAAAATCAAGTCATCATAAGTATAGTTTGCTCCCATTTTTTCACTCTTTCTTCTTTTTGTTCTACTGCTTGATTGTTTCCATGGCATTTTCTTCCATGTGTTTACTTTTCATTTAGATACCTTATGTTATTAAAAGTTAACGCATTGGAATGTTTTTCTAATTTTTCTAGAATAACTAGATCTGATTCAAGCCAACTTGCTTCTTTAATTTCAAAGTGATCACGTTGTCGATTATGATTATAAAGTTTCTTTTTTTAAATTTTGAATAAAATTTTTCCTTCTACAACATAGATAACTTAATAAGCTATGCACTAAAATAAAATAAAATTTAAGTTAAAAAGTTTTGTTCAGACGTGTCAGGAAAAACTTGAAAGTTGTTAATTTTTTTTATAAAATGAACTTTTTAAAACTACATTATTTCCAAATGAGGCAAGATCCAAATGAGGCAAATGAACCAAGATATATTTGGCATCTAACTTGTTTGGTTTCTTATAGAATGATACAAACTCTCTTTAAAAAAAGAGTTGGCTTCGCGAAAGAAGTCAAAGGTAAAAGTTCCTAGCTCCATTAAAAACAGTTTAAAATCGTTAAAAAAGCATTTTTTAAATGCTTTTTTTACAACTTGTATAAATACATATTTAATTCTTTTGTATAAATCAAAATAGAATTATCTTTGTATGCTGTAAAAATTAAAATAAAATAAAAAGGGAGAAAATTAAGTTTTGTAATAATAAAGTTTTAATGAAAAATAAAGCTTACTTCAAACGTATCACTTCGAATCACTTTCAACGTTTAAATATATTATTTCAGTATTTATTTTTTTATACCATCAGAATCCAAAGAAACTGTAGAAAATAATTAGCTAATAACATTATTGAAATTACGCTACTCAACAAACTATATTTTGACCAAATTTTAAGTGTTTCTGAATCACTGTGCACTGGTGAATTTTTTTTTTTTTTTTTTTTTGATTATTTTAAAATACAAAATACTTTCAAAGTTTTATAGAGATCATATACAAACATATGTACACTTGATCAAACAAGAACACTTTAAAAAAGCTAAAAATTCTAAAAACATTAAAACATCTGGAGAAAAGATTTGTTGGGTATGTGTCATGATTGAGATACTTATGTCATGAAAGTGCTCAGGTAATTAGTCCTAATAAGCTGCGAATGGTCTAAAAAAATTGTCTGAAACGTAACAAAGAAAAAACTTAATAAGAAGACAGTCCTGCTACACCAGAAGGTGCTGCTGTGGGGGCAAAAAAAAACAGTCCGTAGCTAGATAAAATATAAAACTTTTTTTTGACAACTAAAAGTTTTTTTTTTTGCTACATATATTATTTTACTATATATATATATATATGCTGCAGCCGTTTTGAAAAACGCCTTAATTACGTATTTTGAGAAAAACGCAATTAAAAAAAAAATTATAAGGAGACACCCTTGTAAAACGTTTTTTAAAACGAATAATTTTTATGAACTTTTTGAGAACTCTTTGAAAATACGTATTCCATAACGTTTGTAGACATCTAGCTTGTTTTTTAAAAACGTCAAAATTGAGTTTTTTTTACCTAAGGCGTTTTGAAAAGCGGCCGCAGTATGGATGATAGAACGAATATGTTGAAATAAGATAATTTGATGCAAAATTTAAAAGCTCCTAACAAAAGCCACTAAACTAAAAAAATTAAAAGTAATTGCTGTTCACTGCGTCAAAAAATTATAATATAGTATAATATATTGCTGTTTGCAAAAAATCATTATTTAAATTATTTTTTAATAAAGTAAATAAATTTTTTAATTGCAAAAATATTAATACTTGGCATTTTAATATAAGAAGAATAAATAAAAACTTTGACAACTTTTATTTAAACACGAAAGAATCTCCTAATATTTTTAGTTTAGTACGCCTGTCTGAAACCTGGTGCAACTTAGATAAACCTAATTCTAACTCAAATATCTGTTAACCAGGTTTCAATATAACCTTATAGCGTAAAAAAAAGGCGAGGCGGTGGTTTATCAACTTATATTAAAGAATGTGTGCAGTATATTATTAGGCATGGCATGAGCATTTCTGATGATGATAAAGAGGTTTCAACAGTAAAAATCCTTACAAATGAAATATTTGAATTTTAAGTTGTTGATATCGCCCAACTTGCAGCCAACCTGAATGTTTCAATATACTTTTATATGAAAATAAAAAAAAGCATTATTAAAAAAAACTGATATTCAATAGGAGGCATTAACTTCGATTATTTTCAATACCGCATTAATTGTGGCGTTAAAAATTTTTATAATGTATTTGAACGGTACCTTTCCTATTATTATCAAACCAACAAGAGAAACTCAAACGTCAGCAACTTTAATTAACAATATTAGAATAACTGATATTTTTAACAAATCTCTTAAAAAAAGTATAATCAAAACTGACATATCTGACCATTTTCTTATATTATTCCCTATTAATATGGACGCAGTTATAATATTTCAACAAAAATAAACGTTTAAAAACAATTTTTTAATGCCGCTAATTAAGAATGATTTAAAAACCAATTATCTTTTCTTAATTGGATTCAAATTCAATACTTGCGATGACGCTAATTTAGTTTATAATACATTTTTTTAAACGTTTTACAAAATACATGAAGAAATTTTTCCGAAAAATAGAGTAGTTAAAAAAAATAAAACGATAATGTCACCATGGATCATAAAAGATATGAGAAAATCTAAACAAATTAACTTTGCTTTTAAAAACTTCGCAAAATAATATGAAAGACAAAAGAAAGGAGAAGAAAAAAAGAAGAAAAAAATACTATTCTAATTTGCTAGAACAAAATAAGCTTAATGCAAAATGTAAGTGAGAAATTATAAGCGAGCTCTAGAGCGCCCAGAAAGCTAAAACAAGTGCATTGTCTAAAGCTATTAAAATTAACGACGAAACTTTCGATGATCAAAGTGTAATAACTGATAAATTAAACAAGTTTTTTGTATCAGTTGGTCTTAATCTAGCTTTATCTTGACAATCAAAGTAAATGATTATGCTGTTCCAATAACTTCGTACTTAAATTCAACTTAATTATCTTTTGAGGAGTTTGAACTTTGATTTAAAATGCTTAAATATTATAAATCAGTTGGTCGCGGTAATATTAATTATAACGTACTTATTGATACTTATGCTTTTATTGAACAATGTAAAACTCAAAGTTTTACATTGTTCAACAAAACATGGAGTTTTACTGATATCTAAAGGTAATGTGGCGATGGCGATAGAGGTTATGATGATAGAGGTGATGGTGATAAAGCTGATGCAACTAATGCTTCTAATTATCACCCAATCTCAATATTGCTCTTTTTTCTAATGTTTTAGAGAGAATTTATATGACACAATTTTCAATCATTTAACTTCGAACAACTTACTATTTCAAAATCAGTACAGCTTTTAAAATGTAATTCAACAGATCACGCTGTACTCCAAATTACCCGCATTATTGCTGGATCTTTGTAGAAATACCAATACACATTTTTTGAAGTTTTAATTGACTTATCAAAATCCTTTGATACACTAAATCACAAAATTCCATTAAAAAAATTAGAGCACTATGAAATCAATGGAAACGTATTAATGCTACTAAATAGTTATTTAAGCACCTGTAAACAGTTTGCTAATAGTAATTTCTTCTAATTTTTTAGATTAAAATTGTGAAGTCCTCAGGGCGCTATACAAGGACTCCTACTCTTTCATTTTATTAATGATTTCCCTAAAGCCACTAATTTAATGACCGCTATGTTTGCTGATGATACTAATCTATTTTTATCTCATAAATGTATAAAAAAACATTTTTGTTTTAAAAGATGAACATTGAGTTAACAAAAACTTTGCTTGTTGCTTTGGAAACAAGAAAGCGGCGTTGAAATATCAGCATTAAATTAACATCAAAAAAACAACGTTGAACATATGTTACGTTTTCGAAAAATAACACTTTTAAAAAATTTACTAAAATGTATTTTTATAAAAGTTTTACAATTTGGGGTAAGAGGGTAATTTACTTTTTTAGTTTTGCTACTTTCCTTTTCGTTTAACTCAACGTCACCTTCTTCTTCACAGGTATCATCTTTTTGATTTTCTTTATCACTTTCTTTTATTAACTTCTTCATCTTCTTTTTCGTGCATTTAGGATTTTGGTTTACTTCAATTTATTTATAAGGCAATACCTATGACAGCTGGTATAAATTAATTTATGAATTAACTTATTCAGTTTCTAAATAATAAGGCGTTAATAAAAAGGTTCTTGGTTACTCTCTTGTTTGTCATTTCTTCTAAGTCGATAGATTGCAAGTTTGATTTGAAACTTTTTACTGTAATAGATTAAACAACTTTTGCTGACAGACTATTCCATCCATCAACGACCCTATTGCTGAAAAAATATTGCATATTCAAACAATTTCTGACCAATTTAGGTTTCATTCGATATTTTGCTCCTCTAATGTTAAATCCAGAACCTGATGAGCAAATAGAGTTCATTGTTTGATTTTGTTTAATATCTATTATTTCAGTACCTTTAAATATTTTGAATTGCTGGATCAAGTCGATTCTTAGCCGCCTAGTCTCCAAAGTTGTCAAACCCAAAATTTCCAATCTTTTTTCGTATTTAAGATATCTTTGTTCCGGTATCATTTTGGTTGCTCTTCATGGAATTTTTTCTAGTTCATTAATATCTTTTGTATAATACGGACTCCATGCTTGAATCAAAAACTTTAAATTTTGGTTTCTAACATACGTACTATACAGTGTTTTTGTTAGATCTTTGTGCTTGTACTTGAATGTGTTATTTAGTAGTGAGAGTATACTATTTGCTTTACTAGCTACATATTTTACTTGTTTGGCCCATTTCAAATCACTTGATATATAAACATCAATGTCTTTTTCTAGTTTTGACTTTTTAATTTTCATTAATGTATTGTTATTGTTCATAACATACTAGTATTCTTTATAATTTGAACCAAGACGTATCCAAGAAAATTTTTTGATCGTACTCAAAACGGCCAAAAGATTTATTCAACTATATATTAAGAAAACTGAATAGTGTTAAGTAATGGTATATTCAAGTTGCTACTACCGATTATAATGGGTATTGATAACATTAAAAGCGCCATTAAGCAAGTTCAAGTTCTTACTGTGTTTTTAAGAAACATTATTAAAAAAGAAAAAGAAAATTATTTAAAAAAAAAACGCAAATAGTTTAAAAAGGTACATATAATAAAGTTAGTTGAATTGTTACCAAATATCTCTCTATTTAACAATTTATACAACATATAATAATATATACAATATATAACAATAAAAAAGAAACTTTTTTTTATTTTGTTTTTTGACGTGAAGGAGCATTTTTACAATACCGTCCAATTTGCTATTTAATTTCAACATTTGAAACTTTTTCAAATCTACTTTTTACAACTGCTAAAAATCAAATAAAGTTTAATGTGGAATATATTTATCAAATATATTGAAAATAAATTTAACTTAGCATAGATTTTTAACTAAATTAAAAGTTAAATAATTTAAACTTATTTTAGATTACCTTCTATTGAGTCATATAGTTTAGTTGATAGTAAACCAATCTTTCCACCAGAACCTTTTAAGTTGAACTGTGTCAACAGGTTATTTGTAAATAATCTAAAAAACATATCGAATAAATAATAAAATTTATGAAAAATATTAAACAATTTATAATTATTGATTTCCATAATTACAATACATAAAAAATATATTTACCACAAACAAATACGAAAAATGATTGCTATAGTAATATTAGTAATAGTTAATGCTGATGAGATAAAGCGCTAGGCAATAACTATGACAGCCGGTATATATTAATTACTGTTCAGTTATAAATAAAAAAGCGTAAATAATAAGCTTTCTTGATTTTCGTCTTGTTTGATATTGCTTTTAAATCAACCGATTGCAAGTTTGATTTAAAGCTGTTAAGTGTAACTGATTGAACGACTTCTGCTGGTAGACTATTCCATCCATAAACAACTCTATTGCTGAAAATATATATACATATATATATATATATATATATATATATATATATATGTATATATATATATATATATATATATATATATATATATATATATATATATATATACAAAAAATAGAAAAACCTATTCATGACCAATCTTGTCAGTTGTTTAAAATCTTCTGCACCTAAAAAACTGAGCTGTTTAACCTAAATAAAAGTTTGACAAAATAATTATACAAAAATTTTCAAGAACCTTTGAAAACATCTTGAACATCAAACATTTGCTAGTATTCTAAATTATGTGAAGAAAATGAAAAAAGAAATATGTAGAATGCAAAACATTTATTAATACAATTTCAAAATTATCTTCAACTATTATTCTTATACCTAAAATAAAAAAATCAAATAAATGCTGAAGATCTTATTTCCAACTTCCATAGGAAACATATTTTTAAGTAACTTCTCGAGTTTTTCTTGTGTGTCTGTTTTCTGAAGCTTTTTGTTTGGTTCTGATGTATGAGGTATAACTAAAACCAAAAAAAAATCATATACATAAATAATAAAAAGTTATTATTTTAATCTGCAACAACTCTTTTTTAAAAATTTTTGGTATTTTATTATTAATAGTACATTTTTTTCTTATTTGAATGCCTGTCCAAGGCTGAGGCTTTAGCTCCTCGAGACCACAAAAGTTGAGGGGTAAGAGGGGTAACAATTTTTTAGTTTAGAGACTATAAAAAAAAAAAATTTGATTCTTCCATTTCAGTTGATTGTGAACTTAGGCAAAGATAAAGTTAACAATAAAAGAATATTCCAACTTTAATGAATAAAAAATGTAGTAGAAAATTCAAAAGAAATACATACATAGTGCACGAGAATATGAAGGTGACTGTTCCTCTGCAGTTGAATGTAGAGGTAAAAAAGTGTCAGGTAAAGCTAAAAATAAGAATTCAGTAATAGTGTAGATTAAAAATATATAAGTTCTAATTTTAAAAAATCAAAAAATTAAGAGGCAAAATGTACCAGAACACAGATTAGATTGTTTGAAAGTAGATCCAGATGACAAATTAGAGTCAAAAGATCTTTTTGATGGTTTTTTCAACACAGATTTAAAAACTGGCGGAGGAAAAGGAAAATCAGGTAACTCTAAAACATAATAGATTTATTATTTATTTTTCTTTTAGTATTTATACAAACATATTAATTTACAATATAAATTTGACATTAACAACATAAAAATAAGTAATTAACATAAAAATAATTAATTGTAACTATACCATTAACATTACTTTTCACTTTAAAGGTATCTTTGGAAACACAAATATCTATTTCTTCTTCTTCTGCTGTGGCGTAACAATATTCTTTTAGTTTCTCCATAATATCTAAAAGAATCAATAAAATCTAAATAAATCCAATATAAACATCATATATTTTTCTAGCACATACATGCTGGCAAAATATCTGATTGGATTTAGCAGATATAATTTTTTTTCTTTTTTTTTTTTTTTTCTTAATTTAAACTTTTTTTCTTATTTTAAACTCATCAATAAAGACTCATTAGAAAATGAAGTTATGTGATGAAAATTATGTTAGGTGATTTTCTACTAATTTACAATTGCTCTGTTCAATTAAGAACATTGTGCACTCTATTTTGTAAAAGACATTTTAAAACTGTTTAAATATATATAGATATAGATATATATATATATATATATATATATATATATATATATATATATATATATATATATATATATATATATATATATATATATATTTATATATATATATATATATATATATACATATATATATTCATACCACTCTCAATTTTGATGTTAAAAAGTTTATATTTGTCCCATATTTCATCCACACCTAATTCTTCTTTAACAGCTCTATGATAAGATAGCAGGCCAGAAAAATATTTTTTCATTTGTATCTATCCACCTTCTACAACATCTTCTATTTCCTCATAGTTTTCTTTCCAAACAGCTCTTGCCCAAACCATGGTGTAAAACTAAACCATGAAAAAAAAAAATTTTAATATCAACAAAAGCGTTATAATAAGTTGGAATAACAGAAATAAGTAGCAATAGCAAAAGACAACTGTCTTTTAATTTAAAAAACTTATAAAGGAATGAAAAAGAGCAAAAAAACCATTAGGTTAATAATTATGGTGATAATGACGAGGAAGAGCACTAATTTGACTAAAAAAATAGACAAATAAAATGAAAACAGGTATTAAAAACAGCATTAAGATAACTATGTGGACAGTTTAAATAAATCTGTTTAATAATTTAAATATTTAAGATATTTTACTTCATCACTAACTATTAAAAAGGTAGTTTTGATAAATTTTCTAAATAATAAAAAAACAATGTTATAACAAATTAAATCTCTAAGATAATTGTTTTTATAATTTTACTTTTTTAGCTCTTTAATTTTATTCCTTCATTATCTCCTTAATTCGCCTCTTCAATTACCTCCTAAATTTTATTCCTTCATTTACTGATTTTTAATTAAAAAGTGATTTTTTTTTAATTCAAAAAATGTTATATAGGGAAAAGGCGCCTATGATGGCATACTTAACTTTGAAGCTTCATTATTCAGTATCCTGAAGACCAATAATAAAAGTTTTGATATGGATACATTCCTTGTTACATCTAGAACAATAATTACCCTGGGAGTTTTCATCAATTTTATTTTTTTTATAAGTTATTCTTATTGTAAAAAAAAGCACAAGTGTGCCATCATAGGCAATCACTGCTCCTATGATGGCATAGGGAAGGATGGGGCTAGTTAGGATCGAGGGTAACTTAATGATTTCATTTAACCTTAGAGTCTTCCCTCAGAAAAGCCAGAAATTACTCGAAACCATCTTAATTTACCATTTCATGCTACACACCAGCATTGTAAAATTTTGCGCATGCGCATAGGATATATTGCGTTTTACGTATTTTTTGAACCAAAAAAAAATTTTGAAGCATCGCTTTCTTTCAACTTTACTTAAAAATAACTTTTTCTTATAAAAAAAAAAGGTTTTCCCAACTCGTCAATATTTCAACACCCCCAACTCGTCAGTATGCCATCATGGGTAAAAGTCATCATTTTCATTAAAACAAGCTGTGTCTGCTTTGTTCAAAAGATAAAATTAAAGTAACTATTCCACTACGTGCACAAAACTTGAATATAAAATGCATGAAAATTTCATTTCTGCACAGTTAATAGTAAAATCACAATCTTAAATATATGAAGGAAATAAAACTACAACAGCACATCCCAAAAACGTTTTTTTACTAAAACTAATTTAAAGTCAGTATAGTCATGTAGGTCTAATCATTTTTTTACCAAAACCAATTTTAATGGAAATATGACCGGTATGCCATCATAGGCGCCTTTCCCCTAATTGTATTTAAATACATTTTTAAATAAAGCAAAGATAATCTCAATTAAATATTTTCGTTTTATTCAAAAATATATATATATAAATTAGTAAAAAACACTTATCTAACTTTTTTCTTCATCTATATCCAATAAATAAATCCAAACTACTTTCACCTAAAACCACTCGTTGTTTTATGTTAGCTAAGAAACAGACTATCCACTTAAAAAGTTTACCGAAATACGAGAAGTCAATAACTTGGGTAGTAACTTTGTATGTAAAACACTATCAAAAGCTTTTTTAAAGTTTGTGTACAATCTACCGGTGTTCCATTATGGAACGTATCTGTTAAAATATCTAGGTATTCTAATAGCACACATTTGCAATAAAAACTATGAAGGATCAGCTGGTGGGATTGAAACAGCTGGTGCGATAAAGATATTTAATCGCTCTCTAGAGAAATATATAACTTGCGATACACAGAATACTTTGGTGATGGTGAAAGTAAAAGCTACACTACTATCAAAGGAACATACAAGGATGTTGAAATAGTTAAACTGGATTGTATGGGACATTTTCAAAAGCGCCTTAGATCTCGTTGTTGGCAATTAAAAAAACAAGTCAAGGGCCTTAATGGTAAAGGCCGTTTAATAAACGCTTTAGTTGATCGTCTGTAAAATTATTTTGGAATAGCTATAATAAAAAATTCTGGAAACTTTAGAGGTATGAGATCATCTGCTTTAGCAAGTTTATTTCATGTAGCATCTTCCTGCAAAAATAGTTGGCATTACCCGCATTGTCTCACAGGTAAAGACAGTTGGTGTAGACACAACCGCGATAAAACTAATGGTACGAATGAGTTTAAACCAGGATATTGATTTTGTACTTAGATTGAACCCTATTTATGTAGAACTAACTTCAGATGCTTACTTGAATTGATTACTTCATGGGAAAACACAGAACCAGAATGAAAGCTTCAACGCAATGATATGGTCCAGAATACCGAAATCCAAATATGTTTTGCTTACACAACTAAAATTTGGACTTTATGATGCTATTGGAGTCTTTAATGTAGAATTAAAGTCTAGTATCCTTATATTTGAGAAACTTTGTATGATACCAGGACAGCATACCGTTTCTGGATACAATTACTTGAACCAGAGAAGAGTCAGCATGTTAGTATATAAAAACAAAGACACGATCACGAAACAAAGAATGATTTTCAGAGGCCACAAACATAATAAATCTGACAAAAAAACAAAAAGAAGAAAGTTTGTATGGGGCTGGTGTTTATGATTAAAAACTAATAATAATATGCTTTTTTACATTATATTTCTTTTATTACTGTTAGTTTATAATGTTTTCCATCTTAATTTTCTCTTATTTGTCATTTTTCTCAGAACGCAGGTTTTTAACCTCCCGGCAGAAATATCTTGAAAACCGTTTGACCGATTTACATGAAATTTACAGGAAGTGTTTCTCTCATAAAGATGTATACAGTAAGCAGACAACTTTTTTAAAACGTTTTTTAAACAGAAAAAATTTAGAAAAAGTTTATAATTTTTGTGCTTAAAATGATAGCAAAAATTAAACATGGCTACCACCTAACAGAAAATTTGTTAACAAAAACTGTTTATTTATTGCATAGATCTATCTTTCATCAATAAACTGGGAAAAATATAGCTATTAATGACTTTCTGATCAACTGCAATCGTTGCCAGGGTAAAGGAACTAATTTCCCTTTTTTCCTTAGTTACCAGGTTATCATGGCAGCATGGTGCTACATTTTATGATAGAACTTTTGATTTTTAAAATTTTTTTTTTTAAAACATATAACAACTTTGTAAATGCTTTGCTTTAGAGTATAATTTTTTGAGGGACGTTTCCCCTTAAATAAACTATTTTTTATGAGGTGTTGCATAATACAATCAGCATTATTCTTTCCAACACTTTACGTGGTATTAAAGTTAACAAGACCGGTCTGTAGTTAGATAATTTTAATTTGCCTGCTTTTTTAAAAAGCGTTATAACATTTGCCTTTTTCCACATATCTGGTAGGGTACCTGTTTCCATCGATATTTCGAACACTGAATATAATTGTTATGATATTGACGAGCTGCATTCTTTTAAAACCTAAGGATGAACAAAATCAAAATCAATTGATTTCGACTTATTAAGTGCTTTAAGTGTAGTTTGAATATTTTTTTATTTTATTAAAACTGTGTTTAATAATAAATTTAAAGGTATATTATGCAATTTAATAATGCTTGCACAATTATCATTAACATACACAGAATGAAAATATTTATTTAGTTTAGTAGCAATAGCGAATTGATCATTTATGATTTTTCTATTTTCAATTTCCAGAGCTTACAGAATTTCTATAATTTATAAAATTTGGATGTTGGATTTTATGCTTTAGATTGCCTGAGAATTTTCCATTTAACTATGGGAGCTAAATTAGCTTTTTTTTAACTTCCATACCTTCTTTAAAAGCTCAGTTTAATTTTTGTATATAGAGTTGTTAAAAGATTTAACGTGATTAGCGTATCTTAATTTAAAAGTATACACGTTCGAAAAAAAGAAATTTTATAAATTACGACTTTTATTCTCTATAAATGTCATTTCTAATACATTGCCTAGGAAGTGATTCGCAGTACCTCTCGAAGTTTGAAAGATCATGTTCATTGATGTGCTCACAACCATTCCTCATTCGTTCTAATAAATTGTTATTTCCGATCGGAGTTTTTTGTTCTCTTGTAGTATTCTTAATTTTCGAGATGATCCCTTTACAAGGATTTAGAAAAAGTGAGTATCGGAGTAAAAAAACAAATAGCATAGGGATAACTATCATAAAAATCTGATAATGAATGATGAAAGTTAACTATGTCTATCACTAAGGTAAACTCTTTTCCTCCCCTTAAAATACTTCTAAGTATATTTAAGAACTCTTTAAAGAGATCTGTTGTCACCCCTACGCAAATTATTGCTTCACTCTGAACTATGTTTAAACAATTTAATGCTAATATCATGGTTATTTTACGACCTCTTGATGACAATACAAGTTGATTTGGGGTCGCTCCTCGGAGACTGTATCCGTGGTTTCTTAAAATATGAAGGTTGAACGGACTTTCATCAGTATAAATGATATTTCTATAACGTTGTTGCATTGTCAAGTTTAAATACCATGAAACATATGTTTTTCTTTCTTCTTTTATCTCTACAGTATTGCGTCTTTCACTAATGGGTCTTTAAATTTTATATGTATAATTTTTTTAACCATCGCCATAATGTAGAGACATATACATTAACTCCCGATTATACCTTTATCTCCTGCAGATTGTAGTTTCTGTTTTCTCCTATTAACTCATGTAGCTTATTTCTTATTTCCTCAGTAAACCTGACTATCGAAATCCACCTCTAATTACAGGATTGATATTACCTGTTGGTATATATAGATGGACCAGGCGTCGTATTGAAATCTCACTTCTATGCACGAGTTCCGATACTTCTTTTACACTTTTCCTTTTGTTAATTACAAGATTAATGATCAAATTTCTTTCTTGAATATTATTCTCTGATCACTGTCTTCGTGCGTTATTCATTTTAGGGTTTTAAAAGATTAAAGAGAAAACGAGTTTTTTTTTGGATATAAGGAAGTTAAATTAAATGAAGCAATAAAAGCAAAACTTTTTATCATGATAAAGAAAAACCGTCTAATTGAGTGCAAAAAAACTCCACCACCAGAATAACTGCAAAAAGCGTTATTCATTAATCAACCGTTTAAAGCAAAATCAAAACAATGGCGTCAAATAACTCAAAAATGTCGTTGGCATAACTGATAATTAAACTGCATTTGTATTATGAAGTGTTACTATGATATATGTAGGGGAGAGTAGGGAGAAGTGGGACAGCCTGAAGTTTCTAATTAGGAATGGTGCCTAAATATTGTTATTTAATATAAGCAGTTAAATTCCTTCCCCTCTATTTAGCAGAAATTGCTTTGCTTCCCTACGTGCGCTAGAAGCCCTAATTTTAAAATGTACCTTAAAAAAGTGTTTACATTGGGGTGAAATGGGACAGAAAAAAAGAATATTTATGCCACGCTTCTTCTCGTCGCTATTTGATTTTTTACCTCAAGTAAAATTTTGTATACTTAGTTATAATTGGCTGGAAACCTAAGGGGATTGAATCGGTGCCTAAAAAAAATAATGAAATTTACAATTACAAATTACATTACAAGGTAATGAAATTTTAAAATAATGAAACTTCGGTTACTTATAGTAAAAAAAGCGCAATTATGTATGTAGTAATATATTGTATGTGCTTTAATAAAATGCTTCGGAAGTTAAAAAATAATTAAAATTTGAATAATTGTTGTTTTTTAGGAAAAGAAAGTATTCATCGATTGTTTAATACTTTGCCGAACTCATTGTAAATAAAACACCATTTACTATTAATAATCTATTTTCAAATAAGCTATATTACTGAATAATAAATTTTCCAATGCCTAAGTGACCAAAAACAAGAGTCATTACGTCATGCAGTGGGTACATGAATATGAATAAATAAGCAGCATTTAACAATTTAGCAATTAAAATAAAACTCAATTAAATACAATTAGTATTTGTATCACTTTTTTTATTTATTTTTTACTTTTAATTTTTGTAATTAGTATTACCTTTTTTTTTTTTACAAGAGTTACCATAGGCAAACAATTTCTTATATAATGATTTATCGTATGCACTTGTTTCGGAAGTACATATCACCTTTCTTAAATGAAACTTAAATGAAACCAAATTTATAAGTTATTTATTTTATAAATATATATTTTATAAGTTCGACATAAAATATATTATATAAGTTTAAAATTTGGAAGTTTTTAAGATTTATAGTTTTTATAATATTATTTTATATTATTAGTATATGTTAGTATAGCATTTAATGTATATGTTAGGTATTTTTAGATTTATAAGATTATGCTATTTTTTATATTCAATACGTTAAAAAAAATTATTGCTAAAATTCTTTCAAAATAAATTTTTTTAGCAAAAGTGATCATCTGAAATCTTCTGGAAACAATGCTAACGTTTAGGCTAAGAAGTAATACAGTAAAATAGCGTAAAAAAAAAATTAAAATATTTTACAAGCTCAAAGTTTCATTTTTTATGTTATGCGTCGCAACGCCTTTTAAAATTAGTTCGTCGTTTGATTTTCTGGAGATACTTATATATATGTTTATTTTTTAATACTACTAATGCGTAAGTTAAAAGCATTGCTCGTTAAAAAATAATTAAGTATTGATATTTTAAACAATACCATATTGGATAATCATTTAAAATGCTATAATTCGTCTCGCACGAAATTATAATCCAATCGTAATTTCAGTATGATTATAACTTTTGTATAACTCGCTTGCTACTCAATCTGCTTGGTTTTTTAACGATCGTTTTTAACCCAAATTTTTTTTAATTATGTCGACTCTGTTAACAGAAGAAGAGGTTTCAAATTTGCTTGAATCGTGCATTAAAGCAAAAGAAAATTCGTATTCGCCTTATAGCAAATTTCGAGTTGGTGCAGCTCTTTACACTTCGTGTGGTAAAATTTTTACCGGTTGCAACGTTGAAAATGTAAGTTACGGCTTAGCAATATGTGCTGAAAGAACAGCTTACGTCAAAGCAGTTAGCGAAGGCTATACTTCTTTTAAAGCTTGTGCTGTTTCAACAGATGTCAAAGATTCTTTCACTTATCCTTGTGGTGCTTGCCGTCAGTTTATGTCGGAGTTTGGCGATGTTGAAGTATTTTTAACAAATGATGACAAAAATCACACTATAACAACACTAAAAACGCTTTTGCCTTTTCAATTTTCTGCAGAAGCTTTAAAAAATGGTACCTCTGTGTAAACTAATATACTCTAGCATTTATGTAAATTTTATAAAAAAGTTAATAGGGTGCATTTAGCTTAATATTAATTGACTTTTTAATTAGCTTTAGAACAAATAAATACTTGAAGTTCCAATCGTGAAAGTTTTTTTTGCGAAAAACACAATATTTTTCGTTTAAATTAGATAATAAGCCTCAAATTTTATACAGTTGCAGTATTCTGTGACACATAAAAAAACTTGAGTCATTGATTTTTTATTTTAAGTTATTAAGTGTAAAATAACAATTACTAATTTTACACAATTGTCAATTGTGTAAAACTAGTAATTGTTATTTTACACTTAATGGCTTAAATAATATATATATATATATATATATATATATATATATATATATATATATATATATATATATATATATATATATATATATATATATATAAATATATATATATATATATATATATATATATATATATATATATATATATATATATATATATATATATATATATATATATATATATATATATATATATATATATATATATATATATATATATATATATGAGTTCCTTTTGAGGCATTTGTTTTTTGTTATTTATATTCATTAATTATAGATCTTTTAAAACATTGTAAGACTTGGCTGGTAGACATTATTGAATACTTTTACAATAAAAGTTTGTGTGTATGTATTGAACTGCCTATGCCAATATTTTGTGTGTGTGTGTGTGTGTGTTTGTGTGTGGACCTTGATGCTTTAATAGGTTTACTTTATTACATTGTCATTTTATAATCATAAAATTTATATGTTCTTCTTTTCACAACTAGTATACCTGACATTAAATGTCATGACATTAAGTGATAAATTGTTGTACAAGTGTTTTATGATTTAAAAAAATACATACATAACATTAAAAAAATTTTTTTTTGCTGTTGAGATATTTATTTACTGTGAAGATTTTTTTTTAATGTACACTATGAACTTAACAAGGTAAAATCATTAGGATCTTATTATTTGAAATGGCTTATATAAGATTCGGGATAAGTATATTTATGAGTTTTCTGGAAAATAAGGAAACTAGTCCAGGAAGAAAACAGACGTCTTGAGACTTATTTAACTGTCTTGGTCTTGGTCCTGATCTTTACTGTCTTGTACTTTCTTTATACTCTTTAAAAATATCAACACAATGGATGGATTAGTATTAAATAGTAAATTGTTACTACTAAGTTTAGCGTGTTATATATGATATTATATATGATATATTATATATGATATTAAATTGAGTGAGTAATATAGTTGTCTGATTTACTTTTTACATGAAGCACTAAATAGAATAAGTAAACTTTACTTTGATTTTTTTTTTTTTACAATGATAGTGTGTGGTTACTATAGTTACACATTAAAAGTATGCATGTATACCATTCTTAGTTTCACTGTGTTTCATCTTGCGTCATTTTTTATTGGTACATTTTTTGCTTTTAACAATACAAAAATCCTTTTAGTTTTTTTTCTTATTATTAAAGAGTTTTTTTGTAGACTGCAACATCGCACTGAACAATATTTGATAGCATAATTATATTATACATGTGTAGTTATATTTTATTATGGAGTAATGTGTGTAAATGGTAAAATAATACATCAGCTAAAGGCCTAATATGAACGGTACACATTCATGTGTGGCAATGAGTCTTATTGTGTTGAACTTCAAAGAATCCAAGTCTTGATCTTGGTCCTGTGAAAATTTTGAATTACTTGGTTTTGGTATTGATCTTAAAGACTTAAAAAATGGTTTTGGTTTTTAGCCCAAATGTCTTGGTCTTAGTCTTGGTATTGGCCTTTTCTGTCTTGACTACATCTTTGTGTAAAGATTGTGTATATCAAAGAAGCATTCAAACCGTATAAGTATATAATAACTATATTTAAGACTTCTTTAAAGCAAGAAAATATATTGAACAGGAGTCTTTTGTAGTAGTTAAAATTTGACTCTTTATATTTATTATATTTTATTTATATTTTATTTCATTTTTCTTTTGTTTTGCTTTAAAGTTGTTATTTTTATATTGATATATTCAATACTTTTATAGTAACTATAACTATATTACAGTTATAGTAACAAATAAAAATTTTAAAAATAAAAATTTGTAAAATAATTATTTTTTAAAAAATATTTACAAATTAGAAATAGTTTATAAATATTTTTTTTATTATTTAGAGTGGTTAAATAGTTTTGTAGTACAGTGCAGCTGGAAATTCCTTATATTTCGTTTTAAATTTTTCAGTTTTTTTTTTAAAATAGTTTAACATATTTTGGTAGCAATGTATTTATTCAAATATTTCATTTTTAGAGCATTATATAACTACTGTGACTGTAGCATATGCTGTATACTTGTATATATAGCATATTTTTATATATAGCATATACTACATATATATGTATATATTACATATATATATATATATATATATATATATATATATATATATATATATATATATATATATATATATATATATATATATATATATGTATATATATACATACATTACATATATTACACATATATTTACATATATATGTATATATACATATATTTATATATTACCTTAAGTGTAAAGCTTTTATTAATTGCTTTGTTTATTAGACATTCAGCTGGTTAGAAATTTATAGCTTAAGTATAGTAATTGTCACTAAGAAGTTATTTCATATGAAATCAGTTCATCTCACTCTTTCACCTTGGGTTTGTTTTAATTTTGCATTGTTTGCAGTTTTATGTTAAGTACTTTTTAACTAAAAATATCTATCGGTTGTTGAGATTACAGTTGAAACATTTTTGATTATCTTGTTAATGGTTTGGGTGAGTTTGCTAAAACTTTAAACTTTTATAGATTTTTGCTTTTGGAGTTCAAAAACAGCACTCTGATAACTTGCTCTTGCAACCCCTCAATGCAAGTATAAGCCAAGCAGGGGTGACCATGCACAACTTCACTTTCTTTTACAGCCTTTTTTTTAAAAAATTTTTTTTACATAAAATCAATAATTGATAAAAACTATTTCCAAAATACAATTTAGAAACATTAAAAACTATTTATGAGTATTCAAATTTTTTGTTTGTATTTCAAACTAAGTAAATAGTTGCTTTTGAATCTATTTTTGCTCTTTATTTCAAATTGTTAAATATTTAACTCTTTAAATAAACTTCAAAATAAATGCTTGTGATTTGGAAGTTTAATTTGAGCTTTTCCTTAAATTATGATATAATGTATAAATTAGCAATAAAAGAAATAATATAATATAAAAACTTGAAATTTTTTATTTGTTGACTAGGTTTGACCAAGTTGTTATAGATGTTGAATATAAGCAAAGATTTCTTGACTTTTTTTTAAAGGTTATAACTTGACATGGTTAACTTTACATGGTTGTGTTTTTTATGAATAATTGAGAAGTTTATTGTTTAGGTAATTTAGCTGGTAATATAAATAATAAATATATTGATTATTGGGGAAGTGTGACATTGGAAAAATTCATTACTGGGTTTTCTAGAAAACAAGTTTTTATTCAACTCAATGATCTCCTTTGTGAACAGTTAGAAGAAAAAATGTGGCGAGCAAAAGAAAAATATTGTTTAGTTAAAATTATATGCTGTTAACAAGAGCAATTCTGTAAAATATTTCAAGACAAAAATTGCCAAGTGTTGCTTATTTTTTGGAACACACAAGGAAGTAAAAAAATGGGCTATAAAAGGTAATCTAACATTTTTTATAGTTACAACAAAACAGTTATGGTAATTAAAAACTAGGTAATTAAAACTGCTAACTCAAAAAAAATTATTATACTGAGATTTATGATATTTGTTAAACTTTCAGTTATTTTTAAAGTTTAATTAAATTTGTTTTTAAGGCAGTGTAAAGATTTCCTTAGGCTGAGATATAATGTCAGGTTGAAAATTCAGCAGCAGTTGTTACAAAAAAGCAATTGAAACTGGTCAAGATTTTAGTTCACAGGAAGAGGGGGAATCAAAAATTCCTAAGAATAATAATTTTGATACCTAAATAAAGTTGCTTGGGAATGATGAAAGTCATATTAAAAAGTGTTCCAAAACATGCCAAAATGTTTTGGAAAAACAAAGCAAAATAAAAGTTTGAAAACACTAAAGACAATGTTGCAAAAATAATTTTTGTTAGCATGTAATATGGAATAATCTTCTTTGACAACAGACATAAACAGTACTATTTTAAACCATATAGATAAATATAAACAAAGATAATGGATTAGAGATTTTAGTGTATGAATTTAAAAACAAAAAATTTAGGCTAACGCTTTAGGTTTAATAAGCTTGTCAAATGTCAAATTCCTTCACATGTTTCTATTTGCCCTAGTGGAATACTTGCCCTAGTGGATTACAGTGAATAATTGCCTTAGTGAAATACAGTGATTCCCACTAGATGAGTTCAATAATTTGTTAAGCTACAACATTAATAACCTTACTTCACATTTATATATTGCAAAATTTCAAAAAAGATATTCAAAAAACTTATAGTAAATTTTATTCAAAATGAACTTTTAATTTTAGGATATTATAGTGAAAATTTTTAGTTTGTTGTCCAGGATGAGGTTCAAAATTATCACTGGAGCAAATGTCAATGTTTACTTTTTACAATTTATTTTTTAAAGAAAATATTTCTCAAACTTAATTTTTTTTTTTACTTTTCAGAAAATGTTTACCACGACGCAATGAATGATTAATCCCCCTTTGAAAGTTTTGGTGGTATTGTTAAAAGAGTAGTCAAGAAAGTCTAAAACAAGTAACTAAATTGGGAAGATTTTGGATTTTTATTTAGTATACTCCTTTTGTAAAGCCATTTAAATAGAATTTGTTTTAAGTTATGTTCAAAAGAGAAAATCAATCAAACTGAAGCGCAATTAGAAAAAAGATTTTTTTGTTGTAGATCATAGCTCAAGTGTGAATCATCATTTAATTCCTATTGGTTCAAATAGAATTAAGTTTTTAAAAAAATCACGAAAAAGCAAGTGTTGTTACTTATACTAAAATACTAATTTCAAAGACTAAAACTAATAAAAGAATATAAAAAATGTTAAGTTGGCAAAAAGCAAAAATATATAAACATTTAAAATTATTTTGTTAAATTTAATTTTAATATAAATTATATTTACATGTTTTGTAATTTAGTATTTGTTTTTCTTTGTCTTTTTTCTTTTTTTTTTTCTCTTCAAAACCAGGAGTGGGGAGTGGGAAATAAATCTCTTACTATACACCCTGAACTAGTTACCAAGTACTATATTTAGTTATTAAACATTATTTACATTTTTATATTAAAAATTGTTTTAAAAAATATTTTAATCTCTTAAATATGCTGCAAACTATGATCAAGTATTAGAAAGACAATCCATGGATCCAATTTTTTTTCAGAACACCTAAGACTAAGTAATGATATTACTTTATCTTAGGTATAATAAAGCATTGTTCAATTTTTATGAATAAAATTTAGTTTTTTAATTATTTTAAGGGAGTTTGCCTAAATATCGCAGTAATAAAATTTTGCATCAACATAATTATTTTTCAATCTTTAAATTTTAGTTTTTATAAATTCTATTTTTCGTTGCCTTCTGTTTATAAAAAGTTTTAATTTGTTCAATTTTTATGAATGAAATTTAGTTTTGAATCATTTACTTACAGAAAAAAAAAGTTAACTAAGAAAAAAATAAAAAACAAATTATATTTGATTTATTAATAAAATTTACATATCAGTAATATACATTTTACATATTATATATTCACTAACTGATGGGTTTTTGGACATAAAATGATATGTTTTAATAGTTTATACTTTTGTTATTTGTTTTATAAAAGAAATATTTAAGTACTACTCCTGACAGAAATATTTTCAAATATGCAGGTGTCTATGGGGTAGTCCATAAATTACGTCACGCTTTAGGGGGTGGGGGGTGTAGTGTTTTTGTAACAACTTTATTTTGAGCTACTAACTTATGTGTCAACAATAAAATAGGGTACTGTTTTGCTTTCGTCACAAAAATATTGAATAAATTAAAACTAAGGATTCTGGGATTGAAATATGGACAAACAACTTAAAAATGTATAACAACAACAATACAAGTTCCTCGTCGATACAAAGTTTTTGAATACTTGCTTACTGTTTGTGAATTTTTAAGAGCTAATTACATTGAGAGTTTTTATTGTAATCAAAAAATAAAATCAGTATGTATATTTGTTATATATTTATATATATATATCATGTTATAACCTGATTACTTTTAATGTTTTTAATTTTATCATAGTAAGAACGCTACCTTTCAAAAAAAAGTAAACATTTTGTGTGGACATTCTAGTTTTTGTACAGGCGAGTTCCATATATCGTCAACTTGAAATACAATTGTCGTATCAATAATTTTTTAAAGTTATATAATAAATATGTAATTATCTAAGTTATAAAAATGTAAAAAATTTTTTTTTTATAACGTTATACAAAACGAATTTTTTTTTCATTGACTTATTGTTAAATTTACCTACATACATATTTATAAATATGTTTTTGTAAATGAATGAAATTAAAATTTTCTATAGACTTTTTTTTTTTTAATTATTTATAAATTTTTTTTTTTTTCTTAGTTTATTAAAAATCAATAAATCAATAAATGAACCCGTAATTTTGAAAAAGGCGCGAGTCACACTTTTTTCGTATTTCACTTTTTAATGCCATTTTATTTATTCAAGTGTTTTACATATTCTCTTTGAAGGAGTAACATTTTCATATGCCTTAAGTAAACTTTAAATGCAAATGAAAATTAAAGTCTGTTTGAAAATGGCACAAGTCCCAGATTTACCTTTTTCAAGTGAAACGAAGTGTGACAGAGAAAATGCTATCTCACTCTTCCATTTTTGTAACATATTTGTTACAAAAATAAAAAATCGCGAGCTTGCTGAAAATGCATACGCGAGCATATCGAATCATTTCCTGTTAAATACGTGCACTACTATAGTAATGATGCATCATCTTATTATTTGGATGAAAAACTTACTGTGAAAATTATGCACACTTTATACGAACAAAAATATCCAGATCATCTTGTTAATCATAAGTTTTACCTTAAATATTTCTAAGAAAATTTCAGTTTAACGTTTGGTAGAAAGCAAGTTGTTGTCTGCGGACTGTGAAGAGTTAAAAATTAAACTAAAAAACCCACACCTTAATGACAATGCAAAAATATCAAGCAGATAGCTTGATATTTTTGCATTGTCATTAAGCTACTATCAAGCAGATATTGATATCCACAAAAGACAAGCAAACAATTTTTACAAGTGCAAAAACGATCCAAATATGTATGGGGTTCCATTGGATTTTATGCAAAATTTTCCACTTCCACTTATTCAGGAAGTATTCAGGTTCAGGAAATATTCTATCTACGTCAACTATAGCTGTATGAGTTTTGCATTTATGGTTTTAAAACTGATAAATCAACGTTTTATTCATATTGTGACGGAGTTGTTATCAAAGGTTCCAACGAAGTATATACCTTAGTGCTGAATTGTATTTTAAAAAATATTGGCAACAAAGCCAAAAAACTGCACATATTTTCTGATGGTCGTGCAGGTCAAAATAGAAATCATGCTATGGTCCGAATACTTTTATCACTGGTAGCTGAACTTGGTAGCAATATAATACATACCAAAAAGAGTTCACTCATTCTTGCCAAACGATAAAATGTTTGGAACAGCAAAGCGACATATCAAAAAAATGACCGAGTTTACACTGACCCAGTATGAAAATCTTATAGCGGAAGCAAACGAAAAATTTGAAATTAGAAGCCCCAAAACTGAAGATATTATTTATGTAATAAAATGGTGGCCAAACCATTATAAGAAACTTATGCTATCTGTGGATTCCTATGGAAGAGGAATCCACAGAAAGCACAAGGACAAAAAAGTAACTTTTGGTATTTTTAAAGTGTTGCATTTCACGTTCTCTAAGACCACACCAGGTTTAGTGACAACACGTGAATCCATAGATTGCTTAGACAGTTATGATTTCCAGCTATTACAAAGTATAAGCACAAGGCCAATTTTACCATTAAGTAGTACTCCTGCATATGTTGGAAAATTGCCTGTCATTGAAAAAAAATATATCAGATTTGAAAAAAATAAAGAAATATATTCCATATCCAACAGAAGAATACAGCTCTATAGAATAATACAACTTCTATAAAGAAGTTTTTGCATGGCCAACAACTTCGGCAAACAATGGATTCCAAGAAATAAGTAATGATTAACTAACAATAATTATTTTTATGTAATAAATCATTATTATTATTCTGATAATCTTTGGATTTTTATATACAAAAAAGTGTTAATTTCAAAAAAGACATAAGTCCATAAATTTAAATTAAAAATATATGTTTTATATATTGTTTTTTTAAATAAATAAAAATCTAAAAACTTATGTTTGATTTTTTTTTTATCTTCTCTTATATTTCTTTAGCACCATAGACTTTTTTTTAAAATCTTTTTAAAAAAATTTTTTTTATTGATTCTGAAAAGTTTGAAAATAAATGGACTTGTGCCCTTTTCGAAATGACGGGTTCAAATAGTTTTAACGGTAAAAAAAAAAAAAAAAATAACGCTCTCGTTTCGTGTTTAATTTTTAAAAATGTTTTCTTTTTTAAAATTGTTTACTAAAAAAAACGTGGTTATTTATTTTTAATTAGTTGTTGTTATCTAAGCAAATGGTGTCGAGTGAAAATCAAATTAGTGTCTAAGTTTAGTTTGTTAAAAAATAAAATTAAAAATGTTTGCACAAATATTTTTTCAAAACACGCACTAAACTATTTAATTCTAGCGTCCCTTGCGGTCAAAAGAGCATTTTCTTACACCTGTTTTATAATTTCAATAGGATTTAATATGCTATGATATAGGTTTTATACTTTGGTGAGAAATTAGCCAAAAGCTAATTTTTAACAAATTGAAATTTACTTGGACGACGATTTTTGAAGTCTGTTTACACTGAAAGTTTTTGCTTTTAACGATGACTGAAATAATTATTTATTAATTTTAAAGTTCAATTTTCATTGAATTTTTGTTAGTTTTTAGAATTTTTTTTTGATAACAAGTAAAAATTAATAAACTTTTAATATGCCACCTACACTAAGCTTATTAATAGTCTTAATAAGCTTAGGGTGGGTGGGAAAATTTTCCTAAAATTAATAAACGTCCTTTCCCTCCCCCTCCCCTTTCTATCAACGCGTTGATACAAAGGGGAGGGGGAGGGAAAGGACGTTTATTAATTTTAGGAAAATTTTCCCACCCACCCTAAGCTTATTAAGACTATTAATAAGCTTAGTGTAGGTGGCATATTAAAAGTTTATAGCTTACTCTCAAGTCGTTGCAACGACTCGAGAGTAAGCTATATGAACAAAAGCGGTAGAAATCCTGATAAATAATAGCTACATTGATCTTAAAAGATTTATGGACCTCTGAATGAGTGCATTTCACACATCTTGTATAAAAATTTTAAGGGAAGCTGAGTAAGTGCGAAACAGTTGCAAAAACTGGCGTAAGTGCGACCTGGCATAGGCGTGCCATAAGAATTTGCAAACGTTAGCATATGTGAAAACTGGCATAAGTGCAAAGGAGTTACAAAAACTGGCATAAGTGCGAACTAGCATAGGGGCGAAGCAGTTGTAAATACTGGCGTAATTGTGAATTGGCATAACTGCGCCAAATAAATTTGCAAACATTAACATACATGGAACTGGCATAAATGCGAAGCAGTTGTAAAAACGGACACATGTGCAAATTGGCATAAGTGCGCCGAATAAAATTGCAAATATTGGCATAAGTGCAAATTGGCATACATTACCCTCATTACCTTTTCTAAAATAGATAATAAAGGAATCGAGAGAATCTAATTATTAAAATTGTTAGGGATACTACTCGATGGTAGCATCTCATGGAAAGCGCACATAAACATGTTAAACACTAAAATCTCAAAAAAAATTGGGATTCTCTCTAAAGCTAACTTTACACTGTCTTAAAAACCTTAAAGCTTCTGTACTTCTCATTTATACAATGCTGTGTATAGCATTGTATAAGCGAAAACACAATAGAAGGTATTTTCAATAAATAAAGCAATGGAAAATCTTTCCAAATAATTTTTAACGGTGATATGGTGTATGTTTTAAATAAATGCATGGAAGTATAACACTAAAATAATGCTTATCTATCAGCATTTTCTAATTTCTTCTTTATTTTTTTTTAAAGTTCTTCAAAAACTAAACCAAACAGATTCTACATGATTTTGTAAGTAAGTAGGAAAGTGTTCCAACATAAATATGTATGGCATATTACAAAACGTTATGTAAAGATAATAGACAACTTGTAAAATATTTTCATTTAAGCTCTCAACAAGTTGTATAATAAACTCAATACCTTCTGGTATGGAAATTTTATTAAACAACATCTTGTAAAATACAATATGATAATTAATTTTTAACATTTGGTAGCTACATATCATACCAGCAATGTATTTAAAATTGTGTGCTCAATATATTTTTATAATTTACAACCTATTCCTTGTTTCACATATTCGATATTATTCCGGAAAGACCCTTTTGATATTATTCCTTTTTTTAAACTCCGATCTAATTCCTTTTTTTGAATTTTCGATAGTAGGGTAGACAAAGGGAAATGCCGACACACGAGGAAAATCCGACACCCTGCTCTGTAATTGTATTTTGTGAGTAAAGCGCTGTTGTATAGTGCTACTACCTGGCGGATAACACTAAAACTAACGCTCAGTGAGTTTTATGCGAGTACGCGTACTGCTTGTTTTGCTAAAAATAACTAGTTTTTGAAGTTTTCCATGTTAAAACTTCTGGATGAACTGAGGGTAAGATTCTATTTTTTAGTATTACTTAAAAACCACTTAATTAGCTAGAAAATACATATTAAAACCAACATTTTGGCATAGCCGTTTTAGGATTTGGAGCTAGCAGTAGTTTGAAGAGTTAGGTTTTCGCCATCTTGTTTCACCGGGGTAACGCCGACACACCACCACGGGGCAATACCGACAGGTGTCGGTATTGCCCCATAAAAATATAAACCAGCTCTCTAAACATTGACTGTTAAAATGATTTTTTTAAGTAAAAATATAACAAATTTATTTAATTAATAAGAATAAAAATTTCTTTTTAAAAATTGCAACCAATGAAAATTAGTATATATTTACAAAATTGATCATAAATAAGTTTTAAATCATAATTTTTAAAAGAGTCTTTTAACTAAAATTTCAACTAAAAAATGTGTCCAAAATGGATTTAATCTCTTTAAATTTATATGATATGAATATGACATAAAAGCACTCAATATATACGAGTTAAATGTTTTTAATATTCTTTGTTTTATGTATAAGACCCACCTATCACCCGTTTCTTTTCGTAACTTGTATTTACAAATAAATATTTCTTATTTGTAAATACGTAACTTGTATTTACAAATAAATATTTTTTTAATAATTTAACTCGACAACCATTTTCTCAAACTAATTTTTGAAAATTTTTTACTTCATGTCGCGGACCATTTTTATGGAATAGTATAGTTCTAAATACTTTTAAAGATTTTTCTCAAGAATGTAATTTTGATTCTTTTAAAAAAAACTCATTTTTTTAACTGAAAATATGCTAATCTACTTTTAAATTTTTGAAAATCCCGTATCTATATTATCATATGTATATATTTAATGTATATTGTTTTTTATTTATTTTTTTGTTTATTTTTTTATCAACGAACAATCATTTAACATATTTAGTTTTTGTTAATTATTTAACATGTTTTAGTTTTTAAGTTTTAGAACTCTTCTATTGTAATATTGTATCTTTATTTTTATTTTTATTTATAATATTATATTACGAACTTTATATACTTTTGTTATCAAATTTAATTTAAAAAAAAAAAAATTGAACAAAAATAAATAAATAACAAGAGTAAAAACATTGAAAAAAAGTATAATAATAATAACATAACAAAAAAAAAAGAAAAAATGCAAAAGTATTAAATACACCGCGATAACCATCTTATGGCTATCTAGGTCCTTTTGCACAACTTTTTGAACAATCTGGAAATGCATTATATTTAGTCAGGAAATAAAATTATATTGATTATATTCAGTGATATATAGTGGATAATATATAGCGATAAATAAGATTCAGTAATTATTTTTGACAAATTAGATTCAGTGTGCGCAAGTGATTTATCTAGTAAATTATGGACATCATTGATCGCATGAGTCAGCTGTTCGGAAGACATAGTAATTTGATTGATGCAAGTCGTAAACACCATAACAAAAGGAAATAACCATTCAAAAAAAAAATTAAAAAAAAAATTAAAAAAAAACGTTCTTATATTGTCAATAGCGGTTTTTCTGTGAAAAGACCTGATGGTCTTCTTTGAGTATCCGCGTTCTTTATATTTATTTTTGTTATTTATTTCTTAACGATATCTTGACTTGTTAACTTTTTTTTTTATATATACAGTGGGTGGCCATTGAAATAGGGCCATTGAGGTTTCTACACATTTTTGTGAAATTTTATCCATGATGTAAAAAAAAAAAGAAGTTTTCGGTAAAAAATAATTAAAAATTTAAAGAGTAGTTGTTTATTATCAAATATAAACATAAAAACAAACGAATTTTTTTATATATATATAAAATTTGTAATGTTATCAATATTTTGTAAATCCACCCTTTGCTGCTATAACAGCTTCTACTCTCCGTGGCATTCTGTCAATGCATTTCTGTGCCAATTCTTTTATGTGAGGGTTTCGATGCCAAGCTTCAACTAGTTTTTCAATAAGCTGGGTTTTATTTGTCACCAGTTCTTTTGAAGAAACCTCCCGTTTTAATAGCTCCCACAGGTTTTCTATAGGATTAAGATCCGGGGAATTTCCTGGCCAATCCAGCTGCGGAATTTTTTTCTCTCCAAGAAACTTTTTAATGGATTTTGCCGTATGGCATGGGGCAGAATCTTGCATAAATATAAATTCGCCATCTGGAAACCATTCCGAGACTTGAGGAATGAGCTTTGCTCCAAAACCTCTTTGTATTGGTCCTGCCTCATTGTCCCTTGGACTATGTAAAGCCTTCCCATACCCTTACCACATATAACGGACCACACCATAATTGACAATGGATGTTTTACTGTCTCGATAATGCAGTCTGGATTAAATTTTTCACCCACCCTTCGTCGCACAAATGAGGCTTTGTCGTCCAAGATCTGAAACGTGGATTCATCAGAAAAGCACACCTGAATACAAATGTTTCAAAAAATGTTGGTCTTTCATTAATCTAAAGAAAATCAAGAAATAAAGCAGAAAATGACATGTTTAAGAAATAAATACCTTTCTCCAATTATCTGTTGTCATGTCATTGCGGTGTTTTATAGCCCATTTCAGTCTTTTATCCTTCATGGCAGGCGTTAATTTTGTTTTTTTCGCAGGACGGTAACACTTAAAGCCTAACTCATCTAAGCGTCTCCTGACTGTGCGATAACTAATATTAATTCCAGCATCTTTAATCAATATTGTGATTATTTTTCTGGGTTTCTTTCTATTCTCCAAGCAAATATTTCTAATAAATATCTCTGATCTTGGAGTTGTAAGGCGTTTTCCTTTACAGTTTTTACGGAGTGTGGATATAGGGTTTTCGCCATTTTTTATTTTTGATGCTATTCTTTGCACAGTCTGCCTAGAAACGCCAATTCTTCTTGAAATTTCTCGTTGAGAATAGTTAGTGTTGCTTAAAAGTGACATTATTTCACTTTTTTTACAAACATTCACATCTTTTTTTTTCCTCCTTGTCAGAAACTTTAAAAAATTTAAAAGACAAATAAACACACTACAAAAATATGTAAAAGAAAATTAAAAAAATTGAAATAATGTATATTTTTGGAAAAACTACTTTCAAAGAAGTCTTTCACTTAATAAAACACTTAAAAATTAAAATTTTGAAAAATAGTCGGTTACAAATAACGTTTGAAGAAAGATCCTTAACACACACACAACAAGCTTCGGCACTCTACAAATGGTAACTGAACACAATTTCACGGTTTTACTTGTCAAAATATGCAAAATACAGTGTTGCTAGCAACAATATAGTGTTGCCTGCACAATAATTTGTAATAATGTTGTAAATAATTATGAAAAATTGTGAATTTTACGTTTGAAAGGTGAATTAATGCTGACAATATAACAAAAAACGTGATGACCCTATTTCAATGGCCATCCACTGTAAGTTTTTTGTATCTGTATCATAAATATTGTAATAAATAACAAAAAAAAAAAAAAAAAAAAAAATGCTTCTTTTTGTATTAAAACCTGTATAAGTATTACACAAAGGAATCTGTATATACACAGTGAAAAAGTAAAAAAATTAAGAATAAATTGCCTAATAATTGGTAAACAAAGTCAATTACTAGGCAACGTAACTAAGACTCTAGAGTCAATAAGTAAGGCATTCATAAAAATTCCGAACTTTTTTATTAAATTGTTTATTTTCATTTGAATCTAAATCCATATGTTCATTGACTCGTTCAATATAAAGTCGTGCTTTTTCCAATTCTTTTTGATGATTTTTTTGTGAACTTTTTGCTCACCTTAGAAAATATTAAAATATAACAAGTTGCTTGTTTCTGTAAAAGCAAGTCTTGTATTGTAAATCCTTTTATAAAAAAAGGATTTTAAAAATTAATTTACTTCATAATTCCATACTTCTGAAATATTAATATTATTATTAATAATATTAATAATATGTTTCTACTCTGATATAAAGTTTGATACATATTTATGCTTTTTTAAAAATAACTTTAAAAACTTTGTTTCAAGCCCCAGACTCTTTGAACTGAAATATAAAAGTTAACACTTTGCTGGTCCAAGAAAGTCATAAAAGTAGAAAATTCTGATTCATTAACTATAAATTCATTAGCTATAAATTTCTATTTTTCATGTTCATACAATGAAGGACTTAATGATGCAGAAAGTCAACAATAAAATCATGGCTATTTTTAAAATTAAAACCAACAACGTTGCATTCTATATGTATATTAGAACTAATGGAGAGATTATAATTTCTTTTTCATAACGATTATTCATTCTATTTGCATTTATGATAGCTTTCAAGCCAAAAAGAATGAAAATAGTATTTTTTATTTTTTTTTTGCAAGAAAATCCACAACATGTAAACTTTTTGTTTAATTATATAATTTTGTAAACTGAGAATAAACTCCAACAGCAGTGTTTTATTGCACTTTAACGCACATTTTATACTTAATTGGTATTAAATTCTATGGATTTTTTGTCAGCATTTCGATCCCAGTAAGCTTTGCGAAAAGTTTATTTAATTTTTGATTCCTCAAAAAAGTTTAGGTTTTGGATTAAAAATATGTTGCAACAGTCGCAAGTAGAAGTTTTCATTTCCTACATTTTGTAAAAGTTTAATTGAAAAACAAGAGCTTGGTAAAAACAAAGTACGAGTACCCAGAAACCAGGGTCGTCTTAAAGAGATCTTGCATGAGGTTATTGTATGTATTTTTTTCCAACTAACGACTCCCAAAAAAAAAAGATTGTTGGTTTTTGAAATTAGCCAACTCAGGTATAAAACTTATTATTTAAATGCTAAAAGTACAAATGTGCCACTTTAACCAAACTGTTTTTAGTTTGTTGTGCTATCTTATCTTGTGCTTGCCACACAAGATAAGGAAACACAAGGATTTCAAAGCTTTTCTGTTTGAATTATTAAATCTTTTTTACGAACATAGGCACCTTTGGACTGATAATAATATTGATGAACTGGCAACTATGAGATTCTTTTTGCTGTAAATTTTTTTGTTCTCAAAAATTCATAAACTTAAAATTTTATGAAATTTTATCGCATGAAAGGTTTGATGAGCGTGACGAAATACTTTTAATAATCCATCAACTGATCAAATTTAAACTTTTTCCCCTGGTTTAAGCTTTCAAATCTTAGATCTTGAGTCCTTGAGTGCTTTTTTGACAAGAAAACGGAAAACAAAAAAAAAAGTGAAACTCGTGCAAATCCCAAAAAACTTTTTTTAACACTTTTTTCCGATAATATGATTGTCAATTCATTTTGGAATGATAATATTAGTAAAACATCAATACAATTAATTATATGTATATTAAGCGTCATTATAAAAAAAATTTGAAAGTATTTCTCGAGCTATCGAATTATAAATACATTGTATTTCTGTAAATTTTTTTTATTTTATAGAGTGCTTTATCAATAAAGAATCATCTGAAATAATTATTATTATCAAATTAACAAAACTTCAACTAATACCAAAAGTTAAATTACAGAAATTCATAAATTTTTTAACGACTATAGTATGTCACACATTTGTGGATTATGTTGACGCTTCTGCTTTTTAAAATTATTTTTTAAAGGGTAATTGTTTTTTTTGTTCGTTTCCGAGCTCACTTCTTTTTAGAGTTTTTCAAGAAAAACTTATTTTCATGCCGGCATTTAGAAATCAATTCCGATTTTTTATTTAATAAACATTACGAAATAAAAATAATAAATATTCATTTTTTAGAAAAACAATTGTACGCAGGTTTTTTAAAATGGACCAATTCGATATAAAACCATCACTTTTTTTATCTTTCAATTCCCACATGTATGTTGTCAGCATGGTGTTTTTCAAATATTTTTTTATTTTTAAAGGATTGTATGCATGTCTCTTTGGCAAGATCGGCAAAAAGTTTTTTGCATTCACCCTCTGCTAAGCCAATATATTTTTATTAAGTAGGTTCTTAGAAAAATAAAACACATTTGTAAAAACTTCGTTTTTTTGATAAACATTTTATTGGTTATTATCACGTTTTTTTATTTTAATTTTATTTAAAATAAAATAACCAAAAAGCATAATTTCAAAATGTTGTAAACTAAAATAAATTAGCAATAAATGTCGACACCTTTGTTATATATCAAACTTGAAAGTTTGCATAATTTTGAAAATTTCGACTCCCACCATGTCCTTGGTAGTACCGCGCTCAACTTATTTCTCCGCGCAGCGGCCTTGTTTATCAAGGTTTATATTTCGGAGTTATAGAGAGGAGGGTTGTAACCATAATTAAATAAAACCTCCTCAACTGTAGTGGCCTTCATGACCTTAGGGAGTTGAATTGAAATTAAAAAAAAAGTTATAAATTAAAATTAAATTAGTCATAAATGTCTTGCACTTTTGTTATAAACTAAAATTAAAAGTTTACATAACTTCAAAATATAATAAATTAACAATAAATTTCTCGGACCTTTGGTTCGAGATGGATTATATCTTATATTGAACCGCATTTGGCAGTAAAAGTTATTAACGGACTAAACTTTTTCTTTCAGCATGCAAGATGGTTCGCTACATCTAACATATTATTGCAATATTCTGTTTGCAGTGATCACTCACCTGGAATGGTTAATTTTTCAAGGATTTTGGTTTGCCAAACCAGATGAACAATAACCTGAAGATACTGCTGTGAAAATATCTCAATTTTCTCTCTTCTTAAATCTGCTACAGCATGGGGCTCTCAGTGGCTGGTAAATTTTAACTCAGATAAAACTAAACTTTTTCAGCTAATTGTTTCGCAACAATGTTGCTTCTTTTTCTCTTTCCTATTCCAAAAGGGAGCAAATTCCAAAATTCTTTGAAATTTGCTGCTTTCATCTTGTTTTCCTCATTCATTTAATTTACAATCTTTTAAGTTGTCTGTTAACCGTTATCTTGCTTTGCAAATATGGTCTTTTCTCTTTCAATAACTTCTAACTCTAATAGTGGTTTATTGCAGCCTTGTTAGAAATGAAAATGTTTAAAAAATAAAAAAATAGAAAATAAATATATCAAGTAAGTATTTGTGGTCAGAACTAAGAGATTTTTTATCCATTTTTGGAATTGTGGCACTGAAAGAAACGTAGTTAATTATTGATCCAAACCACTCATAAGTTCCTGACGTAGGCCCATCAAGTTTTATATTTAGATGCCATAAAGGCAGTCTATTAGCATATATTTGAAAGAAAAACCAGTTTACAGGTCTTTTTAGTTCTATTTGAATAAATCAGTAGTGTCATTTAGATGCCACTGATTTATTCAATATAGAACTAAAAAGATCTGTCATTCATCATTAACTTTAGTATCGACCAAAAAATACAATGGTATCATCATTGCCGGTGATTTCAATTTCCCAGACATTATTTGGACTTCCAATTAAGTCTTTTTCTCTAGTAAAATTGGTCTCGGTTCTTCATTTGTCTCTCTTTTTTAAGATCTTTGGGTTTGAAAGTAGGTACAGTGATGATTTGGTCATCTTCACCAAATCATCACTGTACCTACTTTCAAACCTGTTAATCGTCCTATGACAAACACTCTTGATCTCATCTTATGTGACTCTCCATATCGTGCTAGCGAAATCAACATCGGTCCTCCACTCGGTTTGTCTGATCAATATCATTGCTTTATCACCTGGCATTATCTCTTATTTGTCTTGCTCTAGGCTTGTAACGTCAGTTCAAAATGAAAAATCACATCCCTGGTTGGGGAATATAGAGAACCTAAAAAGTTTGTTAAAAAGTTGTTCTTTTCTGAAATCCTTTAAAGTTGCCCTTGCCAATGATAAGCGTAACCTTAAAAGACTGTTTTCATACATAGTTAGTAAACGCTCAGTAATAAATCAGATCTCATCTATGCAAATCACCAATTCCAGTGAGATTATTAGCTCTTACAAAATTACAATAGCTAACTCACTTAACAATCAATTTCAATCAGTTTTCAGCGAGGAGCCATCCAATAACAATTTTCCTGGTTTAAATTGTAGAACTAACACAATCCTCAATAACATATCTTGATACTCTGGCCACTTTAATGGAACTCTCAGCACTAGATATATCTAAATCACTAGGTGTAGACAATGTCAGTCCTCTCGTTTTAAATTTTGTTCTCCCTCAATGTATTCAATTATTTTGTTCTCCCTCAATGTATTCAATTATTTCAAAAGTCATTTGACAATGGTGAAATTCCAAGCTCATGGTCCAAAGCTAATGTTACACCTTTATTTAAGAAGGGCTCCAGAATCGACCCATCAAACTACAGACCAATATCCATCACCTCGATTTCGTGTAAAATATTGGAGAAACTAGTTAAGAAGGCAATCATGCAGCATCTAAAATCAAACAATCTTTTATCAAATAGTCAACATGGATTTTTAGAGAAAAAAGCATGCATTACTAATCTCCTTGAAACAATCGACTTCTTGATTAGAAATATAGCCTTAAAGCTTCCAGTTGAGGTTGTATTTCTGGATTTTTCTAAAGCTTTTGATAAAGTCCCACATCAACAAATGCTTTACATATTAAAAATGTACGGAATCGAAGACAATCTTCTTAATTGGATAAAAGCTTTTCTACTCAACAGGTCTCAACGAGTCATCCTTGGTAACACTTAATCGAATTGTTTAGCTGTGACATGTGGAGTTCCGCAAGGATCAGTCTTGGGTCCAATATTATTTGTCATTTTCATCAATGACCTGCCGGATGTAATAAACAAAGAAAACAGTTGTGTGATCTACGTTAATTACACTGAAATCCTAAGCATTATCAACTCACTTGCTGCTCAACTTCAACTCCAATCAGATGTTGACCAAATTGTTCAATGGACTAAATCTTGACTCATGGAGCTAAACGCAAAGAAATGCAAGGTCATGCACTTCGGCCAAAAAAATTAACTCCTTTCAAGTACTCAATGGAGGAATTAGGCCCTTGTTCAATAAAGACTCAAACTACATTGGAAGCAACCACTTCTGAGCGTGACTTGGGAATTCAAATTACCAATGATCTTAAAGTAGAAACCCAATCCATCATTGCCTCGTGTAAAACAAATCAAATGATAGGCATCCTAAAACACACTTTCCAACCTCGTGATGCTTCTTTATAGAAACAACTCTACTCCGCCTACATCCGTCCTTTACTTGAGTTTGCAATTCCAGCTTGAAACCCTCATTTAGTAAAGGATGAACAAACTATTGAATTAACAGCGCAGAGCCACAAAAGTACCAGACAAACTGAAAAAGTTAGACTACAAGTCCAGATTTTATACAACTTGGCCTATCTTCTCTAGTTGAACGTCGTAAACAAGGTGACCTCATCCAAAAATATAAATTAATAATAACATCAACATAGTCAACTGGTATTTTTCCCTTATCACAATTCCACCAAGAGCAAATTACAGAGAAGACTTCACCGTGAAAAGTACAGCAACAAAATATCTCGTTTCCACTTTTTTAACAATTGCATTGCCAATGCATGGAACATGTTACCAGATAAAGTAATCGGTTCTCCAACTGTCAACAGTTTTAAAGCGAGCCTCGATAAGCTCTAATGTTACTTAAGAGGCAAGGCCGAGTTTAAATGAACAGAGCCCTAAATTGTACTAGGAAAATGGCTATAACTCATTTAGGTACACATATTGTTTTTTTAGTTTAGCCAAAATACAAAAAGATTTATTTTCATTTTCATTCTCAAGTGTTCTACTACTTAGTTGTTATTCTTGAATAAGTTTATATGTTTTGTACGTTGATAATTTGTGTAACTTGATTATATTATTAATTTTACAACTTTTTTTATCCCAGATGCCTTTGCTGATGAACTAATTGCTTGTAGTATAATGAAGAACTATAAAAAAAACAAAAAATGGTGTATGGGTCAGTGATATTGCAACAGAAAGAGTTTTTATTCATGATGAAACACCACAGTTTGTCAACTACGGTGTAGATGGTACTGCCACTGGGTTAGTTTATGCTGGCAAAGGAGAGACATGTAAAAAAATAGTTCGCGAAAACAGAGAATCCATAACTATAAACCCATTTGTTTCATTATCAGGTGAGCCAAATAAATAACTTTTTACAACTAAAGTTATGGCTTTTAAAACTTTATATTTTAAAAAAGTGAAATATAATATTTATACTTTTAGGAGAGGTTTCATTTTCTCAGGTAATATTTGCTGGCAAAGGCATAACGAGCCAGATGACACCACAAAAAGCTGTCAGTAGCATCAAAAATTTGATCATCTCCACGACAGAGAGTGGTTCGCAAGATAGCTGTTCATTATTGGCTGCGTATAAGAAACTTGATAAACATCTTACCGAACAAGGAATAGAGCGACCAGTTGTGCTTCTATCAGATGTTCATTCGTCGCGGTTTGACTTTAAGGTTCTTAATTTTTTGAGTGAAAAGCAAATCTATTTATTTGTGTCTCCACCTGATACTACTGGAGTCACACAGCTACTAGACCAAGCACAAAACCAACAGCTCCGTCGTTATTATAATAACACACGAAATGAGCTCTTTTCCTCTTTCCAGACAATAAATAATGAACATCATGGAACAATGTGGAACAATTGGGCATCCGCTGCCAATATCGTAGCAGCTGCTAAGAGAGTTGGTATAAGTAAGAATGGTCTTAATGTTGATGATATGCAACAGAATAAATTTAAACAAGCAGCTCTTCTTATTGGTAAAACTGATGATGTTTCTCTCCCATCTTCTACTCCTAAAAAAACAAGAAGTGTGACCTCAAAAGACGGACCCTTAGCAACAACTCCAAGATCACAATCCAAAGTCGCCCAAACAAAAGGAAGGTATGGTTCAGCCAAATATTGGAAATCAATGTATGAAATGTCACAATCATTCATTGAGGAATCATATGAGAAAAGCCTCAATTTAGCAAAAGTGCCTGGTTTACTTTCAGTAAACCGGGTTAAACCCAAGGAGGTTAATCAAACAAAAACAACAAGGGTCACTAATGTGCATGGATTTATGGAGGCTTAAGATGTGCTTTCAAAAGTGGCTTCTCTCGAAGGAGAAAAACAGAAAAAAAAACGCGATTCAGAGGAGAAAAAGAAACAAAAGCTCCAAGAAAAAAGACTGTTTTATTATTACAAACTCCAATGCTCTTGTGTAGAAGAATGTCTTGAAAAATCTTTAAAAGAGTGTTCGCAATGTCATTCAATTCTTAAATCTGTATGCACTAAATGGCCTGTCGCATTGATAACAAAAAGCCGACAAATTTCTCCCTGCATCTGCAGCATCATTCTCTGATTCTTTAAAAAAAACACTGTATTTTGGTTCTGATATAAATATTTTAAATCATAATAACTCAGAGATGATTTTTTTAGATGAAATGTTTGTTTATTGCATGTCTCTTTTTCAGAATATTTTATGCTATTCAAATTTTTTTTGTCGTTTTATTTTATTCAAAAAATATTTATTGCTGTTATTAAAGCTGTTATTGTATTAAATCTATACTTTTCTTATCATTTTTAATATTTCCTATTATTCAAAGTATACATTGTTATTGTATTAAAAGCCAGATTTCCTATTTTAAAGCTAGTGACCCCTTAAAAACTACATCCATAGCACTGCAAAACAAATACAAAATAAACATCTTTAAGAGTTTGTAAATTAGTTAATATTACATTGCACACTAAAAAAAAAAGGTAGAAATTTCTACCTTAGGGTAGGATATGTGATATACCCTTAGTAAGGTATAATTTTCTACCTTTTAGGGTAGAAAATTATATTAAAAACAATTATTTCTCATACAATTTTCTAACTTAAAGGTATAATTTTTTACCTTATAAGGTAGAAAATTATACCTTACTAAGGGTATATCACATATCCTACCTTAACTAAAAATTTCTACCTTTAATTTTTAGTGTGTGGTAGATTAGAACAAGTATAACATTATCTAGAAATAAGATAATTGCAAACTTAAAATTAAATTATTAAACAGTAGGAGGTCATAATGCATAAATGAAACCATTTTTAATACTAAAAATTTGATTTGCATTCTCTTTTTGAGGATTTTAAAATTGTAAAAGAGGTAAATTTTTAATTAATGTGTCATCTAGGATGTTTAGAGATACTGATTCAATCATTGTTTAATAATTTCATTGATATTCTTGGAACCCAGAGCTGAAAGTTTATACGTGTAGTGTTTAAGGGGGTATGTGTTTTTCAGGGAATTCTACCTGTAATCTGACAATCTATGTATTTTGTCCATTATTTTTACTTTTGTTGTTACTAATATACACTACTACTACTATACTACGATATATATATATATATATATATATAATATATATATATATATATATATATATATATATATATATATATATATATATATATATATATACATACATATATATATATATATATATATATATATATATATATATATATATATATATATATATATATATATATATATATATATATATATATATATATATATATATAATAACAAACACGCGCGCACACACACACACTACATCAATATATTGCCATCATTTCGCCGTAATCAAATAAAATTTAAAAGTTTCCATTTTTTCCGGTGTTCATTTTGTTTTTAAACAAAAAAGATTACGTTTTATTAGGCCGCATTTATTGTGCATTAAAGCTTTTCCGATTCCCTTTCTCTCATTTATTCAACTCATTCATTGCTCAGAAAAATAAGTAGTCAAATAAAAATCCACTACTTAAATTCCTTTGAAACAACAATAGCAAATATTTCATTTAAATTTTTTTAAATTTTATTAATTAATCAAGTTGTTTTTCTGTCATTGCTCAAAATACAAATTTTGTAGACAGGGTGATTGTTACTTTGTTGTCTCAGACAGATAACTTTTCCTGTAAATATGACGTCATTGATATTATTAGATATATAGTAATTGCATAACTCACGCTTGTTTATGGTCTATTCATTTAAGAATAAAAACTATGACCTTTAAATTAAGTTATAAAAAATTTTGTAGTAAGGGTGAAAGATTGTTTATTTTGAATTATTTTTGCTTTAATTTCTTGTGATTTCCACAATTGATTGTTATTGACTTATTTGCTACAAATCTAATAAAAGTTTTAAGATGTTAATATTCAACACACCTACAATAATAATAATAATAATAACAATAATAACAATATTATACATGTATATATTAATATGTACGTATGCACAGATATAATATATATAATATTTTATACCAGTATTTACTATTTATAAATACTATTATTTTATACCAAAATATATTATACTAATATATTATATATATATATATATATATATATATATATATATATATATATATATATATATATATATATTTATATATATTTATATGTATAATTATATATATATATATATATATATATATATATATACACATATATATAAATAAATAATATATCTATAATACATATATATAATATATATATATATATATATATATATATATATATATATACATATATATATATATATATATATATATATATATATATATATATATATATATATGTTTATTGTGGATAATAATAATAATAATATATATATATATATATATATATATATATGTATATATATATATATATATATATATATATATATATATATATATTATATATAAATATAGATATATATATTATATAAATAAATTGATTTTAATAAAAAAGGCAGCGTATAACAATTTTGTTAAATATATTTTAGATATAATAATATATTTACAATATTTCGTTGACCTATTGTGGTCAGCGTCATCAGGTAATCATCAGGTAATTATTACCTGACGATTACCTGATGACGCTGACCACATATAGTATAATCATCAGGTAATTATTACCTGATGATTACCTGATATGTAATCATCAGGTAATAATTACCTGATGATTATACGCTGCCTTTTTTATTAAAATCAATTTATTTATATACATATCGTATAACAAGATATGTATATAATACATATACATATCATATAACAAGATATTTTAAAGATATATTATATATAAATATATATATATATATAATTATACACAATATACATACATATATATATATATATATATATATATATATATATATATATATATATATATATATATATATATATATGTATATATATATATATATATATATATAGCTTACCATACACCTTGATTTGATCGGTATTGTCTCATATTGTCTCAGTTTTATACCAATTATTCCAGTGTCACAATGGTTTTCATTTTGTCCCATTTTCATCTTTGTTGACTTTATTAGTGTATATAAAATTGTTTTTATTTAAAATAGCAAAAAGCAGTTGTAATTTACAAATTATTTCCAAAAAGATTACCATTTCATAAAAATAGTGATAACAATTTATTGAACATTTTTTTTTCAATAATTAATAATAATTTTTTTTTCAGCTAATTATTATCGTAACAATCTAGATCTTTTTATATTTATGAATGGTAATGTCCTCAATGAATCATCTACCCATCGCCTTCTAGGATTAACTCTTACTTCCGATCTTTTTTGCAAAGCAAATATTAAATCCAACGCAAAATTATCATCTGCTAAGGTTGCATCTCTTTACAAATAGAGTGCTCAATGTTCTTAAAGAACAGAGCAATAATGAATTAGTAAAAACACTTAACTTTTATCTTCAACATTATGTTTCACCATCAGTAGGTTCATCAGGAAGCCTTCCTGATGAACCTACTGATAACATAATGTTGAAGATAAAAGTTAGATAAGTGTTTTTATTAATTTATATATATATATATATATATATATATATATATATATATATATTATATATATATATATATATATATATATATATATATATATATAATATTTTATATATATATATATATATATATATATATATATATATATATATATATATATATATATATATATATATATATATATATATATATGCATATATTAAATGTTGAACTTTTGGTATCTCCAGTTTTCTGTATAAAAAACAGATGAGCTTTGGTTTGAAAGTAGCTGAAAAGTCATTAGTTTTATTTAGTCTTTGAAAAAGATCACCCACCATGTCCCTTGATTACACACTGGCTCGATATATCAGTGAATTTTTTTTTCTTCAAAATTATATCAACTTCAAATTTTTACCAATTCAAAAGAACCAGAATATTGAAGTGATTTCAAAATTAATCTTATCTATTAAATTTTTTTTAACAAAAAAATTTGCAAACAAAAATTCATACAAAACAACCTTTTCAATTAAAGAATTAAAAAAAAAAAGTTAAAAATTTTTGTTTTTTGTAGATAAAGTTTAACCCATTTGGGACCAAATTATTTTTTTGCAAATTTTTTTAATTTTTTATTATAATCCACGTATGTGAACAGAGGAAAAAATATATTTTCTCAAAGCAAGAATATTTATAATGTCTTTGGATGATATAAATAAATGTTCCCATTTGGGAATTCTGGTCTTTATAGCAAGTTAATAAAATTAACAGAATTAGCAAAACATCAAACTTTTAATTGTTCCCATTTGGAAACACTGGATTGATATGGGTTAAGCAATTCGTTTTTATTTGAAACCAAATACTTGATATACTTTTGAAAAAAAAAATTCACTTATATATGGGAGCCAGTGTGTAATTAAAGGACATGGTGGGTGATCTTTTTCAAAAACTAAATAAAACTAATGACTTTTCAGTTATTTTCAAACCAAAGCTCATCTGTTTTTTATACAGAAAACTGGAGATACCAAAAGTTCAACATTCTAATATATGCATATATATATATATATATATATATATATATATATATATATATATATATATATATATATATATATATATATATATATATATATATATATATTAAATATATATATTAAATGTATATATTAAATATATATATATATATATATATATATATATATATATACATATATATATGTATTTGTGTGTATGTATGTATGTATGTATGTATATACGTACATACATACATACATACATACATACATACATACATACATACATACATACATACATACATACATACATACATACGTACATACATACATACATACAATAATATGTGTTATACTACTATTATGAATTAATAATAATAGTATAACCATAGGTGATTCTAAGAATAAAATGAAGGGAGGGGGTGGAGAATCAATAAGTATAAGTTTACTAGGCTGATTTAAGTCAAATACCCGACTAGATGACTATATACGTAAAAAAACTGACTATAACTTGAAAATCACCTTCTTTGAGCAGTGGAATACCTCTCCTCCCACACACACCCCCTGTAAAATTGCCTCTGAGTATAACAAAAAATTCATGTGCTATTAATTTAATAGTGTATGGGTTTTCTAAAGAAATCTTATTTCATCTAATAATCTACATGCACTTTATTTTTTTATTTATATTAGTAATTAATTGTTTAAATTTTGTCATATCTTCCCTTTTATCTTTAGTGTTATTTTATATTAAATATGGAATATCTGGTACAAATAAGAATGGACAATGAAAGTTTTGTTAGTGTTGACTTAAATGACAATAAGAAGTGTGAAATATGTCATCAAATAACAAACGAACAAATTGTTTCTGTAATTTTAAATGATGAATTTACTACATTTGAAGGTTCCCAATCGAAACATATTGGTTGTGTTACAATGGCTCATCATTATTGTTTAAAGAAATGGGCTGACATTATTGAACGTAATTTAAAAAGTAGTTATAAAATAAAAAGTAATCAAAATATTTATAATGATAAGTGCAATATTGCTTCAGTTAAAAATTATATAACAGAAAATAAGACTATTTGTCAAACTGAATGTGTTAAACAATCAAATCAATTCTCTCTCAAAACTTCTAAAAGTCTTTACAAAAATTATACAAATGAAGCCAATGAAAATATATCAAGAAATAATTACAAAAAAGAATGTGAGTAGTTTTTTTATATTTTTTAATTGTTGGTTACAAGTACCAGTATGAGCAAATACATATTAAGGGCATTTTTGAAAATAGGAAACTGCTATTTATGTTATAAATACTGCCAGGGGAGTAAATTAAAGTTTTTAATTCAGATTAGTTATACATTCTTGGTTAGGTTAAAATTAATATTTTTTTTTTAGTAATCAAAATGAACTGCACCCAATTAAATCATCTTTTAAAAGAATTAGTTAGTCTAGTAGAAGGTTAGTTTTTTTTTACTTTCACTAATATTATTGTTATTGTTGATTTTATTATTATTACTATTGTTAATATTGTTTCTGTTGTTGTTAATATTATATGGAAATGCTATCGCTCTCGACATCTTAAAAGCCTTTGATAAAGTTTGGCATGATACTCTTCTCTATAAGCTCTCTTCTAACTTCAGGGATAATCACATAGAAATTCTCACATCCAAGGTGTTGTTTGCTGATGATGCTTTTGTTGCTTATAATGCCATTGATGCTGATGATGCCATTGTTTGCTGATGATGCTACCATTTGTTCTTGTCTTGGTAAGAAGTCAACACTCTCTGATTGCTTGGAGGGGGCATTTAAGCTTGAAAGGGAGCTCATTTCTGCTTTAAGGCTATAAGTTGCTGGTGAACTTTATCTCAATAAAAGAGATATAATTTTTTTTCAGCTAATTATTATCGTAACAATCTAGATCTTTCTATATTTATGAATGGTAATGTCCTCGATGAATCATCTACCCATCGCCTTCTAGGATTAACTCTTACTTCCGATCTTTCTTGCAAACCATATATTAAATCCTACGAAAAATTATCATCTGCTATGGTTGCATCTCTTTACTGTGCTCATCACTTTCTTACTCTGGATTCTATTCTTTATCTCTATAAATCTCAAATTTGTCGTTGTATGGAATGTTGCCATATCTGTTGCCAAATCTGGAGTGGATTGTCCAATGATGCCCCTTCTTTTTTTGACAAGGTGCAAAAACATATTGTAAACATAGATGGACATGCTCTTGCAGCCAACCTTTAAACATTGTCACATTGTCATAATGTTGCTTCTCTTTCTCTTTTCTATTAATAGTATAACGGATGCTGCTCTAAAGAGCTAGTGTCTCTTGTGCCATCTCTTATCACAACTTGTTATTACAATTTTACTTGTGTTCTCTCTTATCACAACTTCAACCTGTCAGAAAAGTCATCTACTTTATCATTGGTTATGTTTGCATCACTGTCAGTACTCTTATCTTTGTCATCATTGTCACTTTTACTTCTATTCTTATTCTTGTATATTCTTTCCAAGCTTTTTTTAGTGATTATTTTTTTAAAAAACGACTTTTACACCCATTTGAATGCCATGCTTAATGCAAAGCTGTTGGTCACAATTGCTTAAAGGTCCCGCTTCATTATTAAACACATTATGGAAGCTACTTCAGTAGTAATGCACCCAATGTCTTCATCATAATCCAGCTTAAACTGTGTAAACTTTTTTTGAAACTAACTCAATGCATTTTTTAGACAGTGTACTAACAACTCTAGCTTCAAGACTCCAAAATTTGTCCCCTATGATTGTTCACATTTGCACACGCCTGCAATTTTATGTCTACCTATCAAATGTTTGACTGAATCTTATCCCTTACAATCGGAGGTCAGTGATACAGCCATATCTTTGTTTGTGTTTGCATATTTTTCTAACATATTTTGAATTGTTGTGACTAAAGAGCAGTCTGCTGAGGGCAGTCAATCTAGAAAAAAACTGCTGGCACAGCTAGTCAATTTAATTTTAATAAAAAAATATTAGTAATAAAAGTTTTATTGTTTTTATGATGGAAACAGAGCCAATAAAAACAAAGCCAATGACAATAATACATTTTTAGGCAATTTTTTCTTTTGCAGTTGATTTCATGATTTTTTATTAGATGTGTATGGATTCCAGTTGTGTTACCATCCTTTATTTTATCTTTTTGTTGCATTTCTTACATTTTGCAATTTGATTTTATCATGAATTTTTGTCAACTTGGGCGCTTGTGCTGAATTCTTTGACGTGCTGAATTTTTTGGACATGTTGTTTGTTTCTGTATATTTAAGTGACATAAATCTATCTATTTTACAGCATAATATGCATTATAATCTATTTTCTAGAGTTATAAAGACATAATTGAGAGTTTAAAACGTGTGTTTAAAAAGATAAATGTCTCAGTTTAAGACATTTTTTATTTTGTCTTAGTTTGAAATGTTATATATGTCTCAACTATTCAAGACAAAAGTATCAACTTAAGACATTTGCCTTTTTAAACACTAGTTAAATAATAAAAGAGGCAAAAAGACATTTGGACAAGAACGATTGTAATTGATCATAAATTTTGTAATTTTAATCTGACATAAACAGTCATGCCAAACCATTTAAATTCCTGCATTCACCAATATATTTTGAAAAATCTACTCTATTTTCATTTAAACAAGCAATGCTTTATTATTATTACAGTTTTTTAAACAGAATTAAAAATTGAGTTTTAATTTTTTTTTATATTTCCAACATGAAAATATTAGTATTGAACCAACCCAATACCGTTATTTTAGTGCTTAAAAATGGTCAGAATTACCATTATTTCTGTATATAGTATAGTATAGTACTACTGGTATTGGATGCACTAACTACTGCAAAATACAGTAGTAGTGTAGTGGTACGTTGCCTGCTTTGTAAGTAAGAAGTTCTAAGTTTGAGCTCCAACATGTCCCTGGTAGTGCTTTTAACTTGTTTCAACTTGGCTAAGGCCTATGGCCTCACCTGCTCTATATGAAGCAGGTGGTACAAGTAATCTAGCACAATCCAGTAGAGTGGCCTAACCAGACAATACTTTTAAATATAGTAGTTTTTTTTCCTTCCTATAGTTTTCAACAGTTTGTCTTTAAATGGCAAGTAGTTTTTGACAACAGAATTTACATAATAATTATAATAATTATAATAATTATAATATTTACAAAATAAAAGACTGTACAAACAACATTTAAGACAACATATGAAATCTAAAGAACCTTTTCCTTTCAGTATCTTTAGCAAAAAGTTCAAAACTTTTTCCACTCCGAGAAGCAATAGATATTGCGATCAATATTATTATAAATAACAATACTTATTTCAAAATCAGCAAAAGTAATTTTTAAAAACCTCAAATAAAATGTTTCTCAAATAAGGATGTTGCTATGTTTTCCCCATTAACACCTGTACTTTCCATTTTGTCTTTGGTAATTTGGAAGTTTAGTTGAGTAAAAACTAGTGTTTTTTAATATGTAGGTGACATCTTTTTTTTTTGCAGATTTTCTTATGGAAAGAATATTTGTTCTTGAAGTTCATCAATTAGTACTCCTCAAATTATTTTATCTCTTTCACTATAAAATAGGAAAAAAAAACTCAATAGTATATTTTTTTGACATAGCCCCAAGTAAAAAGAGTTCCACAATTTCAACTGTGCTTCATAAGTTCTACATACACAATTTATATCAGCTATCTTCGTTTTTATATAAAGTTAGGTCTGTAGACTGTAAAGGAAATGTTCCTTTGTAGTCTGTAAACCTAACAAATTCTGGGTTTTTTTTGTCTGAGCTAACATTGAAGATTACAATTATTAAGACATAAGTCAGTTACTATATGATTGGTTCACTTCACTGGAATTTTCTAACTTTTCCATTGGTTTTGAAATATGCAAAATATACAAAAATTCTAACAATATACAACTTACCATTTAATTTCAAAAATTTCTTTTTGGTGTCACCCCTATCTGTCAAGTGAAGATAGTGTCACCCGGTTCAGTCTGCTACCCCCACACCTCCTAGCGATGCCACTGCCCATGAGAGGAAAGCTTAAAAATTCACATTTATAAGTCAAGTGTCAATGAAGATTAGGGTTTGGTTAGAGTGTAATGATTTAGATAATAGTTTACTAGCATATAGAAAGTTAGCATTTCTAAGAAAGAAAGGTAGAGGTAGAAAAACTCAGAGAGAGTGTGTTACAATTGACATGAAAAGGCTTCAGTTGAGGAAAGAAAGCATTCAAGATTATGTGAGATCATTGGAGAAATGGCATTATGAGAAATGTTCAACCTGTGCAAGCATCTCAACAAGAACGCTAAAATGATGGTGACGATGATGATGATGATGATGATGATGATGATGATGATGATGATGATGATGATGATGATGATGATGATGATGATGATGATGATGATGATGATGATGATGATGATGATGATGATGATGATGATGATGATGATGATGATGATGATGATGATGATGATGATGATGATGATGATGATGATGATGATGATGATGATGATGATGATGATGATGATGATGATGATGATGATGATGATGATGATGGTGATGGTGATGGTGATGGTGATGGTGATGGTGATGGTGATGATGATGATGATGATGATGATGATGATGATGATGATGATGGTGGTGGTGGTGATGATGATTATGTTTCATCTGTACCTAAAAGTTGTTTCACTGATAATAATGCCAAGTGTTTTTTGATTTTTGATTCTGCTTTAAAAGTTATACTTAAAGCTTAATGTAAGTATGCATGTTGGGTATGTATCAACATTTGTAAATCACCTTACAATGGTACTCACCATTTAGTTTATGAAGTTTATTTTATTGTCTGTAGAAAACAAGTAATCAATTTTGTGCTTTTTCTTATTTTCTATTTTTGCTATATTATATTGTATTATAATGTTTTTTGCTATATTACCATATTTAAACAATCAGGGAGACCAGGTCTAGTTGGCAGCAGGGGCAAGTTGGCGCAATGCATTTATCTTCAGAGTTTTTATTTTCAGAAAGTGCCATAAATTACATAGAATGTCTACAATAATGAAATCTCATCTTTCAATGTAGTAATGTAAGGGTTCAACCATGCTCATAGGAGATATTAGGATATATGTGTTTTTTGAACAAAAGTATAACTTTTTGAGCGTCACCTTCTTTTTTCTTAATGTGTAAAGTTGTAAGAGTTGCCATTTTTAAGGATCTGACAGACTGTTATTGAAAAAAGCCTTTTGGAGTAAGTTGGAAAAATTTTTACAGGGAAAGTATTATTATTTACTATGGGGAAAAAGAGTTTTTATAAAAAAAAAAAATTTTTTAATTTTTATTAATGTTGGGAAAATCTATAACAGAGATATTAACAAGTTTTACACTGTGTGTTAAAAAATTAGTTAAAATTAGTTATAAATAGTTATAAAATTGATGAAATGTTATATCTACAGTATAAATATATCTAATGTACTTTAATGTAGTCTTGTGGTCTATTGTTCTTTATAAATAACCTTGTAAATGACTTTATTATTAATGAAATTATTCTAAAAATGACTTTTAATAGGTTACAATTTAGGGTATTTTGAATGTGCTCTGACACCAAAAAAAGGTGGCGCTTCCATTCAAATTTTCTTTTGAGTAGTTTGTTTGATTCAAAGCAATTAGGTTGCACATGCAAAAGCTAAAAATATACTTTTTTTTTTTCATAGGGTTTCTGAAATTTTTAAATTGCATAAATGTTATGTTAAGTTTACAAAAACTTGTTTTATGTCATAGTAATTCTTGTTTATTTATTTTTTTCGATTTTATTTTTATTTGATAACATTCGAAGTTTTCTACTTTGAGTACTGTATATTTGTATGCAATGAAAAAATATTTATTTTAAATATTATATATTTTTTTTTTTTATTAAAGAATCTTCTATGATGCTCGTGAGCGAATTACAACTTAAAGATAAGCTAATTCAAGAAATTGGATGTCAATACTTGCTTATTTCTCAACTTATTGATTTAAGAAAAAGAGTGTAATTATCATAAGTCACCTTGGTTACAATTGTTTTATACTTTTAAGAGTCTTTATTTACTTTTTTTACCTTTTTTCTATTTTATAAAATATATTTTCTATTTTATAAAGTATATTATATATTTTATAAAATATATTATATATTTTTATAAAATATATATATTTTATTGAATATATTATATATTTATAAAATATTTTATATAAAATTTATTACATATTTTATAAAATATATTATACAAAATATATTTTATATTTTATAAAATATACATATATTTTTTGTATTTTATAAAATATAAAAAATATTAGTTTTTTATGGATTTTTAAACCTATTTATAATAGTAAAAAAAACATTTAAAAATTGTTTTTTGAGTTATATCAATTTAGCAAATTTTAATTATGTAATCAGAATTTATAACGACTTGTTGCTTATAACGACTTTTATACGTGAGCCGAACAGCTCTCTTTTTTGTTATTTATTTATTTGCTTATAAAATATGTTTGATAATATATGTTAATAATTTTTTAACTGCTTTTTTTATACTGGACCGTATTTAATACATTTAAAACATTTTTACGTTTTTAAAAATTGCGTTTCATGTGTGAACAGGGCAGTGTCGTGGGCATATTTTGAAACCCCAATTTTTGAAGAAAAAAAAGAAATGCGTCATCTGATTGGCTGATTAGAAAAAAAATTTTAAAAAATTACTTAATTTTTTTTTAGAACTTTACGCTTATTAATATGGGATTAATAAGCGTAAAGTTCTAAAAAAAAATTAAGTAATTTTTTAAAATTTTTTTTCTAATCAATATAAACTATATACATTACTAAGATATTTTAAGTTTGAAAATATTGCTTATTGGTTTGCTAGCCCAGGTAATTTGCAACATTCTCAAATTAAAAGCAATTGAAAGCAAAACCTGATTTGAATTTGGTATTTTATAGCAATAAAAGATTACAAAGCATTGTAGCATAACAAACTAAAAGAAAAAGTCTGACCTGATGTCAACACTTGTGTTTTGATACAGTAAATTTATTACCACAAGGAATAACTCTTAACTTAATGAAGTTAACCAAGTGTAAAAAGCTGGAAACAAAAAAAATTGCTAGCATACAAATTCATTTTGTTGGTTATTTCAATTTCAAAAGTTAATACATATAAAACACATGTTTGTTGATATATAGCTATTAACCTGAACAAAATTTTGGTCAGCGTATTCTATAATTGGTAAAAAATGTATACCCTCTAATAGCAGGCTGTTAAGTTGTCATTTTTTTTTTTTTTTTTCTTTTTTTTCCTTTCAAATTTCCATCTTTTTATTGCTCTTTTTTATTAATGTATTTAAAATGGTAAAAAATTCAATTAAATATGAAAAAATGACAAAAAAAAATCCGATGTAAAGAAAAAATAAATTTATATAAAATTTCACAAAAAATGAAAAAAATGACAACTTGATAGACTGTAATAGCAACTGATGGTAAATAATATTAAATAAAGCAACAATCTTTGATAAATCTTTAAATGTTTTAATTATTATTTATTATTATATTTTGATATGTTTATTATGCTTTTAATTTATTTTACATTATTTTACTCCTAAAGAAAAAAACACTTGAAAAAATGTATTCTGTATTTTGTAATTTTATAAATAGATTAATGATGTAATTTTTGGTATTTAATTTTTATGAAATTTTTGGTATACAATTTTTGTAATTATGTAATTAATGGTATAAAATGTTTATATCATTATGTAATTTTTGGTATAACCATTAAAATCAAGAGTGCTTATTTTGATTTCTGGGAATATCTCTTGTATAATAGTATAAAAATAAAGATGTGTCATGTTTTATTTTAAATTTTTATCGATAAGTTTTTTTAATAAAACTTGTTCTAATGAAGTTTTTTTTACAGTAAATGATATAACTCACCTTGGTTTGGTTAAATTTTTTGACGTTAGTACTTTTTGGTAGCTTGTAATATCAAAGCTTATATGTAACTGTACCGAAAAACTGTTCAGTTGAAAAACAAATAAATATCGCTTTTGTTAGATTTTGAAATTAATTAATGATATCCAATTGTCATCCTATTTATATGTAAATTAAAATACCCTTTCAACCTTTTTATAAATTTTCACAGTTTTTAAAGGTAAAATAGATGATTTTTTATTAAAGTTAAGTACTGAAGAATATTGATGTACTCCTAATCTATGACTCCTAATTAGCCTTCTCAAAATTTAGGTTAAAAAGCAACTTCTTCAGTTCGTAGATTTACATGGAACGTGTAAGCTAGATTGGTGAAACATCTGTTAAAAATTTTTCTTTAATTCTTTAGTTAATTATTTAATTCTAAGTCTTTAATTGTTTAATTCTTTATAGTTAACAAGTTTATATAAATTAACGAGCTTAGAACAAACACTGCTTCAGTTTAAGATTTACACTTTGCATACTTTAAATACTCTGGTACAATAGCATATAAATTTAAATTGAGTATACTTCAAAGAACAGGGGCATTCCATAGAAAACTTTTTAACGCTTGTTCTGATGAAGTTTTTTTATTACAATAAATAGCATAACTCACCTTCATTTGGTTAAATTCTTTGACGTTCATACTCTTTGCCAGCTTGTAATATCAAAGCTTATATGTAACTGTACAAAAGAACTCATCAGTAGACAAACATAAATTTCACTTCTTTTGTTAAATTTTCAAACAGAGTATTAGTATCCAAATCTCATTTTTTATATAAGTTAGTGTAGCCTGCCAAACTTTTTCTAAATCTTCAAAAAATGTTTAATGGTTTAAGATGCTTTATTAGAGTTATGTAATAAACTTCAAAAGATTGAAACAAACATGAAAATAAAATCTCCTTATATATTGATATGGAACATGCATAGCTTTGCAATCAGTACAAATTTTCTTTTTTGAAAAACTCAAATGTTGTTTAAAATTAACATATAAATCAATTTATAAATAAAGTTCTTTACCAGAAGTTTAGTTAAACAGCATATAATCTTTGTATGCAAAAGTACCTCACTAACTGCTTATAAACTTTGTATTTGAGTATGCTTCAAGGACATTATATTTTACAAGAAACACATTTATATATTTTTCGAAATATACTTTAACACATGCTTTTTTTTCCATTTATCTAAATTAACAACAGATAAAATCCCAATCATTGTGATAAACTTTATTAAAATTTTGTGATTTTTACGTGTGAAAATTCTCTTATACAAATAGGTTTTGATACCTTTTAAATGTTCTGAAAATTTATTAAAATTAAATGAATTTCCTGTGTTGATAGTAACACAAGACTTTTATTGATAAATTTAGTTTATTATTACTTTGAAATTTATTTCAAAAATCTGCTTGTTTTGATTTTAATTATATTTTACAAAAGCGCACTTGCCTCTCTTTCAAAATCAGCGAATTAGATTTCTGCCTATTTTGAGCGTATATAGGGTTTTAAAATATTCGTGTCGTGGCTAATAGTTTGGAGGCTCCCACAAAAGCTGTCAATAGGGCCTTAATTTCTTAAAATATTTTCCACTAGGCATTATTAAATGAAAAATTAAAAAAAAAAAAGACTGCTCAAATTTCCAAAAGGAACCCTAAGTTTGCAAACAGCCCCCCCCCCATTCCCCTTAAATTCGCGTTCTACCCCCCTAATTAAGGTGTATAGGGTAGCCTAGCCATGGCTCTGAAACATGGTATTAAATATTTTGCTATGAGACAATATAAGGATTTTTTCCATTATTTTGATGTTTAAATCGGTTCCTCTATTATTGTTTTTATCCATTTATTTCAACGATTTCGTTTATCGAGTTTTTTAACTAGTTTAACTATTAATAAATAAATAGCTTTAGGAGCGACTATCTGCAAGAATCAGACAGAGCTCAATAGTGACCCCCTCTTCAAAATTTCTAAATTTTTAATATGTTGTTGCTATTCATACTAAAGAAATTTTTCAAAAAATATTAGTTAATTCTCTAGATATTAGATGTCAAAGTTTGACTAAATTTTTGGAAATATTGACCAAATTCTGCCGAAGGAATTTTTAAACTTTAAAAAAAAACAAAGTAAATACTTTACAGTAAGTATTTCACTTGATCATTGTTTATAGACTAATTTCTAATAAAGTTAGTAAAGAAATTTTCCTTGACCATACTTCAAAATACGCGAAAAATGATTTTTTTTTTTTGTCATTTTTGATCTTCGTTTTTATTCAAAGCTATAGCTATCCCATAAATTTTTTTTATTATAAATCTTTGTCAAGTTAAGTACCTAAAATATTTTATAAATCAATGGGAAATAAAGGCTTAGCCGCAAAATCCAACTCAAAAACGAAATTATAATTATTTGACGCACAGAGATTTTGTGGTGCCCAGGATCAATTTTTGTTCGGTGTCCCAAACTTTGGATTCCTGTGTATATTAAACTAAGCGTAAATTTCGCTGGTCGTTTTCGATTAAAATCATCATAAGGCTAGAAAGGCGTTCTTCAGTCAATTCGTTATTTGAATTTGATGAGAGCAAGCTTACTGAAAGAGCGCTCTCCTTCAGCCACTGAAACCAGGGTTGTATTAAAAATGCGAAGCAAAATGCAGATTGAAGGAAATATGATTGATGACCTTTCTGGTAGATTATGTTGAGCAACTTTATAGAAGAAAGAGGTTCTATTTGTCCAAAAGTATTTGAGTGCTTAAAAATACCTACATGACGGATTTCTTTAATCAACTCCATTTCTTTTACATCATTAGCGTAGATATTTTTCAGAACTTTTCATTTTACTTTCTAAGTTTTTCTTTATCACTTGAAGGAGATGGAGAACACCATATCAACAAAAACATATCCGTCTTCTTTTGAGCTGTATCCATTCTGTATTTATCTACTGGAGCAGCGTACCAAGACCAACATTAAATACGTTCACCTCAAAACCCTTTGATTCGTCTTTGTGGAAATGTGCTGTGTTCATCGAATCGCTGTGAAGTGTTTTCCTTTTGCTTGTCCTCTTTTTAAAAAATTATTTTGAAACCCAAATGAAGCTAACCCAGATGAAACTAGTTTTGCTTCTTGGAGAATTTAGGGTCAAGAAGAATGTAGTCGGTCAAGATCATTGATTAGAGTCTAAAAAAACTTTGTCTCGTCATTCAAAGAAATGCTTTCTGATTGAAGAAGGAGGCAGGCATCGTTGACACTTAGGAGAGCCTCGAACCAGAAAGAAGTCAAGGCAATAAATTGAAATGATTGAATTCACTTTTTGAATGTCAGTTAATGATGTTCTAAATCAGGTTTTTCAAGAAGTTTCAAGTACTTTAGTATTTCTTTTGGTCGTTTTGACAATGGCCGGACAGCCTCTATGCACGCACTTCATCTTGTTTGGGACGTTTGGTGAAGGAACTACCCAGTTGCCTCAGTTAAAATTTTCCAGCGCATGGAACTACTACTAAAAAGATTGGATGTTGCCAAAATAGTTGTTGACTACAGTAGAGGATTCTGCAGAATGAACGCCAGGTAGATTGAGACTATGCGTTCTGCAAGACATGAACAAAACTTGTGAATTAATTATGAATTACATGAATTAGCCCCGTTATCATAGCCCTGAACCCTACTGTTCTTTAAATCAATTTGGCTTTGATCTAAAACGTCTATAATCAGCTTCGCAATGTCAAAACCATTTTATTCTCCAGACTTTCTACCTTCAAAAAAAGCTCTTTTATTATCCATTGGTTGTCAGATTCTAGACGGACAAATTGGAGAACATAAAAGATTTGTTCCGTATGAGACACGTCTGGAGAAATTATGCTTTTTTTCAAAAATAGAGAAGGGAAAACAAACAAAAGCTTTTGCAGTTCCACTTCAGGTAAGCCAGTTTCTTTTTTACTTTATCAAAAGAAGAAGATTGCTCAGATCTTTTGTGCTGTTCTGTTTGCAGAGGCTTTTCTAACTCAATAATAGTTTCAAAAAATGTAGAGTATTTAAATTACAATTTTTTTTTCTTCTTTTTTCCACTCAAGTTTTTTTGCTGAAAGTTTCTTTCAGTACTTGTGAATGGAACAAGCAATTCAATTGATGGTTTAACTGAAAGATTGTTGCACAGCACTTTAACTCCATCTCCAATTTCATAGTATCGCCCCAAATTCATGTAATTTTTATGGAACTTATAGCAGTGGTAGTTTTTTATATTTGGAATTTTAGGACAAGTTAAAGTAACACTCCCAATTTTTGTTACACTAACCATACCGTTTTTGACGCCATAACCATGCTTTACTGCTTATAAACATCTTCTGCTGTTACTATATCATTGCCAGCATCTACGTAACTTCTTAGTATTGTTTCAGCGGATGCACTTTCCCTATTGCATTGGTCTTTTTTATAGCAAGTCTCATTAGAGTCTTACCTAAGAAGTTTAAATTCATATTTTTGAAGAGCTTGTACATAGCTTCAACTGAATAATTAGAATGATAATAGAGAGATGACAGAGAAAACATCTCAATCGCAGCAATATAAAATTTTTAAATAAACATGCTTTTGAGAACATCATTTTTTTTGGTAAAAAAACATCTATTTGCATACTTATGCCTTTTTTCCCAAAGTAGTTCTGACCCTTTCTAAACTTCATGTGTAGTATTTTTTTGTGAATCGTCTTCCAATTAAAATGCTGTCTTACAATTGCTGTTATGCCATCTAGCCATCTAGTTGCTTTACATTTTTCTGTTGTGCATCTCTTAATAGTTATTTCATACACTCAGTAATGCTGTTTTTTGATACATTAATGTCATATAACACATCATCACCAACATTATTTTCATACCCTACTTGGTTGACTTTATCTAAAACTTCAAACAACTCGTTGCATTCATAGCATACAGAATCATTTAAAATGCTACATGATTTTAATTTAATGTTTTCAGGATCAGAAAAGATAAATCTAGTTAAATGTGTTGCAATTTCATTTTCCAAATAGCTTCCATAAAGTTTGTATTTAGTTTTTAAATTTTTTTTAAACCTTTATTGATCTTTCAAGTTTCTCAACAGTTGATTTTTTTTATTGAACTTATTTGCGAATCGTTCAAGTGTTGCAAATGCATTTATCCCTGCAGCAGCCGAGTCATTTAAACCAGCCAGGTATTTTCTAAGAGAAGGTTTAATTTCTTTTATTATCTACAATAAACTTGAGTCAGAAAAAGGCTTGTATGCAATTTCTTTGCAATTTTCGCTATATAAAGCCATAGCACAACTGTTTTTTGCTGTTAAAATGGCGTGGGCTAGAGTTTTAACATCACCACTGCCATACTTATATTGGAAATACCATAAGAAGTGACTTGCTACATTCCACTTAAAAAGATAAAATAAAAAAACTGTTCACAGTTCGGAATTGAAAGTCTCTTTCTTGTAAATAAATTCTTTTGAGGGAGTACAAAACCTTTTTGTGAAGCTTTCCATTTTCAAGCACGTCCTTTTTTATATTTTGTGCACTTAAATGTGTTGCATAAAAACTACTTTGCGTATTTATTATGATGAATAAATCCTAAAATTACTAGTAGACTTGTTGCGTCAATGTTGTTATAGTTGTTATGCATTTCTTCGAGTTTTTTGATTTCATGTGGAACTTTTGTTTCGGTATTTTTATTACCTTCAAGCACTTTCAAAAACTCTTCCAATTGACCAGGTACAATGGGTTCTACAAATTTTTTTCTCAAGGTCTCTTTGTCGTTTATATTTTTCTACATTTGTTGCTTTGTGGATTCATTAATAAGCTTTTTTTTGTTAAAAGTTTTTTTAAAACCGGAATTTAATTAAACTGGTCCCAAGATGGACAAGAAGATCCCAAGACAAGCTTTATATCTTCTCTGTATTTATTTGAAGTATTAAGTTCTTCTTGATTTTTCAAAACTCATTTGGTATAAAATCAATATAAATAACTGTTGATGTTGGTTCATGTTCAGTTTTAAATATTGTTCCTTTAAATGATGATTGGTATTTGAAATACCATAGATATTGTTTACTTGTTTCCATCCTATTTCTAATGTGTTGCGATGGTATGCACATATTTTTTTTGGATAGTTAAAATTTCTGCTAAGACAATTTTTAATTAGAGATTTTTTGTTCCAATCACCAGCTAACTCATAACTTTTTAAGACCTTAAAATAATTTCAATGTTTCATATTGAAATTATTTTAAGGTCTTAAAAAGTTTTGAGTTAGCTGTCTTCTTTATTTTGATTCAGCAATTGATAAAAGCTACTTATTTGAATTTACAAATTCATTTAGTGAAGAGGTTTTACAAAAATTGAATAATATTAGTTTACCTTAAGATTTTTAAGTTGTGGTTGTAAATTTTCAGCGAGTCGGCTTGTTTTTAAACATTTCATCTACATTTGAAGTAGGTCGCAGTTAAGGTTCACAATTATTCCATAATAAAGCAAAAAATATGTATCGTCGGAAATATGCAGACAATAAAAATATCTTTGAAAAAAGTAAAAATTCTTAACTAACTATACGCATAATCAAGAGGTGAAGGGGTGTGTAAATGTGGGCGTGGTGCGCAAAGGGGTGTGTGGGAGGTGAGATATCAATGAACAGTCAGTCGGTAAATGTAGACTTTTTAGATTGTCCGTCTGCAAATGTAGACCTTTTAAGACCAGCCAGTCGGCAAATTTCAAAAAAACGACGATCTTTTTTCTTTTTTTTCAGCAAAAACTTTATTTGCACTAACCCTCCTCCCCCTCATGACACCTACTCGCGCCGGCCATGCACATAGTATATAGATTTATTGTCATATAAAATAATTGCACTCAAAATCATACTCGAGAAACATATTCTGTGTAAAAATTATACTTAAAAAATATAATAAAGTTAAAAGGAAACGTGTAAAAAGGACTTAAAAAACATCTGTACTATTTGTAAGTTTTTTTTTCTTAACTATTGCAATATACCATAAGTATCTTTTATAAATAAGGTCAATAAAAGTTTTTTTAATTAAATTTTACTGTAAACCCATGACTTTAACCATTATCAAGTCAATCAATGCGTCAAAAAATTACAATTTCGTTTTTTAGTTAAATTTTTTATTTCTGAATATTAAAAAAAAACTGAACAAAAGTTAATAAAACTGAGTTTTATTAACTTTTGGTCTGAAATAGCCAATAAACAATGATCAAGTGAAATACTCATTGTAAAGAATTCCTTTTTTTTTTTTTTTTTTTTTCATGTTTAAAAATGCCTTTGGCACCATTTGGTCAAATTTTCAAAAAGTTTAGTCAAATTTTGACGTATAATATCTAGAGAACCAATAAATACTTTTAGAACAAAAAATTTAAATTGAGCTTCCAGTATGGATAGCAACAATATATTAAAAAATTAGCGATTTTGAATAGGATCATTATAAAATATTAGCATTTTGGTCAATTATTTCTCAAAGTCGCACATAAGTAAATACTAAAAACGCGTTAAAATACTAAAATTAAAACGTATTTTATTGTCAATTTAAACTTGGCATAAGTAGTACAGCCAAGTATTAGCAAAGCTTTATTTAAACTTGGCAAGAAAAAAAGAAAAAAAGTTCTCAATTACTGTGTATAAATATGTATTTAATTTAAATCAGTGAAAGTCTTTATATTACTAAAACGTGTTACAAATATTTTCTTTATTTAAAAGTACATGTAATGAATAACTTTTAATGATAAACTTAATAAAATTGAACTCGTTTTTTTTTGTTGACCATTATTTTGCATTTTAAATTTTGCGCTTGGTTGATTCTCCAATGCTGTGATAAAGAATATTATCATAGACGGTTAAGGCTCATTGCACTTTGAGCTGGTGTGCTTTCACTAATAGGAAAATATCTTTCCCAGCAGAAATGAATTGGTCCACCTGGTCGATTGGTAGCATTTAATGCGCGACATTTTTCGCAACGAAACTTGCTATGCCCTTTTGGTATGTGTTTTGCATGACGTAGAAGTTCACTTTCATCGACATTTTTTGAATCTTGATTTTTTTGCATATATATGCTACCGTCTAGCTGCGTTGCAAAATCGTCGTATTTCTCTTCGTAATCTCTGTCACTAACAGTGGTGTAGGTGATCTGAGAATATCCACCGAGGCTGTCGTTTGACATAAAATTTTGTCGATTTGAAATTAAGTTGGATCCTAAACACATTTTTTAGCTTACTTGATTATAAAAATTACCTGAGAAATAATCGAGAATAATGAAATCAGAAAAAATAAATTTTTTTTAATAAAAAGTTAGATATAGCAAACCCCTGACACAACTTTATTAATAATAAGATATATTATTTTAAAAGTGTTTTTTATTAAAAAACTCTCTACTAGTAATTTTTCATATTGAAGAGAGAAGATAGAGGGTACTAAAAAGATGAAGGCATTTTCTACGTCCTTGTTTGACTGATTTACTAATAGTTAACGCATAAATTTTAACAACATGAAATCATATCTTACCTGATTTCTTATGGAATAGATCGACATCCATTTTCATATCGCGATAACTGCGACTTTTACTTTTGCCAGTGTTTTCAGCATTTTTTATAATATCAGTGGATTTGTTGTAGTACTCCTGACTAATGACTTCTTGTTGTGTCTTCATGTTTCGTGGGAGTGTTGCTGACCGAGTGACAGTTTCGGTTTTGCTTTTTTTTCCACTGTTTTTAGGCAACGTTTTGTATTTTTGTTGTGTTGCTGAAAGTTCGTATTCGCTATTAGATTTCATAAATCTATTTGAAACTAAATTTTTTTCGTATTCACTCTGTTCAAATTTGTTCAAACGAGATAATGGAACTCCATCTTTTGTAATAATATTCTCCAGAGATGAAGATTTGACAGAACTTGAATTAAATTTTTGAACAATGACTGGACTGTCTGATTCTCCTAACGTATACGTAACAAGTAATAAATAAAATATAAAACCAATAACTCTCTTTGTGTTTATATTAAATTATATATAAATTATTATATCTATTTTTATATATATATATATCTGTATATATATATATATATATATATATATATATATATATATATATATATATATATATATATATATATATATATATATATATATATATATATATATATATATATATAATACTAATAAAACATAATCTGACTTGAAATAAATGTTTTAAAAAAATAAAAATTGAAAAACAATAACACAAAACAAAATATTAAATAAGTATTTCACCTTTACTCAATAACATTTTGATTCTTGCTCTTTCCATGCGTTCCATTTGCTCTAGCTCGGCTTCACTGTACTGCTTCTTGATCTGAAACTTATCCACTGCTGCATACATCTCGTTATTTATATTTTCTTTTTGTAGAACGTTAGACGTTATTATCTGTTCTGATGTTGAGTGCGATTTATGAAACTGAGAGGACTGTTGTCTGTCAACGAATTTATTTTTTTCCAAGTAATTTGATTGGTTTGTTTGCAAGGTATGAGGAGAATTTTTGTAAACTTGTTGTGTTTCATCTTTAACGAATTGGTTTAAAACCTGTGTTGCCTTAGATTGTTCTAAACTACCGCTAGAATGCATCCTGTGTTTAACATTATGCTTTGTATCGATATGGGATACAGAATGGGTTGTTTCCTCATTTGATACGTAGCGCTTTTTAATATTTTGTTCTTCAAAGCCTCTTTCAAATGAAGAATTATTTATAGAACTAGTTTCTTTTTTGCGATTTTCCATAAAACTATTATGCAAACTACCAGATTGATAATTAGATTTAGTGTGAACGCTTCCTACTAAATGGTTGTTTGTTTGCAAAACGTTTGCGTTTTCCTGGTTTACATGTTCAAACTTGTTAGATGGAAAACTTTTATTTGTTGCTAAAAACCTAAACATTTTACTGTTTATGTTACTTTTTATTATAGTTATGTTTATGCTTAAATATTTTCATTAAATGTAAAGTACCAAAAATAAAATAGTGGAAGTGGGGGCATAACCGTTTATGGAGACACAACCATTTCTTAAAATTTCCCTTTCAAAAATGTTATTTAATTCGACAAAATACATACCACGCGTTGATATGTATTTTGTCGAAACAGTTTCCATCATTTCACTGATGTCAAAAAGAGTATCTGATACGTTTCTGAGAAGTTGTGCATAATAATATTTATTTAGATAAAAACATTATATTTACATCATATTTTTCCAGACCTTTCTTATGAGGATTAAGCAATATTTAACTTTAGTGTTAAAGATAGGTGTTATCAGCGTTATTTCATCAAGTGAAAACCATTTTTGATATCAACATGACCTAATAAACAAACTATGAAACTGTATTCTTTCTTAAAGCAGAACCGCCCCAGAAAAGAGTTTTGTTTTGAGATATTTTTATAAATGAGTTTTTGATTTAAATATAAAGCTAAGAGTATAAATCAATATCTTGTTATATTTAAGTATATCTGATGATTATTATGTTATTATATATTCTAGGTATATAACTTTGCATTTCCTAATTTAAAATAATGTATCATGAAAATTGTACCATCAACGATTTTTGTGAGGGTGCAGTTGTGCTTTACAATGGGGACAAACCGTTTTTTTCACTAAGTGTACTTTTTTGTGTAATAAAATTTTCAAAAACCGTTTTGATTTTTTCCTAATTGCAGCAATTTAAAGCTTAATAATGAGGTTATTAAAATAAACTGTTAAAAAGACACATTTCGCATATATTTTCATATAACATCAATGCAAACGTTATCGGGGTGGTTATACCCCCACTTCCCCTATATTAAATAAATTGAATAAAATAAGTTTGATTATTATTTTTGTTTTACTATTTTTAAAAAAAAAAAAAAAAAAAAAAAAAAAAAAGCATTTATTTATTAATTTGCAGAAGATATCATCATATTTATTAAAATTTATTGAAATTTGATCATTAAAAATGTATTACTATTTGTTACAAGTATCTTGGAAAAAAAAATCTAAAATTAAGACATCGGTTTAAAAAGAAATGAGTATATGATAAAGTCAATGCACCTATTAGCATCAATAAAATTACATTTTGTATTTAAACATTTTATAAATTCGTGCGTTAGTTAGTTGAAATTAATTCAAGATAGAGATGACTTAAAGCAACAACTTCACTCCGGTTTGTTAAAAATAATAACAATAATAAGGTTATATAGGAGTATATTCTAATTAATTTCTTGTAATGGCAACAAAAGTAAAGAAAAAAAAAATTTGAGATATTTTAGTAGAAGTAATTAACAAGTAGACTTTACATCAAACAGGATAGATCACAAACTTTTTGAACTCATCTGATTTTCTACCTTTTAAGTTGTAAATGAAAATTATAATAAAACGAACGCAAGTTTGTTTTATTATAATTTTTTTATTACGTTAGAGTATAATTTAATTATAATTTTTTTATTACGTTATTATAATTTTCTTAAAACGTTAGAGTGCTATTTTTTAATTAGCACTCATAATTAAAAGGTAAAAACTAAAAATAGAACTTAAATTAAAGAATTAAAGAGTTGGATTTTAAGTGTTACGACATATTTTTATCCAGCTGGGTATCTCGAGAAAATCAGAGAAGCCACAATTGTCTGGATGGATAAAATTTCAAGAGAAGATTAACCAGACGAAATTTTACCTTTTAAGTGCGAAAATTGGCTATAACACGTATAAGGCTTTCCTGAGTGTCCAATAAGGATTCGTCCAGAAAAAGATTTAAACTGAATACCCCTTAAAGCTTTCATCTACCATGTAATGTATAAAACAAATACCATGTAACATATAAAACAAACATATTTTGGCGAATAAAAATGGTCAGTCAATCATATCTAGTCATTAAATTATTTGATTGGTTTTTTATAATTACAACTTGTAAAACACTAAAAAATTTTTAACCAAACATATTTTTTATTCATATGACAAAAATTATTTATTATTAATAAAAATCACCTGTCAATTTTATGACTATTTTTTCCTGATATTTCTTCAGTTGTTTCTTGAAACTCTGTCTTAGCCACCTCTCTTCTAGAATCCAAAGTATCGTCATATAAAAAATCGGTATTTTCTACTTTTTTAAAATGCCCTCTGTTATCCAAACTTCTTGTTTCATCAGTGTTTTTATGAAACGACAAATCGTTGTTAAAGCCTTTACTATTATCGGTTTTCGCTTTACCTGAAACTTTATCATTTTGATTGAGCGTGTGCTCTGTGCGAGTTGTTGTAAAGTTTATCGTGCGCGTTTCCGAGTCACTAAAAGAGTTCCAATTTGAGTTTTTTTTTATTCCATCAACTAGTTGCTTTCGAATTTTATTTTTAAGACTTTGTTTAGTTCTTTCTTCGTTGTTTTCAAGATGAGCAACATCTGTAAAGTTAATGTCGTACTCTGTATTTTGTGAACCTATTTATAAATTGCTGCTACAAAATTTGTAATTAGCTTTAAATATGTCTATCACTATATATATATATATATATATATATATATATATATATATATATATATATATATATATATATATATATATATATATATATATATATATATATATATATATATATATATTACATATATATAAAACTATATATATATATATATATATATATATATATATATATATATATATATATATATATATATATATATATATATATATATATTACATATATATAAAACAATTACAAAAACTTATAATTAAATAATTTGTCATACAAAATATATAAAATTATATCTTGAATTTTAGTGCATTATTCTTCCATAAATAATATAATTAACACTTAATTAATAAAGGGTATTTAAAACAAAATATTCTTTATTAAACGAATTTAAAAACATTTTCCTGGTAAGCAAGTAAAGTACCAAATAATGTTTGTATCCTATGCGTATTTATTTATGTCATATATTATTATTTAGGATAAATGAAAAATACAAATTACAAAAAATACTAATTGGTAAAATGCAAGTTTTTTGTGGACTAAAGTTGTGTATTTTGCAGACTAAAGTCGTGTATTTTGTAGACCAAAGTTGTTAATTTTGCAGACTAAAGTTGTGTATTTTTCAGCATATAGTTATCTATTTAAGTACGACGCTATCACCCAATGAAGCCATTAATTTTTCCATATTGTTTAAAGTATATAAATCCCTTGACAATAAGGATAATCATGATTAAACTTAGCTTTTGTAATTAAAACAGGCTTTCAAAAAAGCTGCATGTTTCTTGTTTGATGCGCCAAAATGGTTTAAGTTCAGATTTCTTATTTTGAAAGATCAGATATTAAATTTTTGCCTATAAGGTCAGACAACAGATAAATCTCTGATCTTTCAAAATTAGAAGATAAATTTCAAACATTTTTGCCTGTGTGAAACATTCTCTAATCATAAGCTATTATATGGTGCTCTGCACAAAAATCAAAAATTACAGGTGGCTGTTTGATCTTTATTTTGAATATACGTGTATAAAATGTATTCAAAAATATTATAAATAACGTGTATATGTATACATATCATTGTTATGTATGCTATATAAAAAATAAATTTAATAAATATAGGAATATAGAAATTTAAAAAATATAGAAATAACTTTAAAGTAAATTTAAAAAAGCACAATCTAACCTTGAATTTTATTAAGAAAAGCTTTTTCTTGTCTTGATTTCATTGCTTCACTTAGAAAATCAGAGCCGCTGTTAACTTCTACATTTGTTGGAGCACCTTTATTTTTGGAATTTTTTCTTGGTTCTCTTTGCCTTGAAATGTTTTCATCAGAACTGCTTTCACCGTCGTTGCTTCTTCTTTTTTTCCTCCTTTCTTCGCTTAGCCTTCTTCTTTTTTGAAGTTGAGTTTCTGAATCTGATCGCTTATTTTTCATTTCTTGTTCTTCCTGCTGCGTTGAAACATTCTGTTGTTTTATATTTATCATAAACTCGGAAGATGCCACGCTCCCTACACTTTTATTTTTTTTGTGTTCTCGTCGTACTGGTGATCTCCCTCGAGTTGTATTTATAGTGGTTGTATTATTATCACTTAATTCATTTCTTTGCTGCAATGAAATGTTTGAAAAATACATATTTTCTTTGTGTCTTAAAGTGTTTTCTAAATGATTTGCTTGTGGTTTTTGATTTCCCATAGCATTATAATCTAAACCCTTTTGCTTGCTTTTGTCACTTGTTTTATTAAAAAGTTGGGATTGCGAATTATGCAACTTTTGATTTAATTGATAACTAATTATTTCATTAAAATGCTCTGAATTTTCCATTTCTATTTTTTGATTTTTTTTTTCTACTTTTTCTAATTTTGTTTCTGGTCGGCTTGAAAAGTTGTTTTCTGTTCTTCTGTTTACTTCATAATCTTGGTTATAATTCCTTTTATGATCCAAAGAAACAGTTTCGTGCTTAATTTTTGCACTCTCGGTAAATTCTCTACCAACAAAATCCTGTTTTTTGTTTAAGCTTTCAGATAAGGGGTATGGGAGCTTATTGGGATCTTGCAAATGTTTTTGCTCAATTTGTAAATCGTTTTGTGTTTGGTTGTTGTCTTTGCTGATGTTGAACTGTACTATGTTCAGTTTTGATTCTTCCTTATGAGAATTCGAATTTTTTTTATGTGATAAGGAAGGTACTTTTAGAAATATATCTTGATTAAATGCTCTTTGTGACCCTCTTACAGATGACTCATTAGAAACATACGAATTATTTTGTTGGTTTATATTTTGGTTTTGAACACTTTCTATTCTTTCATCAATGTGAGTAAATATTTGCTTATTATCTACATCACGTTGACTTAATCTAAAATCGTTATTTGTATTTTCTTTGTATCTTTTATCTGTCGACGGCATTTTATGATTTTCTTCATGAAGATTTTGACGTACCTGCATTCTTTTCTTTTCTTCATATTTAATTTCATCTGTCACCTGCATTGTTTGATTTTCTTCGTATTTAATATCGTTTTTCTCCTGCATTTTTTGATTTATGTTTTTGTCTGCTTTCTGCATTCTCTGCTTTTCTTCGTATTTCTTTGTACCTGCTACGTTTTCATTTTTTTGATGCTTATTTTCACTCGTTACAAGCATTCTTCGATTTTCTTCGTTCTTGTTTTTATCTTCAGCTTGTTGTCTGTTATTTTCTTCGTAATTCATTTTTTCTGTCAATTGCATCTTTTGTTTTTCATTGTAATTTTTTTTGTCATTTATGTTTGTTCTTTGATTTTCTTGATATACGTTTTCATTTTCGACCTGCTTTATTTGTATTTCTTTGTATTCATTTTCATCTTCCGCTTGTATCCTTTGGTTTGAGTGTTTGTTTTCGTTTGTTAATTGTACTCGCTGCCTTTCTTGATAATTATCCACACCTGCTGCATTTGTTCTTTTGTTTTCTATGTGCTTGCTTTCAATTTTCGTATGCATTCTTTGATTATCTTCATATTGGTTTGTATCGGTTGCCGCATGCACTCTTTGATTATGTTCATATTTTTTTGTATCGGTTGCCGTTTGCGTTCTTTGATTAACTTCATATCTATTTGTATTGGTTGCTGTATGCGTTCTTTGATTATCTTCATATTTGTTTGTATTGGTTGTCGTATGCATTCTTTGATTATCTCCATACTTGTTTGTATCGGATGTTGTATGTATTCTTTGATTATCTCCATATTTGTTTGTACCGGTTGTCTGCATTTCTTGACTTTCTTGAAACCTGCTTTCGTTTGTCACACGCATTGTTTTATTTTCTTTGTATTTATTTTCAACTTCCCTTTGTAATTTATAATTTTCTTCATAATTTCTTTTATCTGTTACCTGCATTGTTTGATTTCCTTCATAATTGGTTTCACCGGTCAACTGCATTCTTTGAGTTTCTTTGTATATTCTTTCATTTCCTAAATTCTCTTTTTGTCTTTCTTCGTATCTATTAGTACTTGTTATTTCTTTTCTTTCGTTTTCATGATTTTTACTTTCACTGCTTACATGCATTCCTTGATTTTCATAATATTTTTTATCACTATCCTCTTGTATTTTGTAATTTTCTGCATACTTTATTTCATCTTTCATCTGCGTTTTTTGATTTTCGTTGTGTTTTCTTTTATCTATTTTCTGCCTACTTTGGTCTTCCTCGTATATGTTTTTACCTTCCACTTGAACATTTTGCCTTTCTTCGAGTTCCTGAACTTTTGTTTTGTTAAAACTTGACTCGTGCATTTTTTGATTTTCTCCGTACTTGTTTTTTTCCGTAATCTGATTTCTATGAATATCTTCATCGTAGATTAGATTTTCATTAGATCTATCATTTTCATTTAAAGTTTGTTTTTTTGTCTCATTATTTGTGGGTAATACTTGATGAAATATGTTATCTCCGTCATAAAAATCTATATTATTTACGGATCTATTGTTTTGAGTATAAGAAAGTGGAGAAACATTTTGACGAAGCTCATTTTCCTCCCCATAAAATTCATTTTGATGTCTTCTATTTTCTCCAATAATTTTTTTGTAGTTAGTTTGTTGGTTACTTGAAACCTCGAACTCGTGCTTTTTTGCTAAATTATCATTTTGTTGATAAATCATTTTATCATTTTGACTTGATTGTTCATACAAAAAACTTTCTTTAGAGAACTCATTTTCAGAACGATTTTGGTGTAATCTTATATTGTGTTCATTTAAAAGACCAGTTCTAGTGGTTTGCTTGTCTGAGTAGCTCTGTTGAAATTCCATTCTCCTATTTTTTTCTTCATTAGAAGTGAGCTTTTCTATTTGAGATATACTGTCTTCTTTGTTAGAGACATAAAATTCTTCTTCTTTTTTATTAATATAATCCCCCGTTAAATTCTTTTTATCTTCTTTATGATTTTGGTTAATTTTATTCTTGTGTTCTTTATAAGTTGCAAATTGTGCTGAAGGTTGTATTACAGTTTGTGTTGTTGATTGAATTACAAGTTGAACATTTTTTAGCTCTTCATTTTTATGTTGATGAATTTGGATATTTTCTTGTTCGTTTAAGAAGTCAGTTTTGTCTCGTTTATCCTTATTTCTGTAATTATGATAAAAACTTATATCTTGGTCATTATGAGGCTCGATATTTCGAATTTCTTTTGTGTTTTCGTTAATTGAAAGTAACGTTTCTTGCTCCAGTTTGTTTGCAAACGTCGCTTCTTTTTTTTTATTAGAAGCTTCTTTAGTAATTTCATGATTTTTTTCTTGGTCATTTGTAATTTGATAAATTGAATGATTTTGCCTGAGTTCATTTTCTTCTTTATTTGATAAAAAAACTTGCATTCTATTTGTTTGTTCGTTATCGGAGAATTCTTGATCGGGCACGTTTGATAGATCGTTTTCAATTGCTGAGTAAACTTCCGTTTCTATGACTTCCGTTTCAGATTGTGCTTTTACATGCTCATTAACTGGCAAATGTTGATTTTTTATTTTGGTACTTAACTTATTATCTGTACGGTGATCATCTATTTTACTCAGGCTTTCGTTTTTGTTTTCGAGAAAGCTAATTTTGCCATGAGGATGATTGTTTTTTCCATCGTGGAGTTTGCTTTCATCATAAAAATGTCTACTTTGGTCAACTGAATCGACAGTTTCTTGATGAAATTGTTTGTTTTTCTCACTTTTGTTATTATAATTTTCGTCTTTTATTGCATCAACACCTTGGTTCGGCCGGTTCATTTCATTAAATTGCAAACGTAGGTTTTCCAACTCAGACTTAATCTCCCCAGTATATATCTCAATTTTTCGTCTCTCGTTGAGTTCTGCTAAATCTTTCATTTGTTGACGAAGATTTTCTAACTCAACTTTTATCTCATTGTTATATGGACTTGAAATGGATTTTTGCTTCTCTTCAAGTATTCTCAGCTGTTCTCTTAAATTTTGGAGCTCCCCTATAAGCTCTATTTTCTCTTTATCGTCGTTCGTTTTTTTTTGCTTTAGTTCTTCAAAATCGTTAAGAAGATTTTTAAACTTCTCTAACTCAGATTTTAGAAGATTGTTTTCCTCTAGGTGGGATTTACATTCGCTGCATAACCTTTTTAGTTCTTCCA